>NC_052148.1:103626826-103946573 GCF_902713615.1 Scyliorhinus canicula | reverse complement strand
CCAACACCCGCCCCCCTCTTCTCCCCCCAACACCCGCCCCCCCTCTTCTCCCCCCAACAACCGCCCCTCCTCTTCTCCCCCCCAACACCCCCCCCCCCCTCTTCTCCCCCCCAACACCCGCCCCCCCTCTTCTCCCCCCCAACACCCGCCCCCCCCCTCTTCTCCCCCCCCCACACCCGCCCCCCCTCTTCTCCCCCCCCAACACCCGCCCCCCCCCCCCCCCCCCCCCCCCCCCTCGGCAGTGTCAATTTCAGCGGCCGGCTGATTGTTTCAGTGAGAGAGCAGCTTCCCTCTCCGGATCAAAGTGAGCCGGCCGCTGAAATTGACACTGCCCGCTGCTCTCTCCCTCCAATCCAACTTTTATGTTTTAATGTTTCTGATTGGAGGGAGAGAGCAGCCGGCAGTGTCAATTTTAGCGGACGGCTCACTTTGATCCAGAGAGGGAAGCTGCTCTCTCACTGAAGCAATCAGCCGGCCGCTGAAATTGACACTGCCGGCTGCTCTCTCCCTCCAATCAGAAACATTAAAACTTAAAGTTGGATTGGAGGGAGAGAGCAGTGGGCAGTGTCAATTTCAGCGGCCGGCTGATTGTTTCAGTGAGAGCAGCTTCCCTCTCCGGATCAAAGTGAGCCGGCCGCTGAAATTGACACAACTGACAGTTCAAAATAGTAAATTGAATGTTTCAACAACAAATACAATAGTTTTCTGAATACAAGAATTTCTGTCGTCTGCGCCCAAACGGTCGCGCCAAATTGGCTGCGCCCAATTGTCCCATGGCGCCCAAACGGCTGCGTCCAAACGGCCGCGCCAAAACGGCCGCGCCCAATTGTCCCATCCCCAGCTTTCGGAGCCTCAGGACCTGAGGAAGGAGCAGTGCTCCGAAAGTTAGTGTTTGAAACAAACATGTTGGACTTTAACCTGGTGTTGCAAGACCTCTTACTGTTTTCACCCCAGTCCAACGCCGGCATCTCCACATCATGGCTATCATATTCCCAGGTACTAATCCAAGCCCTAAATTAATCTGCCTTACCTGCTACTCTTCTTGCATTAAAACAAATGCACCTCAGACCAGCTGTCCCTTTGCGTTCATCATCTCTTCCCTGTCTACTCTTCCCCTTAGTCACATTGATTTTATTATCTAGTACCTTACTGGCTTTAGTTGCTGCCTCTTTACTGACCTCTAACTTCCTAATCTGGTTCCCATCCCCCTGCCACATTAGTTTAAAACCTCCCCAACAGTGTTAGCAAAAGCACCCCCTAGGACATTAGTTCGAGTCCTGCCCAGATGTAGACCATCCAATTTGTAATGGTCCCACCACCCCCAGAATCGGTTCCAATGTCCCAAAAATCTGAACCCCTCCCTCCTACACCATCTCTCAAGCCACGTATTCATTCTGACTATTCTTGAATTTCTACTCTGACTGTCTCGTGGCACTGGTAGCAATCCTGAGATTACTACCTTTGAGGTCCTACTTTTTAACTTATCTCCTAACTCCCTAAATTCTGATTGGAGGGCCTCATCCCGTTTTTTTACATATATCGTTGGTGCCTATATGCACCACGACAACTGGCTGTTCATCCTCCCCCTTCAGTATGTCCTGCAGCCGATCTGAGGTAGCCCTGACCTGTGCACCCGGGAGATAACATACCATTCGGGAGTCTCGTTTTCGACCACAGAAATGCCTGTCTACTCCCTTACGATTGAATCCCCTATGACAATAGCCCTGCCAGTCTTTTTCCCGCCCTTCTGTGCAGCAGAGCCAGCCACGGTGCCATGAGCCTGGCTACTACTGCCTTCCCCTGGTGGTAGGATTTCGCAAGCCCAGGCCAGATGGTGGGGGAGCGAATGTAATGCGATATGAATCCAAGGTCCCTGTTGAGGCCGTACTCGTGTGTGTGGAACGTGGCTATAAGTTTCTGCTCGGCGATTCTGCGTTGTCGCGGGTTCTGAAGACTGCCTTGGAGAACGCTTACCCGAAGATCAGAGGCTGAATGCCCTTGACTGCCGAAGTAATCCCCGACTGGAAGGGAACATTCCTGCCTGGCAATTGTCGCGCAATGTTTGTTTATCTGTTGTCTGCATGGTCTCGCCAATGTACAACGCTTCGGAACATCTTTTCCTGCAACGTATGAGGTAGGCAACGTTGACCGAGTCGCACGAGTATGTACCATGTACCTGGTGGGTGGTGTTCTCACGTGTAATTGTGATACCCATGTCGATGATCTGGCACGTCTTGCAGAGATTGCTATGGCAGGGTTGTGTGGTGCCGTGGTCGCTGTTCTGAGGGCTGGGTAGTTTGCTGCAGACAATTGTCTGTTTGAGGTTACGCAGTTGTTTGAAGGCAAGTAGTGGGGATGACCTTGGCAAGATGTTCATCTTCATCGATGACATGTTGAAGGCTGCGAAGATGATGTTGTAGTTTGGGAAGTACTGGACGATTAAGGGTACTCTGTCGGTTGTGTCCCTTCTTTGTGTGAGAGAGGTGAGACGGCAGAGTCTCTCAGCGTAGTGTGTTGTAGGTCCACTTGGTTAGTTATACGGGGCATTGGTGAGACCATATCTGGAGTACTGTGTACAGTATTGGTCTCCCTATTTGAGGAAGGATGTAAATGCATTAGCAGCAGTTCAGAGATAGTTTACTAGACTACTAAACGGGTTGAGCAAAAATTGAACAGGCTCGGCTTGTTTAAAAATAAGGCGTCACCCATTTAAAACGGAGATGAGGAGAATTTTTTTCTCTCAGACGGACGCAAGGCTTTGAAAATCTCCTTCATACAGTGATAGAAGCAGAGTCTTTGAATATTTTTAAGGCAGTTAAGACTTTTAAGGCAGAGGTAGACATGCTTGTTAAGCAAGAGGGTGAAAGGTTATCTGGACAGGCGGGAATGAGGTTACAATCAGATCAGCCATGATCTTTTTAAATGGGGAACAGGCTCAAGGGACCTAATTTGTTTGTTTGTATGTTCAGAGTCAATGTTTTTTGGGGGAAATTATTTTTATTAAATTTTTAACATTTCAGAGAAAAGAATATAAAAGATGTGAACAATAACAAACATTCTTTAACAAGATTCCATCAACAAACACGTTCTGCAAAGATTCTCACCTCCACTCCCACTGCCCCAATTAGGCTACCCCCCCTGTAAACAAGTAAACCCCCTTCTTTTGTATTTATGCCACCACTTTTGAAATTGCAGAGAATGTGATCAATGGGAGTTTTCTAAAGATTTGAGTGGGAGGGGGAACACACTATAAAATACTTTACATCACTGGGAAATAAATACATGCTGTAAATCCACATTAACGTCCTTTCCCACCAGATTGCATAGGATCCAAAATACGAGAGTCATGTGTTATTGCCATAAAGGAAGCCTATCAAGTCCACGTTGGAACATTTTAGACAATTAAGCTTGTTTGAAGTTATTTTTGCTATTATTGGAGTCATTGTTGTGATGCAGCAGGCGCAGCAAGCTCCCAAAAATAGCAATGTGATAATGACCTAATAATGTGCTAATCTGTTTTTGTTAAAAATAAATGATTAAGGGATGAGTATTGGGCAGGATAACTCCTCTACTCTTCCTTAAAATAGTGCTGTAGGATCTTCCAAACCTACTTTATGGCACTCCCTTAGTACTGCTCAAAAGTGCCAGCCAGGATATTTGTGCTCAAGCCTCTGAACTGGGACTGATCCCATGATTTCCTGACTCAAGAGGTGAGAGTGCTACCCACTCAGCCACAGCTGACCCTGCGCTGAGAGATTATTTTACAGCCTTGCTAATTATAGGTATTAAAATTTAACAGGGTAGAAGGAACATAAAACATGGACATATTATCCCCAAAGTATCACCATGTGTTGTAATTGTTCTGGAACATTTAAAAGTCTAGACGACTAGGGCTCGCAGTTGAACTCACTTTTATGGTGGGCCGTCCACTTATTTGAATGTCAGAGTGCTGGATTAGTCTGCTCTTGATTAATGCAAATTCAAAATCTAAACATGGAAACTGCAAAGGGAGCTTCATATGGAGGCAGCATTTAGTTGCCAAGACAATGGGCAAGAATAAGATCCACACTGTTGTGAAACTGCAAATGATGCGAGTGCAAATACAAAATAAAGAAGCAATCCTTCAGTCATAGAGTTTTGGTCAAACCCCATTGGAGTATTGCATTCAGTTTAGGGCACCACACCTCAGGATGGATATACTGGTCTTGAAGAGGATGCAGTGCAGATTCATCAGAATGATACAGGAACTTAGAACGTTAAGTTACGAGGACAGGTTGCATAAACTTGACTTGCATTCCCTGGAGTGTAGGAAATTAGTGAGTGATCTGATTGACATGTTTAAAAAGTTAAACGGTAGTTTGGGAGCGCTGTTAAATGGCGCCTCTTCCATTCACACCAGTCAGGTGCACCACAAGCAAGGTAGTAGTGGTGGCCCTGAGGGCGTGGGAACATTGGCGACAGCACTGGAGGCTTGAGGGGGCCTCTGTTAGGGCCCCGATCTGTGAGAATCACAGGTTTGCTCTGGGGGAACTGGATGGACATTTTCAGGGTTGGCGGCGGGAGGGGATGGAGAGGTTTGGGGATTTGTTCTTGGAGGGTAGCTTCCCGAATTTGGAAGGACTGGTGGAGTACTAGTTGCTCAGTGGAAATGGGTTCAGATACTTACAGGTGCGGAACTATGTGAGAAAGCATGTGCCGTCCTTTCCTGATCTGCCACTCCCGGGGTTGCAGGACAAGGTGCTGTTGACAGCAGGGCTTGGAGAGGGCAAGGTGTCAGAGATATATATGGAATTGATGGACTGGGAGGGTGCCCCGATAGGAGTGATTAAGCGAAAGAGGGAGAAGGAGCTGGGGGAGAGCTGGAGACTGTGTTATGGTAGGAAGCCTTGAGGAGGATGAATGGGTCCTCCTCATGTGCCAGGCTGAGTCTCATTCAATTTAAGGTAGTCCACATGTTTTGAGCCTGTCCAAAGTTGCAGGGATTTTGGCGGGGGGGTTCGCTAACATGATGTCAGAAGTACTGAGGGTGAAGGTGGTTCTGAGTCCAGAATTGGCAGAGTTTGGAGTGTCGGAAGACCCGGGGAATCCAGGGGCTGGGAGGCGCAGATGTTCTGGCCTTTGCCTCTCTGGTTGCTCGGAAATGGATCCTGTTGGAGTGGAAGGACCCGGAGCCTCTAAAAGCTTGACCAGTTTTATTTGATGTTTATTTAGAAATGCCTTAATAAACATATTTTATAAAAAAAAAGTTAAAAGGATTTGAAAGAGTAAATATGGAAAATCTATTTTCTCTTGTTGGGGAATCAAGATCGGAGGGTGCCTTGAAATTGAAATGAATCCATTCAGGCATGTGATCAGGAAGCACTTCAAAGTGAAGAAGAAATTTGGAATTCCCCCCTCAAAAAGGGTTTGGATGCTGGGAAACTGGAACTTTCAAAACTAATATACAGGTTTTTATTAGGTAAGGGTGTCAAGGCAATGGAGCAAAGGTAGGTGAATGGAATTGAGGTGCAGATTAGTCATGATCTCACTACCTCTGAAAACCATTGACTAACTTGCTAAATTTGAATAATTGTCAGCTGAGCCCAACAAGGTAATTGCTAGTCATACATATATTTGAGCAAATCATGTATCATGAACTTGAGACAATTTGCCTTGTAAACTACAGGCAAATCCAAATTCCCAATAATTGCTCCTATGTAGTAGAACAGAAGATTTAAAAAATTAGCCGTAAGCCTCTAAGTTATGTTGGTTGCATGATAGCCACATAGATGACAGTGTGTATAAAGGTTTCAGAGCACAGAAACAAAAACATTACCAATATTTCTTCTGTTCTGTGGGATCATACTGTTTACACACAAGTGCAATTTTTACAGTCACATGTTATGCTACGAACAGGAGGAGTTGAAAACAAAATTCAAACCTGTACATGTCTTCTCTTTCATACTGACTCTGCATTCCAAGTATGTGTTTTTATACAAGATTTCCAGCATTAATCTGCTTCCTTGAATCCTTTCTTACAGCATGCCATGTTAGTTTGGTTGCTATCATTATATTTACGATTATTATAAGTTCCATGGTATATAATCAAATGGTGCGCGTAGGAAGGCTCACAGTATGTTCTTCCTCAATAGAAAGTAGTATTTCTGCAGCTTTTCAGAACATGGTACAAAAACGGTATACAGCACTGCAGGGATCAACACGCAATTAAAGCCTGGCTTCTTTCTTAAACTTACCACATACTTACAGAATGCACTTTTTTGTCAGATGGTTTTACGTATTTCAGCAATGCGTATAAGAAGTTTAGCAAAGTGCCATTAACGTTCAATGTGCAATCGTTCAGAAGTGTCACTATTACAATGAGAACTCCATTATATAGATTTATGCAAGGCCAAGGAAAGCAGCTTAAAATTATTCAGGATTAATTGAAGTTTAAGCTATTTTAAAAATTCCCCGTTATCCTTATTTCCCCTCCCCTTTACCTCCCGAAGGTATAGTTTCACAAGTATTTTTCTAAGTGGATATTCTTGATGTATAAGTCTGGGAAAGTTGGCAAACTGTTCAGCCCCGGAGCACAATCTTATACTTATCTGCTGCCAACATATTTGCCTTTTAGCAGGGTTCACTGTGCAGTAATCTGGAGCTGAAACTCAGGTCAACGTCTCTACCTAACTCAGTAATTATGGACTGACTTATGAGATAATTGCTGGATCCTTTAAGATGCAACGGTTCTGAGATGAGAATATTGGGAATGAAACTTTTAATTATTTCCACTTATTTCACGTAACATTTCCACTCAGTTGTGCTATTTTTTGGCACAAATCCCCTGAAATCTGCGTAACACACGCAAAAGAATTGCAGAATTTAAAGCACAAATTATGCCTGGCCCAAATGGAAGTTTCCACAATCTTTTGTGCTAGTTTTAAAACATTAGACACCTTCCCTGCCCACTAAACTGGCCAAGCTCCCAGGATGAATTAACCAACATTAGGAATTTCCATTTGTAGACATTCATGAAAGCACTAAAAATTACACTGGTTCTTTTGAGCACAGTATGCACATTTAAAAAGCTTTGAAAATGTGCATTTAAATTTACGAAGAAACTAACTATTGTACTTCAAAACAACTAGAAAAGTGGTTCTATATTCTTTTTAAATGTAATTTTCAGTCTTTTAAAATCAGATTATTTACAAGTAATTGTTTTCAATCACAGTGTCACTTCCTTTTTGAGAGTCTCATTATCAGCTGTATTATTCAAACATTTTTTTCAAATATATTTTAAAGCATTGCTCGATTGCACTGATTGATACTTTGCAGATTTTATTTTCACTATTATGCAAATCAATTTCAACTCAAACTCAAGAAGAAAAAAACCTCTTAAGAAAGGGTGAAATTTTGGGTGCAACCAAAACACTGATTGCACCCGAAGTGGAAACTCTACCTCTTGGCTTTTTTCAAATGTAATTTCAAAGCTTAATAATATCGAAAACCTATTCATATTTTAAGGATTCTAAACAATACACTATTCAACATCCTTCTAGAAAAAACCAATAACTGGAACAGTCACTGGGCTGTCTTTTAGAGGGGACAATTAAATACACTGAAATGCTAAATTGGAGCTGAAATTTAAGAAGGACACTCATTTTAAATGTAGGTTTATCAATGAGTACCTAAAGTTGACCACATATGAATCATTTGTGATTCACTGCCACCAGTTATGTTGTGCATATAAGACCCCATCTTAAGTATCCTACTGGATGTTTAGTACACGAGAAAATGTGGAATGCAAAATGCTATCAAGTAGTAATCCAGGTTGCATTCCTTTATGATATCATCTCAGAACTTTTGAACATTGTGATAATTAGTAAGGGAAACCTGAAGGCAAAGCAACAAAGGCAGGTGTTTATTGACACCAATAAGGCTGGTGAGGGAGTGATGGACATGCAGTCCCAGTAGTCCAGTTAGTAGTATTTGGCTTCCGATGTTTTAACAATGGAGATCAAACAATGCATTTCCTCTCAGCTAGGGAGCCAATTTTTACATATTACATCTTCAATCTCATTTTAGATTATATCAAGATGTAACATTGATAACCTCACCAGGTGCTAATAACAAAAATGTGTTTTGATGAATTTCCCATTAGCAGTTGAAATCTTTGACCACTCCTCATATTTCTTGTGATCAGCTAGGATATGAGAGGTTTAACCTGTCACTACTAATTCAATCAAATTAAACAAATCCTTCTTACAATTGGATAAAGAAACAGATAGAAAAACACAATTTTATCTAATCAGAAAACCAATCTTAAATTACATAAATTGACTCAATGAATTCTACTTTGGCAGATCATAAAGTTTCAAAGACATAGGCAAATAGAAGAAATGAGAAAAAGAGACCATGTCAGTGAGCCTAAAGTACAGTTAATAATTGTTTCAATTGCAGTATCAATTGCTAAATACATTATTTCATCATTACAATTATAAAGCCAACCCAACATAGCAGCATAAAGCATTGAGAACAAAATTGGTATGCCATGTATTTGTATCATGTTTAGACATTACAACCATCCCCAACCACAAAAAATCCAAACATACTCCCCTGACCTTCAATGGCATCACTCTAATCAAGGACCACCCATCCAACCCACCATCAATATCTATGGGGGTCACCAATGGCCTGAAGCTTAAATAGACCAGTCGTATTGATATCATGGCTACAAGAACAATTCAAGAACGTACTTTTTGGTAAATGTTTCAGTGACTTTTTCACAGCAGATTTAAATCAAGAGAGTTTGCCTGGTTAAGACAGCGACATTAACAGAAAAGTTCAACACTATCCAGGACAAATTAGATCGTCAGTGAACTCAGCATCCACCATCAGCACACTGTAGCTGCAGTAAACATTATCTAAAAGATACACTGTAAAAGCATACCAAGCATGTTTCATTAGCAATTATCACCACATAAAACCATAACAGCATAAAGAGAGAGATCCTAAATGTATAAAGTAGACATGTGCCCTGCAAAAGTAAGAGTGGTACTGCCAAATTAGACCCACTGGTTGTCTAGAGGAATAAAGGGGCAGATCAAACAGAAAAAGGAAGTGTACGATAGGCACTAAGTACTGCAGATAGCCTTATGAGTATAGGAAGTGCAGGGATGAAGTCAAAAAGGAAATAAGGAAATCAAAGAGAGGGCATGAATAAAAATAGCAACAAAGTTAAAGAAAACCCAAAGATGTTTGAGCAATATACTAATGGTAAAAGGTTAGTTAAGGAAAATGTGAGACTTATCAGAGATGAAGAAGTAAACTTGTGTGTAGAAGCAGAGGCTGTGGGAAGGGTTTTAAATTAATATTTTGATTCTGTGTTAACAATGCAAATGGATGATGCAGATTTAGTAGTCCAGGAGGAACGCTGCGAGATATTGGAGAGGAAGTACTCAAAGGGTTAAAATCAGTTGATCAGTCGCCAGGGCTAGATGGATTGTTTCCAAGGCTACTGGAGGACATGGAGGAGATAGATGCTTGGAGAACAATTTTCCAATTCTCACTAGATACAGAGGAGATACCAGAGGGTTAGGAGAAATGCGAATTGGCTCCATTCTTTAAAAATAGATAGAAGGAAATGCCAAACAATTCTAGGCCAGTTAGTCTCATGTTGGCGATAGACAAATTAGTAGAATTAATCTTGAGAGATAGGATTAACTGTCATATAGAAAGGCATGAACTAGTCAGGGATAGTCAGCATGGATTTGTTCAAGGAAGATCTTGCCTCACAAATTTGATTGAATTCTTTGAGGAAGTGCCAAGAAATGACAAGAAGGGTTGATGAAGGTTAGTGGATGTGGCGTACATGGATTTTAGCAAGGCATTTAGCAAAGTACCACATGGCAGATTGGTCAAGAAAGTGAAAGCCCATGGGATACAAGGCAATGTGGCAAAAAGGATAAAAAGTTGGCTTACTAACACAAAACAAAGGGTAATGGTCGATGGCTGCCCTTGCAATTGGAAAGTTGTTTCAAGTGGTGTTCCACAGGGCTTACTGTTTGCATTCTATATTAACAATTCGGAGCTGAACGTGGGGAGCACGATTGGGAAATTTGCAGACGACACAAAGATTGGCCGAGTGTGAACGGTGTAAAGGATAGCTATAATCTCCCAAAATTATAAAGATGGGTGAATGGAGTGGGCGGTAAAGTGGCAGATGGAGGTAAAACAGTTATGGGGAGTACACAATAAATGGAAATATACTAAGAGAGGTAGATGAAGCAAGAGATCTTGGTGTACAAGTACACAGGTCCCCAAAGGCAACAGTTCAAGTAGACAAGTTTGTAAAGAAAGCATATGGAATGCTCTCTTTCATTGGCAGAGGTATAGAATATAGAAGTAGGGATGTAATGTTGGAATTACGCAATACACTGGTGAGGTTACAATTAGGGTATTGTGTGCAGTTCTGGTCACCACATTACAGAAGGACGTAATTGCTCTAGAAAGGTTTCCAATAATGTTGCCAGGGCTAGTAAGGTATTTCGACGAGGAGAGATTGAATAGGTTGGGGTTATTTTCCTTGGAACAAAGGTGGCTGCCAAGTGACTTAATTGAGCTATACAAAATTATGAGGTGAAGAGATAGAGTGTTAAGTATAAAATTGTTTCCTTTGGTGGCGAATTCTAGAACCAGGGGACATGGTATCAAGATAAGTGGCAGATGGAGTAGCGGTGACATGAAGAAGAACTTTTTTTCACGCAGAGGGTAGTGGGAATCTGGAATTCACTGCCCGAGTTGGTGGTGGAGGCAGAGACCCTAAACTCTGCACCTTAAGTGTTGTAAGATACAGGGTTATGGATTGAGTACAGGAAGGTGGGATTAGAAAGGGCACCTGGGTGTCCTTGGACTGGCAATGGCCTCCTTCGGCGATTCTATGATAATGGGTGCATCATAAGCAGCAAGCTTCCTCCTACCGCACACATCCTCGTTTGGACATATATTGCTGGACCAAAATCCTACCATTGCCCATTTAATTGCTATTTTAAATACACATTCTAACATTTAAATACTACATTAAAGGCTCACCAAAATACCAACCTTCAAAGAAAATAGTGGCCAGTCTTTAATCCACTGCATGAAGAAATATGTTCACCTTCACAACAGACTTCTATTATAATTAGTTCAAGCTTCAGTTCTCCTGTTTTCTTTGGACCTATATCTGCTTTTAGCAGGCCCAACTTCCACGAGGTCTGTAGGAGGCGAGCTACTCAAAATTCCTGGAGTTTTACAGGAATGGCTAAAGACACACTTGCAGTCAGAGCACTTTTTCCACATTCTTTCCCTGGATTGCCAAAATAACACCAGAGCTTTAGCTGCATCCAACTGGAATTTTCAGCTGCAAATATCCCACAACCTCCAGTATATACGCTCTTAATATTCAGCACTAAACATCAGAGTATTTTAAAATGTCATGCTTGAAAAAAATAAACTGTATTAATTTCAGTAATTGCAACAAATACTAAATTTACAGAAAATGTTGCCTAATGACTGCTTTGTGAAATGCAAATTTAAATTATCACCATCAAAATATAGCTTTTGCCTTCCAGGAACAACTTATTTTCAATTCAGAATATAAATGAAAATTATGTTGCAAGTGACGTTCTTCAAATATTCAATTTATTATTTTCACTGGGAAATAAGTTATTTTTGCTAATATTCTGCCTGGCATTAGCATTACCAGGATGACTATAGGATGGTTCAGACTTTCAAGCACTCACCTGTTTCTGCTCCTTCAACTTGCTCTGATGCCAACGCTCCCGTCTCCGTTGTTTTCTTTTCAAACTTTTAAGTTTGTTTCTCTGCCTTTTGCTCAGTGTTCTTTCACCTAGAGCTGAGAATAAGGGAACGCACGGGACTGAATCGTTAGAAGGATTGCTTGTGCCTGCACCACGTCCCTCCTCCCATTCCTCTGTGTCACTTGCTTCAGTACTCGAGTCAGGTGACCAACCTCTGATAGTGCCAGGAACACTGGCAACTTTGTTCCTGCAGTGTCTTAGCACAGATGGCCCAGGATCCAAATCCTCTTGCACTTCTTCCACAAGGTTATTATTGAATGCTTGAGGACATGACACAAAATCAGACTCTCGAATGGAGGGGCGCGAATAGGCAGAACTGCTGGATTCTTCAGATACAGGTAGCTGCAGGTTAGCATCTTCTCCCAGTGGAAATGGTCTGGGACTAGCAATCTCACCAATATGATGCATTATAATTCCACAAGATGAAGATCGCGGGCACAAACCATGTATTCCAGAAAAACTAACAGATGCATCCTTTGCGTTTGTGCTGCTAAAATCCAGACTGTGAGACTTTTTATGAAAACCCATCATTGCACATCTGTCTCTCAGAGGCTGTGAAGCAGAAGAGAATGGCTGCTGATAAGCTGCTTTGAAGTTAAATTCATTGCTGTCAACTTCTACCGTTTCTCGACTGCGTGATCTTGCCTCGAGGCAAAGCGCTTCAGTTATTCTTTCACGATCCATCTTTCTTGAATGGTGTAAAAATTCTTTATGCCTGTGGTGGGACATGATGTTTTCTATCCCATGATCCATGTTCTCCACAGTTTCTAATTTACACAAGTACTGCACTTTCTGCAGAGATTTCACCTTTGTAGATTCAATGATTCTGATTAAATGTGGTGTTTCATAGTCAGTACGTCTCTTACAAATATGTACAGTCACTGGTTGCCCACAAGGGCATTTAGCATTGCTGACAAAGTTAAAATCCCCCAGGCGGGCCCCACAGTGCAGGCAGTTCAGCTTCCCAATTGTCCACCATGACTATGGAAAAGAAATAGACAACAATCTGGTCATTGTAACAAAAAAAAAGCGGGAAATAGGCCACATAAACTCTTTCATACAATTCACAAGGTCAGCTTTTCTTTTCTGTGTGTCATGTAGAATCTAGCATAACATAGAAAAGCCCATACACAGTAAGGCCTAGACACCTGATGTAGCAGATTGTGTTGTTTTACAATATATAATGTAGCAGCAGACTTTAGAAATTATGTTGTTAGTGGTACTGGTATTATTCAGCAGTGCCTGAAAATTCCACACTATTTCTTGTCAAATGAAAAAATTATTCGATGCTGCATTTAACAATGAAGTGGCATTATAAATACAAAGAAATATCCACATGCATGCCACTGCAGAGTACGTGCAGTATAAGCCTTCAGCAAGATCCCAAAACAAAATTCCTAACCTACAAAATACTAAAACTCAATTGATTTACAGTCCAAAAGCACACATTAATTGAAATGCTGTATACATGCTCCACAGATAGAAAACGCATTTAAACTCTGAAAATCATTGCTAATTGGTCAAAGCAAATATTGTTATGTTCCATCTATTTTATACCTGAAGATCAATCCTTATTTAGTTAAAAATGGCACCAATTACATCCTCATCAGTGGTGGATATTTTTCACAAAACGTTCTTTGGTACAGCAAAGGTTCACTAAATTGGTCCCTTCAATAAGGGGGTTACCCTAGGATGAGAGGCACAGAAAACTGTGTCTATTTCCTCTTTTGAGTTTAGAAGAATGAGAGGCAATTTCTTGAAATGTGCAAGAATCTGAATTGGCTTGACAGGTGAGAGATTGCGGAGAGATTGCTTCCACTGGTTAGGGAATCTAAACCAATCTCTGAATAAAGGCAGCTTTCATTTAGGACTGATTTAGGACTGAGATGAAGGGGAACTATTTCACTCAAAGGAGTGTCAATCTTTGGAATTCTCTGCCCCGGAGCATTGTGGATGCTCCATCATTGAATACATTTCAGAGAATCAAAGGATATTGGGAGTGAACAGGGAAGTGGAGTTGAAGCTGAACGTCAGTCATGATTGTACTGAATGGTGGAGCAGGTTCGATTGGTCATATGGTTGACTTTGCTCCTATTTCTTGTGTTGTGTCCTTGTGTTAAAGTATTCTAATTTGCATCCTTCCACAAATGAAATAAAGATTGCGTTGTACAGGTTTGTGTTCTCAGCCATATTCTTGATCTTGTAAAGACTTGCTCATTAAAGTCAATTTCATGGAATTAAATAATCTGATGAAAATTCTAAGTAGTAGCACTCCAATGGAAAGAGTACATTCCCAATACTGATGTAACAAAATTCAAAAATCTCTTGTCTGTAAATTACCTTTACACAGTCAAATTAAACCCATCAATTGTCATTAAGGGGCCTCTGCCACTGTGTTATGGTGGGAGAATGATTAAAAGACAAATGGAAAAATTAATAATAATAATCTTTATTATTGTCACAAGTAGGTTTACATTAACACTGCAATGAAGTTACTGTGAAAATCCCCTAGTCGCCACATTCCGGCACTTGTTGGGTACACAGAGGGAGAATTCAGAATGTCCAATTCACCTAACAAACACATCTTTTGGGACGTGTGGGAGGAAGCCAGAGCACCCGGAGGAAATCCACGCACACATGGGGACAATGTGCAGACTCTACACAGTGATCCAAGTGGGAATCGTACCCGGGACCCTGGCACTGTGTGGCAACGGTGCTAACCATTGTGCTACTACACCATATAGCATGCAAAAGAAGGCAGATAGGGAGAAACCAAGAAGTGGCAATATGTAAATGTAATTCCTCCACACCTTTGTGCTTAGTTTTTTTGACGGGGAGAGACTGCTTTCTCAAGACTCGTAACAGAGTTCACACCTACATCCAGAAGCAAGCTGAACCACCCCATCGTACACAAATACATTAGCTGTGCAATGTTGGGGGTGGGGTAAGCAGAAAAGGTCCACTGGCCCCCAAACTGTGTACAGATTTGTTCAGGGAGTTCAAAAAGTCAGAAATTCCAGAGATATGGGGCAGGATGCTCCGTCGGCTGATACCGGAAATTGGGAAACCGATTGTTCGGAGAATCAGTTTTGACACCAAAAGCGTGGCGGGTGTCGGTTTCACACCAAATCGCATTTTTCCGGTGCCTCGACAGCAGCATCAATGCATTCTACCCCGCACGTACATTAACATATAATTTGCTGGCCTGGCCCCATATTCTCCGGGGTCCCCATGATTTTCCGCCTCCACCAGGGCGAATTCCCAATGCCAAGTTCACTTGCTTTTGAAAATCGTGAAACTGGTGCCGTGGCTGCTGAGGGAGAGAGAGGAAGCAGGACACGGTGAGGCGCGACCATAGGCTGCCGGCTGACACTGGCAGGTCTGGCTGGGGTGGAGCCCTGCCAGAGCCTGGGGTGACCCCTCATGGGACTGGGGCAGTGGCAAGGAACAGACCACCATTTCCGCTGCCTGTGAGGAGCCATCTTGCTGTGCACCTTACTGACCACCCACCTTGATTCCTGGTTCTGCAGAGTGCGACCAACCGTATGGGTGCCCCCGCCGCACCACCACACACCCCACACTCCGCCATAACACCTCCCCACCCAAGCCAGACGTCATCTGCAAACTTCCCCACTTCTGACTTATGGAAGGCAGGTCATTGATGAAGCAGCTGAAGATAGTTGGGCCGAGGACAGGTGCCAGATGCTCACCGACTACCCCTCACGTATTCCCTGTCTCTACGACTGCACCTCTACGATGGATGGGACTGCCTGTTCCAGAAGCCCAATACACATCCTAATGGCAGCTAGTCCCTGGGGTTGGCCTGTCCTCTGACCGTCCGCCCCCTTGGGAATTCCTACCTCCCCCGATATACCAGAGCATCTGTGTGATGAGCACCAGAGTGTGTCGCAGGAGCCTCTTCACTCAAGTGCCCAGCCGAGATGAGGGTCTCTGGGACAAATGCGAGATGATGCATTTTGGAGGATCAAATCTAGGTATGAAGTATACTGTCAAAGGCAGAACCCTTAGGAACATTAACATACAGAGGGATCTGGGCGTGCAGGCCCACAGTTCCCTAAAAGTGGCAACATGGGTGGCCAAGGTGATTAAGAAGGCATATGGCAAGCTTGCATTCATTAGCCGGGGCACTGGGTACAGGTGTTGGGAAATTGTGTTGCAGCAGTATTAACCTTACTTAGGCTACATTTGCAGTTCTGGTCACCACATTATCAGGACGTGGAGTTTTGGAGAGAGTGCACCAGGATGTTGTCTGGTCTCGAGCGTGTTGGCTCTGAGGAAAGGTTGAATAAACTAGGATTGTTTTCACTGGAACGATGGAGGCTGAGGGGAGATCTGATAGAGGTCTACAAAATTATGAGGCATAGTCAGGGTGGATAATCAGATGCTTTTTCCAAGGAAGTGTCAATTGCAAGGGGGCACAGGTTCAAGGAGAGAAGGGGAAAGTTTAAGGGAGATGGGAGGGGCAAGTTTTTCTCTTTTAGGTAAGAGAGTGATGGGTGCCTGGAATGTGCTGCCAGAGGATGTGGTGGAAGCAGGCACATTAACAACATTTAAGAGGCGTCTGGATGGACACATGAATAGGGAGGAAATCGAGGGATACGACCGAGTAAGGGCACAAGATTTTTTTTAAAGTTAGGGCATCATGATCAGAACAGGCTTGGCGGGCCGAAGGGGCTATTCCTGTGCTGTACTTTTCTTTCTTCTATTAATCAGTCCAGGCGCGACGCAGTTTTGCTGTCGTGGAAGCCCACGAATCGTGTCCCAGCATCACCACTTAGTCTCAGGAACAGAGCATTCTGCCAATGGATTCTATCCCAAATTGAACCCCTCTCCTTTTCACAATCATACCACTATCCACCAAACCCCTCCCCCCACTCAAAAAGTATTAGAAAAGTATTAGTATTAACTTTATCTGTTCTCAAATTAATGCGGAAAATTGTGTAGCTTGATTCTGCAACCCAAGTTGATTCAAATCTTTCTCCAATGTACGGCAGGCATGCAGCAACGATTTGTGACCTTCTGATTATGAAGAATTGAGGTACTATGACCAGAATTTTCTGGCCGTTCACACCAGAGGGATGTTCCGGTCCCGGTGATGGCGCACCCTGCCTCAGGTTTCCAGGCAGTGAAGGGTGCATTCAACGGAAACCACATTGACAATGGCGAGACCAGAAGAGAAGGTCCCACCGCCAGCCAATGGGGGGGGGGGCACTTCCACCACCATGTAACACACAGTAGGTTGGGCGGAAAACCCTGCTGAAGGTCTATTTATGTGACACACAGCATATAGTCAACACATTTAGCAAAGTTGGCCTTGTGACCCAACTATTGAGATAAGATTTCAAAATGAAATTCCATTGATGAAATGAAAAATGAAATGAAAATCGCTTATTGTCACAAGTAGGCTTCAAATGAAGTTACTGTGAAAAGCCCCTAGTTGCCACATTCAGGCGCCTGTTCGGGGAGGCTGTTACGGGAATCGAACCGTGCTGCTGGCCTGCTTGGTCTGCTTTCAAAGCCAGTGATTTAGCCCTGTGCTAAACAGCCCCTGATGTGTTGTAAACTAATCATTGCCATCAAAAAGACAAAACAGACTCACTTTTTCTCTGTCTCACTCGGAATGTAAAAAGATTGGTAATGTGTGCCGGAAGGGCAAGTAAAATAGAGGGCAAAACAACTGCCGTAGTAAAAAATCTCCTACAGGACTAGGGAAAGGTGGCAGATGAACCAAACAAAAAAAGCACCTTAACAATAATAACATATGATTCAAATGTAAACTGTCTTTTTATGTTTAATGTATCCTTCAGAAAATTAAATGTTAATCTGAGCGGAAATTTAAAAAATAAAACTTTGGTAAACAGAATTGTACAACTAATAATTTCAAGTCCTTACTTTAATGAGTTCATAAATATTACACAGCAAACTGCAGTAGTTAAAAATAATTCTAAACTGCTACTGAAATTGCTCAGTGTAAAGTTAATGAAAAAAAACTATATTGTTAAAAGACTAAACTTAAATAAAGGCTAAGAGTCACTCTCCTATTATCAAAGTAAACACAGCAACAAAGGACAGATCTAAGAATAGTAAAATTGGTACTTACTATTTACTTCATAAAATATGCAATTTAATCAGTTTGGCTGTATCCTGCTGATGCATCAATGTCTTCTTCCACTCCATTTTCAATGTTACAAGTTATAAACTTTTTTTATATTTAGACGTTGAAAAAGCACTAAACATGCAAAATCTTTACTACTGATGCATTTTACTTATTCCTGCCATCCTATTTTTGCACAATATTTTTCCCCCTGCCTTATGTTTCCTACTATTCTCTGAGCTGTGAAGCTTGACAAATAACTCGTTCATTGGTCATTCCTTAAGTGAATCAACTGTGCTGAGTTTAAAGTTTTTCAGTTTTTTCTCCTCCCTTTGCTCGGAAAAATTTTCACCCATTTCCCTTTCTGCAAGTTTTGCTTGTAGATGTACCCAAAACTAAGATTGGAAAACATTGACTGAGAAACGGTATTTACTTCTATTTGTATGCACTGTACAATAGCATGAATATGCAGTGGATCATCTTCACTCAAATGAGTCCCCGGAAAGGAATTGCTATAGTGCAACATGTCAATGCTAATTGTCCTTAAGGACTAAATCAACCAAGTAGCATGGGACACAAGTCATATATAGGCCATACTGACAAGTATGGTAGCAAGCCAGTCGATCACATTGACTGAATTCAGTTCCACAAATTAAGTGTTGAGATTTGATTTTACAATTTCTAAAGTGTTAGTCCAGTACTCCACATTGTTCCTTTAGTTTCATTGATTTACTAAGCTTTTGAAACAGCACTTCCCAAATAATTTTTCCCTGCCCCCTTCCAAATTTGACAACACATTCATAATGCTCTGTTTAGAGAGAAGAGGTATCATTGCAGTCTGCAGACTTTCACTGAAGGTTTAGGTGATTGACATGCCGAAGTACGCTTAAGCATCAAAGGATGAAAAACTTCCCCAGGATAATGTTTTCCTCACCAATGCAAAATAGGACATACAAAATGAGTGCAACCAAACGTCAGGTGGCAGTATTATCCATTATCAGTGGCAGTACATTATTATACCATCTGGCTACAATTGGGATTATCGCTCCAGGAAAGAGCTCTCAGATCACAAAGTAAAGCTACACTCTTGGTAGTTAAAATCTAACACTCTGAAATTCCATGGGTTACCAATGATATATCACTGTGCTTTAGTTTTTTTAAGGCTGCACCAGCTATTGTCATATAGGATAGTCTTGTATATCTCGTATTGCACAATATATGTTTGACAACTGTATGTTTACCTTTTCTGTACATGTACAGCTTTTGTGTGGGCGGCACAGTAGCACTATTGCTTCACAGCTCCAGGGTCCCAGGTTCGATTCCGGCTTGGGTCACTGTCTGTGCGGAGTCTGCACATTCTCCCAGTGTCTGCGTGGGTTTCCTCCCACAAGTCCCGAAAGACGTGCTGTTAGGTAATTTGGAATTCTGAATTCTCCCTCAGTGTACCCGAACAGGCGCCGGAATGTGGCGACAAGGGGCTTTTCACAGTAACATCATTGCAGTGTTAATGTAAGCCTACTTGTGACAATAAAGATTATTATAAGACCTATTGCTTGAAATGCTGAGCTGATATAAATCAGTGTATATCAAGTGAAGATTGATAATGAACGAGGCATGCCAAAATAATTTAGTTGTAGGATTAAAAAGAGTGAATCCATCATTAAACAATTAGAATTAGAAAAAGACCTATAACTGAGCTCAGTAATTGTAAAGTGAGGTCTCCTGCAGTTATCCCACTTGTAAATGTGTTGTCTAGAAGTATCATGTCCTCTTATAAAATATAAGCAAAAATTCTGTCTAAAGCTTTCATTCCTGACAGAGACAATAGCTCCAGGTCTGTCTCCCTTTCAGTATTAATTAACACTGGAAGTTCAATAGACCCTCTGAACATTTGTGAAACCCTGACCAGCCGCTAAAATTATACTTCACATGGTGTTAAATGAATCGTTATGAGAATGTCATACTTTCCTTTGAAGTGATGCAAGGTCTAATGCAGGTAGGGAATATACAGTGAATGGTAGAACCCTCAAGAGTATTGAAAGTCAAAGAGATCTAGGTGTACAGGTCCCTGAAAGGGGCAACACAGGTGGAGAAGGTAGTCAAGAAGGCATATGGCATGCTTGCCTTCATTGGCCTGGGCATTGAGTATATAAATTGGCAAGTCATGTTGCAGCTGTATAGAACCTTAGTTAGGCCGCATTTGGAGTATAGTGTTCAATTCTGGTCGCCACACCACCAGAAGGATGTGGCTTTAGAGGGTGCAGAAGAGATTTACCAGGATTTTGCCTGGTATGGAGAGCATTAGCTATGAGGAGGGGTTGAATAAACTCGGTTTGTTCTCACTGGAACGACGGAGGTTGAGGGGCGACCTGATAGAGGTCTACAAAATTCTGAGGGGCATAGACAGAGTGGATAGTCAGAGGCTTTTCCCCAGGGTAGAGGGGTCAATTACTAGGGGGCATAGGTTTAAGGTGCGAGGGGCAAGGTTTAGAGTAGATGTACGAGGCAAGTTTTTTTACACAGAGGGTAGTGGGTGCCTGGAACTCGCTGCCGGAGGAGGTGGTGGAAGCAGGAACAATAGTGACATTTAAGGGGCATCTTGACAAATACATGAATAGGATGGGAATAGAGGGATACGGACCCAGGAAGTGTAGAAGATTGTAGTATAGTCGGGCAGCATGGTCGGCACGGGCTTCGAGGGCCTGTTACTGTGCTGTACTTTTCTTGTTCTTTGTACAAAGCATCCTAAAACTTAGCTCATTGATAAAATGTCAGTCAAGACTAGTAATGATATGAACCCCGTATTTAACATTGCAACATTGTAGTTTAGAAAACACTGGTTTAGAGCATATGTTTACATCATACTATGGAGGAAAACATTGCATGTAATACAGAAACATTTTTCTGTGTTACTAACTTAAGTCAAATCTGTGTTGCTTTTGGTGATTGTTTGACAGTGTATCTGAATTTTTATTTTTAAAAAGCCCATAACCCAGTTTTGAGGATGCGTTCCTTCAAAAGTGACCAATTATGTACATGCAGAATTCCTTATTCTTATCTTACCTTCTCTATTTCTTTTGTTATCCAAGAAGGAAGAGCTTCTAAATTCACATGCCAAACCATGCAGTTGTTTTGGCCGATAGATTCCTCAGCAGCATTCTAAATAAAGGACAATAAAGTTAATAAAAACCTCAAAAAAGCCCTACAAAAAAAAAGGAAACTAACACCAACACGGCCCAAAAGAATTAGTGAAACATGCAGGAAACAAGAGAGCCTGTTTGTGTGTCAGAACTCACCTCCAATGGGAAATTGGCTGAAGTTTGAATTTTCACGGGGACAGGCCATGAACTGATATGGGAACAGGTTTTCTGTATAATTCAGGCCAGTGGACATAATAGTAATAATAATAATAATAATAAATTTTCACGAGTAGGCTTCAATGAAGTTACTGTGAAAAGCACCTAGTCGCCACGTTCCGGCACCTGTTCAAGGAGGCTGGTACGGGAATTGAACCCGCGCTGCTGGCCTTGTTCTGCATTACAAGCCAGCTGTTTAGCCCACTGTGCTAACCAGCAAGTAATGGAGATGGGTTTCAGACATCCAAGGCAGCCATTACTGAGGCTGTTGGTTGTCCTGAATGAAAGAGTTTATACCAAAGCCTGCCTCCATACCACAGAGGAGCCGGTGGCTAAGCGTCATGTGGAAAAAGGGAGATTTTCTTCCCAGAGGGTGGCAGATGGCCATCTTATCATATAGAAGAGCAGGCATTTTCAAAGTGGGGGTCACGACCCGCTGGTGGGTGGGTGTCAGGAGAGTCGCGCAGCCGCCCGTCGCAGTGCTCCCGATTGCGCATATTCGCGCACTACAGCCACAGCAGCCGGCTTTTAACAATGCCGGCTGCGAGCAACCTTCAAAATGACGGCTGCGACCATATAAAAAAATGCGGGCACACTGCGCATGCGTGCTTGCTCATCGGCGCGCATGCGCAGAACCACGTGGTTCCGTGAGCTCCAATAAGGAAAACTGATCAGCTAGCATTTAAAGGCAAGATTTCACCCAAAATGTGAAGGTACTTTTTTTCTAATTCTGTTATGAATTTCTTTTCTATTTCTGATCCCAAAATCGACTTGAGCTACCAGCCCTAAGTAGCAAATCCTGTGCTACACTGAATTACATTGAATATACCACCACATTCGGCCAACTAGCCCATGTCCACATTTTTGCTTAATTGAGAATAAGGCACTATTCATACATGAGAGAAAACAAGTGGAGAAACAAAAGAACATTCTGGCCAGCCAACCAGCCCACACCTCGCAATTGAATGAAATGCAAATAGATACAGAAGCAAATACTTTATCCCTCATGTCTATCAAAATATAAAGCAGCTACTGGTCTGGCCAGGTAGACAGAAGAGCAGCAAATGGAAAGCAACCCAGAGAAGTGCGAGGTGATGCATTTGGAGAGGTCAAACAAGGCAAAGAATTACACAATAAATGGGAGGATACGGAAAGGTGTAGAGGAAGGGAGGGACTTTGGAGTGAATGTTCACAGATTCCTGAAGGTGGCAGGACAGGTTGCTAAGGTGGTTAAGAAGGCATCTGGAACCCTTCCATTTATTAGCCAAGGTAGCCCATTTATTTGCACAATCGGAGAAGGAGAAGAATCTTCCTGCCTGAAGGGAGGCAGAGAGCAGGTCACGCCCCCCCCCCCCCCCCGAACGTCGACGTCACGTGCTTTGGGTGCGATTGCGATTCCTCCATTTTGTCAGCAGCAAACAAGGTAAGAGAAAATGGTGGGTCACGAAGGTCGGCCAGCGTGGGTCACGAATGTTGGCTGGAGTGGGTCGCGAAGGTTGGCCGGTTGGTAAAAATGGGTCCCCGGAAAAAAAGTTTGAAAAACATGGTAGTGACAGTATCATCTCTCTATGCCTCTACTTCCTGCATCTGTTTTACCCTCCTGTTTCTCCCACTATGAGTTGTCCACTTCCAGGATATTACTATCCTCAAGGTTCCCATCTGTCTAGAAAGTCATGTTAAGAAGAGCAGGCAACTACAGTGACCAAGATGCTTGCAGGAGGGTATTTCAGGCCACCACCTAAATTCCAGACACCAGACTCAGCGTGCTCTGATCCTACAATACCCCAATAGTTGTGAATCTGAAGTGTTGTCCAGACTCAGTGAAGAACGTATGTGTCAAGTGGGTGATGCACCAGCGTACAGCCACCAATGACATGCTGCAGAGGTCTGCGCCAATTTGTTCAGAGTTACAATCTCCTTTGGTTCTGTCATCTCCAGGTAACTTCACCTCTGCCTGTAGATCTTGTGCTCAGAATAGTGTCCCCTTCCTCTTGTCCCTCTCTTCTGACCTCCTAATGCCTGGTGTTTTATCCTTTATGTCCAGGCTATTGCTCATCATCTCCAACAGCCTTCATTTGTGAGATGTAGCAGCCATTTCCAGCTACAGTCCTTAGGTGGTATCCATGCAACCTTGTCCTCTACTCTGACATCCACATAATGCCAAAAGGATGACAACCCTCTAAACTGTAATGGACTGCTGACAGTTTAATGTTAACGGGGTAATGCTTTTGACCTGTAAACAGCATTGAGAATTACCATTTTAAACCTTTCTGGTGTCCATGGTTTGTTCCCAACATGGTCCATGCCTACCTGCGGCTGGTCTGAGGCAGACAGCTGCCAAACGCCAACAACCTCAGGAATATTCCAAAGGGTTGCAGAGTCAGAATTATAACAAGTCCTTAACTAATTTAGTTGGGCTGTTTAGGATTGGATTTATTTATTGTCACATGTACGAGGTACAGTGAAATGTATTTTCAGCGTGAAGCTCAAACAGATCATTTAGTACATGAAAAGAAAATATGTAATTGGGCAACTCAAAGTACACAATGTAAATACATAGATACAGGCATCGGGTGAAGCATACAAGAGTGTAGTACTAATCAGATCAGTCCATAAGAGGGTCGTTTAGGAGTCTGGTAACAGCGGGGAAGAAGCTGTTTTTTGAATCTGTCATGCATGTTCTCAGACTTTTGTATCTCCTGCCTGAAGGAAGAAGTTGGAAGAGTGAGTAAGCCGGGTGGGAGGGGTCTTTGATTATGTTGCCCGCTTTCTCAAGGCAGCGGGAGGTGTAGATAGAGTCAATAGACGGGAGGCGGGTTTGTGTGATGGACTGGGAGGTGTTCACGACTCGCTGTCGGTTTTGTTATCTTGGGCCAAGCAGTTGCCATACCAGGCTGTGATGCAGCCAGATAGGATGCTTTCTGTGGTGCACCTGTAAAAGTTGTAAGAGTCAATATGGACATGCCGAATTTTCTTAGTTTCCCGAGGAAGTATATGCGCTGTTGTGCTTTCTTGGTCGAAGCGTCGACATGGGTGGACCAGGACAGATTTTTGACGATGAGCACGCTGAGGAATTTGAAGCTGTCAACTATCTCCACCTCGACCCCATTGATTGCAGACGGGTGTGTACAGTACTTTACTTCCTGAAGTTAATGAGCAGCTCATTAGTTTGCTGACAGTGAGGGAGAGATGTTGTCATGACACCAAGCCACTAGGTTTCTCGGTCCTCCTCCTGTATTCTGACTCCCGTGTTCGGGATCTGACCCACTACGGACGTGGCGTCAGCATTTATGAATTTCAGAGGCCCACTTCTCCTACTCCCCCCTCCAGAAAATTGTTGAATCTGGAAACAAAAGTAAGATGTCCGGCCACACAAACATTGCTGTCATGTTTTACATCACCCCCGTCTCCAAACCAATCCGAAACCAATCCAAATCAGGGCACGGAAACCCGGTCCTCAGACTATTTGGTTACATTCACATTGATGCGGCTGTTGAACCAAATAGTGTTCTGCCTCCTCATCATTAAAGCACAAGTATTAAGTAAAGAGAGAAAATGCTGGAAAAACTCAGCAGGTCTGACAGCATCTATGGAGAGAAAAACTGGGTTAAAGTTTAGAGTCCAAAATTACTCTTCTTTGGAAATGATCTGTTGTATTTCTACTGAAATCAATTGTGCAACCATTTGAAAACTCAGCAGTATCAGTCACATTACCTATTTTTCAACAGTACAGTGCTACAAATATAACAGCTACAATAGCAAGTGCTAAAAACAATCTTGAGAGCCTGCATATTTGTTACAGAATTATTAAAGGCTTACACACAACCTGTGATTTGGAAGGCTGCACCCCATGGGAAGAAGACAAACTACCAGCATCCAGTACAAATCTTCGGCATTTCCGGCATCGTAGAAATCCTTCCATTATGTGAACATCCATTGTAACTTCATATTTCTGTATGAAAATTAGCACAAAAATATTGGTGGTGGAGTAACAGACATTAGAAGTCATCATGTAGAAGCCCTTAAAAGGTACAACCCCCCCCCAGCACACCACCGACATCCCACACGTCCGACCCCCCCCCAGCACACCAGCGACGTCCCACACGTCCGACCCCCCCAGCACACCACCGACGTCCCACATGAC
The DNA here is from genome assembly GCF_902713615.1 of Scyliorhinus canicula. NCBI lineage: Eukaryota > Metazoa > Chordata > Chondrichthyes > Carcharhiniformes > Scyliorhinidae > Scyliorhinus > Scyliorhinus canicula. The sequence continues at coordinate 103,921,118 of NC_052148.1, read as the reverse complement.
CAACCCCCTAGCACACCACTGATGTCCCACACGTCTGACCCCCCCCCAGCACACCACTGACATCCCACCGTCTGACCCCCCCCCCCAGCACACCACCGACGTCCCACACGTCTGACCTCCCTCACACCCTCCCACACGTCTGACCTCCCTCACACCCTCCCACACGGCCGGCCCCTCACACCCTCCCACACGTCCGACCTCCCTCATATTCTCCACACACGTCCGACCCCCCTCCCACACATCTGACCCCCTCCCACACGCCAGCCCCCCTCCCATACTGCCGACCCCCCTCCCACACTCGCCGACCCCCCCCCACGCCGCCGACCCCCCTCCCACGCCGCCGACCGGCCCCCTCCCACGCCTCCGACCCCCCTCCCACGCCTCCGACCCCCCTCCCACGCCTCCGACCCCCCTCCACGCCTCCGACCCCCCCCCTCCCACCCCCCTACCGCCGACCCCCCCCCCCACAATGCCACCCGCCTCCTACGCGTCCGACCCACCTCCCATGGCTTCCAACCCCCCTCCCACACGTCCGACCTCCCTCACCCCCTCCCACACGTCCGACACCCCACCCACACCCTCCCATGTCCGACACCCCTCATACCCTCCCATGTACAACAACCGTCACACTCCCCCGTGTACGACACCCCTCACACCATTCCATGTCCGGCCCGCTCACACCCTCCATGTCCGACCCACTCACTCCCTCCCATGTCCCACCACTTATCTTCTCCCTGACCTTTCATAGAAGCTTAAACTCACCTGCTCTGCGGCAGATGGCACTGTAAAATAGGGAAGGGGTTTTTCCTTCACTCCGTTTCTTTTGGACTCCGAAGCTAGACCCAGGGACCCATATTCTCACCCGGCCTGAGTCAGGAAGGTAGGCCGAGACAGGCATGGACAAAATTTGGCGCAGGCAAGTGGGTGTCGAGTGGCAATGTTTGCCTCTCGGAGGAAGTTATGGTCAACTGTTTTCGGATCATACCGTTCAAGCTAAAATTAGAAACCCTATTTTATATTGTTGTGATGAAGGGTGGGGCACCCAGGATTGTGCCAGGACCTGCAATTTAATAATTTCCACAAATAATCCAGACTCAGAAATTCAATGCACAAAAGTGGAACAAGCCTCACGGCTTGAAGCAGGCCTCACGGTAGCATGGTGGTTAGCATCAATGCTTCACAGCTCCAGGGTCCCAGGTTCGATTCCCGGCTGGGTCACTGTCTGTGTGGAGTCTGCACGTCCTCCCCGTGTGTGCGTGGGTTTCCTCCGGGTGCTCCGGTTTCCTCCCACAGTCCAAAGATGTGCGGGTTAGGTGGATTGGCCATGCTAAATTGCCCGTAGTGTAAGGGTAATGGGGGTTACGGGTATACGGGTTACGTGGGTTTAAGTGGGGTGATCATTGTTCGGCACAACATCGAGGGCCGAAGGGCCTGTTCTGTGCTGTACTGTTCTATGTTCTATGTTCTAACTGACTAAATGGAGGCAGCTCAAAATGAGAATGCTTTAAATCCTTCAAGGGGGCAGAACAATGGAGAATGACATTTTATGCAGATAAATGTGACATAGGATGGGAAAAAGGGCAACATACACTAGTTTTGAGATAGGCAAAGATTAAGCTGAAAGCAACCTCAGAGACTAGGCATAAATAATGAAAAACATGTCAAAACAATGCAAAGCAGAGGGGAATATAATTCAAGAGAAGTGGAGTCCAGCTCTAGTTGCCAAGATGGAAGGAAGATGTTCAAAGTTTAGGCAATACAGAGAAACCCAAAAGGATGATCCCCAGTGCCTAAAGTTTGAATTGAGGAAAAGCTGGAGAATCTAGAATTTTCAGCCAGGTTTTATTTTCTGATTACACCTCGGTGAAGCACATTGGGATGTCTTTTGGTGTTCAAAGGTTCTACATAAATGCAACCTGCTGCTGTCAGAAAGAAGCATTGGACAGATGATTCATTGAAGTGTACAGATTGTAAACAGTATGGAAAATGTAAATTAAGCTGACAGTACATTAAATTGAGCGTGTAGAATAATGGACACATGGTTGAAGCTAGGAAAAAAAAGTTAATTTAGGACTAGTCAGGACATCCTCCTTCACACAAAAAATGATTAGGACATAGAATAGAATTCCAGAAAACAGCAGAGATTATACCAATCATTTCCAGAAACAGCTGGATGCTGCAATGAGCAATTATTAGGATCCTTAGATATGGATATTTATGGCACAACAAGGCAAGGAGCTCAAGATTTATTTGTCAATTAGATCAAAACCATGCTCTCAGCCACCCCCAAGCACAGCAGGCAAAATTTCCCAAGGCTCCCTGACTACCCTACTCTTGAACTCACATATTTCTTTAGTATTTCTCCCATCTGGACAGTATGGTGGCGCAGTGGTTAGCACCGTTGCCTCACAATCCTGAGGACCAGGGATCGATCCCGGCCCCGGGTCACTGTACGTGTGGAGTTTGCACATCCTGTGTGTGTGTGTGTGTGTGTGTGTGTGTGTGTGTGTGCCTTACACCTATAACCCAAAAGATGTGCAGGGTAGGTGCATTGATCATGCTAAATTGCCCCTTAATTGGAAACATTTTGAAATGTTTTTCTCCCATCTTCCATTGTGCCCTTTCTGAGCTCACCTTGTCCACAAAACTCACCAACTGTTCTCTCAACCATATTCTCACAAGGCAGCTGATACTTCAATCCAGCAGATATATAATATCAATAACCACTTAATTTACAATGATACATTAAACTGCTTGTGAAATGCATTCTTGGATAGTTTTGCTGAATAGCTCATTGATTCTTTATATGAAGCAGAACATTCAAGTTACTCTGCTATCTAGTAAAATGAAAATAGTTGAAATAAGTGAACTGAAGAAAGGGCCAACAGCCAATAGGATTTTGAGGCTCCTGGATACAGAAGTCTCAGTCCACCCAAAATAACAGTACAATGATGGAAACTCCACCTTCCTGTATAATGACTAACACTGTCCATTGTCTACATTACAATCTCTACCATTTAAATCGTTCATGCTTCGCATGGACAGCTACATATTAGACATATGGCGTAAACCATTTGACATTATCATAAGAGTCAATTACAAAGACGTCACTTATAGCTTATTAAGCACACAGACTATTTCGGGCAGCTCAATAAATACTTACCCTTTAATTAGTAATTTAATTTCAGACACAGTGTGGTCTACAAGCAGCTTGAATGAGCCGTTGGCACTTCATTAACATGCGATCACCTTAGTGATGAGATTCTGGATGCAACAGCAATTAGTAGAGATGGCTGTTATGAGATTTTCTGATTTTGTAGAAAAATGTTAGCTATTTTCTTTCATGTTTTTTATCATCCTCCCTGTATCAGTGGCAACTTGTTAACTGCGATGCTAAAAAGTGGCTCTGGGGTCAATAAAATGGAAGTGGGAAGGGTGGGGTTCAGACAGGTCACACACCCCACCACCCCCAGAAGAAAAATTGGTGGAGATGACCCACTCCACCCATTAGGGGTGAGTTTAACAAGGTCAGTGTAGGACTTCCACCCTTAACTAGGCAGGACATCCCTGCCCTCTGGAGTTTGCCACCCATACCGGAAACATACCCACCAAGGCACGTAAATTCCAGCCCCATGTGTGTCTATTCAAGGGAACACAAGGGCGGATTCACCTTGCATGGGGAAGCTGATAATCAACTGACAGAATTTGGGTGGGAAAGGGGGGGATTGGGGCACCTCCATCAACCAATCCCCCCCCTTACCCCACTTAAGGTGCAGTGGCCTCTGGACTTCTCTCTCCCCACTAGCCTCTCCCCTGATAAGCCAGATCATCCCCTTCACTACCAATAGCACTCCCCCTTCTCCTCCCAGCCTTCCCCACTCTGGGGCTCCTTGAACATACCTTGATCTCCGGTGGCATCCTTATACAATTACTCTTCAGCCCACTGCAGTTCTTGTCCAAGTGAATGGTGGAACGCCTACCTGCAGCCAATTAACACCCACCTGAGCATGAAATGGCTTTGGGGCACTTGGGAGTCAGTGGGGATGTGTTACCTACTTACTATTCTGATGGCAGGAAGCGGGATCCCGCCATGAATGTCAGTTTAAAAAAAAAGACTTCCAGATGAAAATGAAATGAAATGAAAATCGCTTATTGTCACAAGTTGGCTTCAAATGAAGTTACTGTGAAAAGCCCCTATTGGTGATTGGTGATTTGTATTTAAGGCACTATCCCAAAGACCTTCCAGGGGCATTCTGGCAATGTGGCTCTCTTTATAAAGGAAATCAATTAATAAAAAGGTCAAAACATTTTAAACCAATTCAATTCCTCCCACCAAGCAGGTATCAAGCCCACAACGTCCACTCTTCCCCTACTACCCCATCAGGTTCCCAAGTTGTGCCATATGGGTGTGAGTTAGATGAACACATCCTGATCTCATAAGCCCTGTGGTATGCAGTTCCAGTTTTACATTATGACCTTTGACTCAATCCTCCCCCCCCACCACCAATTGTGCATGAGATATGAGTATCACCGGCAAGGACAGGAAGTATTTTCCAACCCTAACTGGCGTTGAGAGGATAGTGCTGACTGACTTTCCTGAAACACTGTAATCCATCGACTGTAGATACATGCACAAACCGTGAGGAAGGGACCCTAGGTGTTCGACCTAGCGACAGTGAATAAATTGTGGTACAGTTCCAAGTCAGGGTGGTGTACAACATCGAGGGGAGAACTTGCAGGTGGTGATGCTCTCATGCTCCTGCTGCCCTTGTCTTCTAGGTGGTAGAGGTCATAGTTTGGAGGTGCTGTCAAAGTGGCCTTAGCAAGTTCCTGAATTACATCCTGCAAGTAGTCACTGTTGTCACTCGGCACCAGCAGTGGAGGGGGTAACTCTTTAGGATGGTGGACAGGATGCTAACCAAGCAGGCTACTGTCTTGGATGGTGTTAGGTTGTTGAAGCAGAATTATTCCAGGCAAATGAAGAGTATTCCGTCGCATGCCTGACTTGTACCTTGTGGACTTTGGGTAGTCAGGAGGAGAATTACTCACCACAGAATTCCCAGCCTCCAACCTGCTCTTGCATTCAAAATATTTATATGGCTGCTCCAATTTGGTTTCAATGGTTATGTGCAGGATGTTTGAGAGTGGGGGGATTCAGCGATAAATAGCTTTGGATGTCAAAGGGAGGCGGTTAGACCATAAGACATAGGAGCAGAATTAGGGCACTCGGCCCATCGAGTCTGCTCTGCCATTCATCATGGCTGCTATTTTCTCATCCCCATTCTCCTGCCTTCTCCCCATAATCCCTGATTCCCTTATTAATCAAAACCTATCTATCTCTGTCTTAAAGACACTCAGTGAATTGGCCTCCACAGTCTTCTGCGGCAAAGAGTTCCATAGATTCACCACCCTCTGGCTGAAGAAATTCCTCCTCATCTGTTTTAAAGGATCGTCCCTTTAGCCTGAGATGGTGTCCTCTGGTTCAAATTTTTCCTACAAGTGGAAACAACCTCTCCACGTTCACTCAATGGTTAGATTCTCTCTTGTTGAAGATGATCATTGCCTGGCACAAATGCTACTTGCCACTTGTCAGCCCAAGCTTGAATGTCAGAATCTTGCAGGCTCCATTATCTGAGGAATTGCAAATAGTTCTGAATTCTGTGCAATCAGTGAAAATCCCCACTTCTGACCACCTGTTGGGAAGGAAGATCATTGAAGAAGCAGTTGAAGGTGGCTGGGCCTAGGACATGACCATGTGGAACTCCTGCAGCAATCTTCTAGGCCTCCAACAACCGCAACCAGCTTGCTTTGCATTAGCTATGACTTCATTCAGTACAGTGATCCTACCCACCCCCGATACCCATTGACTCCAGTATTGTAATGGTCCCTTGACATCAAGTGCAGTTATGCACATCGCACCTCTAGAATTCAACACCCACCATTAAATGAATGCTTTGCATCAGTCTTCACAGCAGAAGACATCAAAACAAATTCCAGATTTCTTTTTAAATTTAGAGTACCCATTCATTTTTTCCAATTAAGGGGCAATTTAGCGTGTTCAATCCACCTACCTTGCACATCTTTGGGTTGCGCCGTGAGACTGCAGTGCTACCACTGCGCCACCATGCTGCCCTAAACAAATTCCAGAAATAAGGGTAATGACAAGTCCAGTGAGAATGAGGAACTTAAAACAAATTATTAGTAAAGAAATTGTACTGAAACATTTATCAGGGTTAAAAGTTGTGAAATTCCAGGAATCTAACGGCTTATTCCTTGGGGTATAAAAGACAGCTGGAGAAATATTGGTTTGGTTCTGATCTTACAGACTTCACTGGATTCCAGAGCAGTTCCCATGCACTGGACAACAGCAAAAGTAACCTCACTGCTTAAAAATGGAGGGAGAGAAAACTGAACTGGAGACCAGTTACCATGACACCTATCATAGAAATAATTACAGAACCTATTTTTAGAGATATCACAGAATACACAGAATAGGCGTGCGAGTCCCACCTTCGCAGAAGGCCCTGAAACGACAGAGGCCCAGAGGATTGGCCCCGCAGCTCGATCAAGTCCATCGTCATGGGTAGTATTAGAATCTTGGACGACAATATTTGGGATAATAACTGTTTTATTGTGTTTGTGAATAACTTTGGGTTGAATCGTGAACCTGTGCTTGTCCTTTGTTCATCTCACAAATAAGGGCACCTGGGTAAAACATTTAAAAAATAAACTGCTCAAAGTGTCTGATAATTTAGACAACATTCTGATGCATCTGCCAGGATCCAACTTTTCCTATCATTACCCTAATGTCTTTATGCGATATTCTTTAGGCTGTGTTTTTACATTATTCTACTCTGATACATTTTTTGTTCAAACATTTTTCCTTCTCTTCAACGCTTTTTGTTTGATCCTTTTATCCAATTCCTGATATTTCCATTGAGTTAATTGCTTTACCTCCTTGCTGTGCACCATCGGGTCCAAAATGTATCTGTCATCCATTGGTGCTTTTTGATAATTCCAACACTGATGCTTTGGATGTTTCCCATGTTGAATGGTTTCCTTGGTCTTCAAATGGTTTGAAATGGTTTTAACTTCCACTCTGCATTTTGTTTTAAATTGAGCTCTCTATATTGAGCAGTTCATAATCTAGTCTCCTTAATGTTGCTGTTTTTCCAATATCCTCAGCTTTATTTTGATGGAGCGGACTGCAGGTACATTGTTACTTCCAATCAGTGCTAGATAGGTCTTCACTTGTTGAACCGTGTTTCAGAATCTGCTCTTTTCTCACACTGTCAATTTGATTTCTGGTCATGTCACCAAGGCTTTCCCAGGTCTATTTCCTTAAATGTTTCTTGAACCAAGTATTTAGAATGACCTGATCATTTGCTATACCAATTGATCTACATTTCCCCTCTTTCATTGGGATCACCCAGGCCATGAAGTCCAACTATGTTGCCTTTTAAATCACCCATTAAGAAAATCACCTCAATTTATTTTTTACTGAAGTTTGGTTTTAACAACCTCATCATGAAATGTTACCAATATCCTCTTCTTCATAGTCATTACTTTCTCTTTCATGACAAAATCAGGAAAGACAAAGTAAGAACTGCAGTAAATAAGATGAAAAACATAAAGTCAAAGGCCCAAGTGAACAAGTTTAGAAAACTGTGGAATACACAAACTGTCTCCGATCTTTAATGCAGTTTATAACATAGAAAGAATTTCAGGAGATTTAAATAAATCAACATTTATTGCACTTCCTAAAAAGCCCACAGCAAATGAATGTAAACACCATCGCACTTGCAGGGGCTGGTTTAGCACAGTGGGCTAAACAGCTGGCAGAACAAGGCAGCAGCGCAGGTTCAATTCCCGTACCGGCCTCCCCGAACAGGCGCCCGAATGTGGCGACTAGGGGCTTTTCACAACTTCATTGAAGCCTACTTGTGGCAATAAGCGATTATTATTATTCTTATTAGTATGATGAGTCACATTACTAAGATCTTCCACAAGTACTGATTAATAGGGCTTTGAGCAAGATAAAGCCAGAAATTTCACTTCAATGCGGTTTTGTAGTAGATAGAGGAACAAGAAATGCGACCTTTCTGGTACGTATGCTATCAGAAAGAACCTTGGGGATTTCCGGTGGCTGTGATGAAGTAGGAAGCCACACATTTGGGAGCTCCCGTTTTAAACGGACTTTTCGGCTCTTTTTAGAGCCCAAAAACGGAAATTTTTCGACGTCTCCCGGTGGGGGAAGGTGTGCTGAACGACTTTCCCCGCAGTCCATGACTCGAACTCGGAGTGGAAAGGGGGGAAAAATCAGCAGCAGCTCCCCAGAAAAAACGGGGGAAGGGATCCAAGATGGCCACCGGCAGAGCTCCAGAGGAGTGGAAACAGTGGGCCCAGGAGCAACTAGCTGCTCTCCTGCGCTGCTTCACAGACTTCAAGGCTGAGGTACTGAGCTCTCTGCAGGAAACAAACAGAAGGCTGTCGGAGATTCAGACCACCCAGGGTGCTGCCATCAAGGAGTTGAAGACGCAGGCCACTGAACGAGAGGAGGAGGCCGTGGTCCTCGTGAGTAAGGTGGAGGGGCACGAGGCACTCCACAAGAAGTGGCAGGAACGCTTCGAGGAGCTTGATCACCGCATGAGGCGGAAAAACCTGCGGATCTTGGGCCTTGCGGAGAGGCTGGAGGGGTCGGACCTGACAACCTATGTGGCTATAATGCTGAACTCGCTAGTGGGGGCCGGGTTTTTCCATCTGCCCTTGGAGCTGGAGGGAGCACACAGAGTACTGGCCAGGAGGCCTAAGGACAATGAACCCCCGCGTGCGGTGCTGGTGAGGTTCCACCGGTTCAGTGATCGGGAGTATGTGCTGTGCTGGGCTAAGAAGGTGAAGAGCAGCAAGTGGGAGAATGGGGTAGTACGGATCTACCAGGATTGGAGTACGGAGGTGGCTAAGCGGCGGTCCGGATTTAATCGAACGAAGGAGGTGCTTTACAGGCAAAAGATAAAGTTCGGAATGTTGCAGCCCGCGCGCCTGTGGGTAACTTATTCGGACCGGCATTATTATTTCGATTCCCCGGAGGAGGCCTGGGCCTTCGTGCGGACGAAGAAACTGGACTTGAACTAGGGGTTTGGGGTTGCGGGGTCGGTTGTAATATCTGAGCGCTGGATTCTGCTGTTGCTATGTTCTTTTTTTTTGTACTTTTGCAATTTTGATATGGTTATTTATGGGGGTGTTGTTCTGCTATGTTTTTTTCTGCTGTGGGGCATTGGTTGAGTTGTGTATCTTACGGGGAGGGTCTATGTCGGGTTGGGGGTATGGAGTGGGCTGTTATTTGGGAGCTGCGTCAGAGAGGTATGGTGGGGCAGTGCGAAAGCGCGGGCTTTCCTTTGGTTTCCCGCGCTGCGGGGCTGGGGGACGGAGACGGTGTCGGGGGAGGCGGGGCCTTAACTGGTTCTTCCCCGCGCTGGAGCGGTGCCTGGAGGAGGGATAGATTGGGGGATGATCCCACTTTGGGAGGGGTCGGGTTATTGGCGGGAGTTTCCGGGGTCAGCAGAAGTGAACTGACCCACGGAAGTACAATGGAGGACGGTTCGCGGCTGGGAGGGTTCCTAGCCTGGGGGGGAAGGGAGGGGGGGAAAGGGGAATACCGGGTTGCTGCTGGTAGGGTCAGGAAGGAGCTGGTGGGGGCTGGGGGGACAGAGGAGAGGTGTTGTCGCTGTGGGGGCTGGGTCGGGCAGGGGGTGCTGGCCTGGGGCGGACAGTGGCTAGTCAACGGGGGAGGGGGGGCGGGACGCCCTCTGATCCGGTTGGTCACCTGGAATGCGAGAGGGTTGAATGGGCCGGTGAAGCGGTCGAGGGTACTGGCTCACCTGAAGGGGCTAAAGGCAGATGTGGCAATGCTTCAGGAGACCAACCTGAAGGTGGCGGACCAGGTCCGCCTGAGGAAGGGATGGGTGGGGCAGGTTTTCCACTCTGGGTTGGATGTGAGGAACCGGGGAGTGGCGATTCTGGTGGGGAAAAATGTGTTGTTTGAGGCATCGGAGGTGGTGGCGTATAAGGGGGGTAGGTATGTTATGGTTAGGGGCAGGCTACAAGGAGAGAAGGTGGTACTGGCTAGTGTGTATGCCCCAAATTGGGACGATGCGGGGTTTATGAGGCGTATGTTGGGACGGGTCCCGGATCTGGAGGCGGGAGGTCTGATCATGGGGGGGGGGGGGGACTTTAATACGGTGTTGGATCCTTCACTGGATCGGTCCAGCTCTAGGACGGGTAGGAGGCCAGCGGCGGCCAAGGTACTGAGAGGGTTTATGGATCAGATGGGTGGGGTGGATCCATGGAGGTTTGTGAGGCCGAGGGCACGCGAGTACTCTTTCTTCTCCCACGTACATAGGGTCTACTCTCGGATAGATTTCTTTGTGGTGAGTAGGGGACTGATTCCGAGAGTGGAGGAGGCCGAGTATTCGGCCATTGCAATCTCCGACCACGCTCCGCATTGGATAGAGTTGGAGATGGGGGAGGTGCGGGACCAACGTCCGTTGTGGCGGTTGGATGTGGGGTTGTTGGCGGAGGAGGAGGTGTGTAGGAGGGTCCGGGCAAGTATTGAGGGGTACCTCGAGGTGAATGATACGGGGGAGGTTCAGGTGGGGATGGTCTGGGAAGCCCTGAAGGCAGTGATTCATGGGGAGCTGATATCCATCCGGGCACACAGGGAGAGGAGCGAGAGGAGTGAGAGGGATAGACTGGTGGGAAAGATGCTGGAGGTGGACAGGAGGTATGCAGAGGCACCAGAGGAGGGACTGTTGGGGGAGAGGCGCAGCCTGCAGGCTGAATTTGATTTGCTGACCACTAGAAAGGCGGAGGCACAGTGGAGGAAGGCACAAGGGGCAGTGTACGAACATGGTGAAAAGGCGAGTAAGATGCTGGCTCATCAGCTCCGCAAGCGGGATGCGGCTAAGGAAATTGCTGAAGGGAGAGACAAGAGTGGGAATGTGGTGCGGAAGGGGGTAGAGGTGAATGAGGTCTTCAAGGACTTTTACGGGGAACTGTACCGGTCGGAGCCAACAGGGGAGAGGAGGGGAATGGAGAGGTTCCTTGACGGGCTTTCTTTCCCGAAGGTGCAGGAGGAGAAGGTGGAGGGGTTGGGTGCGCCGATTGAGCTGGAGGAGCTAGTTAAGGGGATCGGGCAGATGCAGTCAGGGAAGGCACCGGGGCCGGATGGGTTCCCGGTGGAATTTTATAAAAAGTTTGTGGACCTAGTGGGCCCCTTGCTGGTGCGGACACTTAATGAAGCATGGGAAGGGGGGACTTTGCCCCTGACGATGTCGCGGGCGCTGATCTCGTTAATTTTAAAGAGGGACAAGGACCCCCAGCAGTGTGGTTCATACAGGTCCATATCTCTCCTCAACGTGGATGCTAAGGTCCTGGCAAAAATCCTGGCCACCAGGATAGAGGACTGTGTGCCAGGGGTTGTGCACGAGGACCAGACAGGTTTCGTGAAGGGAAGGCAGCTGAACACGAATGTGCGGAGATTGTTGAATGTCATCATGATGCCGGCGATTGAGGGGGAGGCAGGGATAGTGGTGGCACTGGATGCGGAGAAGGCCTTCGATAGAGTGGAGTGGGGGTACCTATGGGAGGCGTTGGGGAGGTTTGGATTTGGTGAAGGGTTCATTAGATGGGTAAGGCTGCTATATGAGGCCCCAATGGCGTGCGTGGCCACGAATAGGAGGAGGTCGGAGTACTTCCGGCTTTACCGAGGGACCAGGCAGGGTTACCCCCTGTCCCCCTTGTTGTTTGCACTGGCAATCGAGCCGCTGGCGATGGCGTTGAGGGATTCAGAGAGGTGGAGAGGCTTGGTGCGAGGTGGAGAGGAACATAGGGTGTCGTTGTATGCCGATGACCTGTTACTGTATGTGGCAGACCCAGTGGGAGGGATGCCAGGAGTGATGGAGTTGCTAGCTGAGTTTGGGACCTTTTCAGGTTATAAATTAAATTTAGGCAAGAGCGAGGTGTTTGTGGTGCACCCCAGAGACCAGGAGGAAGGAATTGGTAGGCTCCCGCTTAGGCGGGCAGAGGAGAGCTTTAGGTACCTGGGGGTGCAGGTGGCCAGGGACTGGGGGACTCTTCACAAGCATAACTTCACCAGACTTGTAGATCAGATGGAGGAGGAGTTCAAGAGGTGGGACATGCTGCCATTATCGTTGGCGGGGAGGGTACAGTCCGTCAAAATGACAGTGCTTCCGAGGTTCTTGTTCCTCTTTCAGTGCCTGCCCATCTTTATCCCCAGGGCCTTCTTTAGGAGAGTGACTAGCAGTATTTTGAGCTTTGTGTGGGCACATGGGACTCCGAGAGTGAAGAGGGTGTTCCTGGAGCGAGGGAGGGATAGAGGCGGGCTGGCGCTGCCCAACCTTCTGGGGTACTATTGGGCAGCCAATGTGTCAATGGTGCGTAAATGGGTGATGGAGGGGGGAGGGGCGGCATGGAAAAGAATGGAGATGGCGTCATGTAGAGGTACGAGCCTGGGTGCCATGGTAACGGCACCGTTGCCGCTCTCCCCTAAGAGGTTTACCACGAGCCTGGTGGTGGCGGCGACCCTAAGAATCTGGGGACAGTGGAGACGGCATCGGGGGGAAACAGGGGGCTCGATGGAGGCTCCACTGGGTGGCAACCATCGGTTCATCCCAGGGAACAAGGATGGGGGATTTAGGGGGTGGCAAAGGGCGGGCATCAGCAAATTGAGGGACCTGTTTATTGGCGGGAGGTTTGCGGGCCTGGGGGAACTGGAAGATAAATTTGGCCTTCCCCAAGGGAACATGTTCAGATACTTGCAGGTAAAGGCGTTTGCTAGGCGACAGGTAGAGGGATTCTGCTGCCGTCGTGGGGGACGATGGACAGAGTGCTTTCGGGGGTGTGGGTCGGAGAGGGGAAGGTGTCTGACATCTATAAGGTAATGCAGGAGGTGGAGGAGTCGTCAGTGGAGGAGCTGAAGGCTAAATGGGAGGAGGAACCCGGGGAGCAGATAGAGGATGGGACTTGGGCGGATGCCTTGGAGAGACTCAACTCTTCCTCCTCATGTGCGAGGCTTAGTCTCATCCAATGTAAGGTGCTGCACCGGGCCCACATGTCCAGGACTAGGATGAGTAGGTTCTTTGGGGGTGAGGACAGGTGCACCAGATGTTCGGGGAGTCCAGCGAACCACGCCCATATGTTCTGGGCATGCCCAGCACTGGAAGAATTCTGGAAGGGGGTGGCGGGGACGGTGTCGAGAGTGTTCCTTATTGTAGTGTCTATTCTGTAACTTTATATTGTGTTACTTTGCGTTGTTGTTAAAATGCTGTGTTGTTCATGGAGGTGGGGCGAATGTTTATGATTGTTAATATTATTGTTATTTTTGGTATTTTACTATGGTGCGTTGTTGTATAAATTCAAAATTTTTCAATAAAAATTATTTCAAAGAAAAAAGAAAGAACCTTGGAGCTGAAAAAGGATCTGTTCATGTGTTTTATTGATTATAGCAAGGCATTTGATAAGGTGAAACGTGAAAAACTGATGAGCATGTTACCGAGTCTCTTGATCTTGATGCAAGAATCTTTTGAGTTATAAGAAATCTTTATTGGGAACAAACCGCAGACCTAACAATTGAAAACAATCTAAGCAATTTTGAAGATTAAAAGAGGGGTCAGACGAGGGTGCGGTCCTTCCCCCAGGAGTGTTCAATTTGCATAGTGAAAAGAGAGATTGAAAACCTTCCTGAATTATTAGTTGGAGGTTACAACTTCAATAGTATAATTCACGCCGATGGCACAGCCCTTATTGCCGTAAGACATAGGAGCAAAATTAGGCCCATCGAGTCTGCTTCGCCATTCAATCATGGCTGATATTTTTCTCATCACCATTCTCCTGCATTCTCCCCGTAATCCCTTATCCCGTTATTAATCAAGAATCTATCTATCTCTGTCTTTAAGACACTCAGTGATTTGGCCTTCACAGCCTTCCAGTCTCAACAACGAATTCAACAACTTCAGATGATTAGCTCTGCCCCACCTAGACCCATTTGTTTTCACCCATTTCATTTCAACTGTCTCTTACCATTTCTTTCTTGTCTTTCTTAATATATATTTAAACCCCCTCCCCCAATCTTATCGACCTTTCCTTACCCCTTCGCTTCCCCCTTCCCCTCCCCCCACATTTGCATCTGTCACAGATTAGCCTCTGATGTTAGTTTCTCTGCTGTTTGGCCTCCCACACCTTTTGTTCTCTCTGGGGACTGCCATCAGCACTCTTTTCTCTTGGTTTCTGTGGCTATTAGCACCCCATCTCCCTGGGTTTCTGTGGCTATGACTCATCTTTCATTCTCACTCCATAGTATAAATATTCCCCACATTCTCTGACTGTTAGCTTTGACAAAGAGTCATTGGACTCGAAACGTTAGCTCTTTTCTCTCCCTATAGATGCTGCCAGACCTGCTGAGATTTCCCACCGTTTGCTCTTTCATCTCGCAATATTCTGTAAGTTTCAATAGATCCCCCCTCATCCTTATGAACTCCAAAGAGTACAGACCCAGAGTCCTTAACCATTCCTCATACGACAAGCTCTTCATTCCAGGGATCCTCTGGACCCTTTCCAAGTAGAGCACATTCTTCCTTAGATAAGAGGCCTGAAACTACTCACAATACTCCAAATGGAGTTGGACCAGCCTCAGAAGTACATCCCTGCTCTTGTATTTTAGCCCTCTCGATATGAATGCTAACATTGCATTTGCCTTCCTAACTGCCAACTGAACCAGCATGTTAACTTAAGAGAATCGCACGTTAACTTAAGAGAATCTTGAACAAGGTCGCCCAAGTCCCTTTGTGCTTCTGATTTCCTCAGCATTTCCTGATTTTGAAAATAGTCTATCCCTCCATTCCTCCTTCCAAAGTGCATAACCTCACACTTTACCACATTGTATTCCATCTCCACTTCTTTGCCCACTCTTCTCGTCTGTCCAAGTCCATCTGCAGCCCACCTGCTTCCTCAATACTACCTGTCCCTCTACATATCTTTGTATCATCTGCAAACTTGGCGACAATGCTTTCAGTTCCTTCTTCCAGATCGTTAATGTATATTGTGAAAAGTTGTGGTCCCAGCACTAACCCCTGAGGTACACCACTAATCACCGGCTGCCATCCTGAAAAAGACCTCTTTATCACCACTCTCTGCCTTCTGCCAGTCAGCCAATCCTCTATCTATCCCAGGATCTTACCCTTAACACCATGGGCTCTTAACTTATTTAAGTCTCCTATGCGGCACCTTGTCAAAGGCCTTTTGGAAATCTAAATAAATCATGTCCACTGATTCTCCTTTGTCTAACTTCCTTGTAACCTCCTCAAAGAACTCTAACAGATTTGTCAGACATGACCTCCCCTTAACGAAGCTGTGCTCAGTCTTATTTGATCATGCACTTCCAAGTACTCCGCGATCTCATCTTATAATAACAGACTTTAAAATCTTACCAATGACCCAAGTCAGGCTAACCAGCCTATAATTTTCCATCTTCTGCCTCCCTCCCTTCTTAAACAGCAGTGTTACATTAGCCACTTTCCAGTCCTCTGGGACCCTCCCTGCCTCCAGTGATTCTGGAAAGATCATCACTAATGCCTCCACAATCTCCTCAGCTACCTCTTTTAGAATCTTGGGTGCAGTCCATCCGGCCCAGGTCATTTATCTACCTTCAGACCTTTCAGTTTCCCCAGAGCCATCTCCTTTATGATGGCCACTCCACTCACCTCTGCCCCCTGATTCTCCTGAAGCTCTGGCATCCCACTGGTGTCTTCCACTGTGAAGACTGATGCATAGTAACTATTCAGTTCCTCTGCCATTTCTTTGTTTCCTATTATTACTTCTCCAGCCATATTTCCAGTGGTCCAATGTCTATTTTTTCCTCTCTCTTACCTTTTATATATTGAAAAAATATCTTCCTATCTTCTTTTATATTACTAGCTAGCTTACACTCAGAATTCATCTTCTCTCCCCTATTGCTTTTTTCGTTGTTCTCTGCTCGCTTTTAAAGACTTCCCAATCCTCTGGCTTCCCACTAATCCTCGCCACTTTGTATGTTTTTTCTTTTGCTTTTATGCTGTCCTTGACTTCCCTCGTCAGCCATGGATGCCTCACCCTCCCCTTAGCATGTTTCCTCCTCCTTAGGATGAATTTCTGTTGTGCCTCCTGAATAACCCCCAAAAACTGCTGCCATGGCTGTTCCACTGTCTTCCCTGCTAGACTTCCTATCCAATTAACTCTGGCCAGCTCCTCCCTCGTGTCTTTGTAGTTACCCTTTGTTAATTGTAATGCAGTTACATCTGGTTCCAGCTTCTCCCTCCCAAACTGCAGGGAAAATTCTATCATATTGTGGTCACTGCTCCCTAAGGGTTCCTTCACCTTAAGTTCCCTAATCAAGTCTGCCTCATTACCATTCCCGTACCAGCCTCCCCGGACAGGCGCCGGAATGTGGCGACTAGGGGCTTTTCACAGTAACTTCATTGAAGCCTACTCGTGACAATAAGCAATTTTCATTTCATTTTTTCATTTCATTAAACATCACCAAATCCAGAATTGCCTGTTCCCTACTAGACTGTCACAAGATGCTCCAAAAATACATCCCTTTGACATTCCACAAATTATTTTTCTTGGGATCCACTACCAACCTGATTTTCCCAGTCCACCTGCATTTTGAAGTCACCCATGACTATTGTAATATTGCCTTTTTGATAGCCCTTTTCTATCTCCTGATTTATTTTCTGCCCCACATCCTGACAAGTGCTAGGGGCCTGTACATAACTCCCATCAGGTCTTTTTATCTTTGCAATTCCTCAACTTTACCTACAGAGATTCTATGCCTTCAGATCCTATAACGCTTTTTGCTATCGATTTAACTTCATTCCTTACTAACAATGCAACTCCGCTTCCTTTGCCCATCTGCCTGCCCTTTTGATAGGACACATATCCTTGGATATTTAGATCTCAGCCCTGATCCCCTTGCAGCCACATCTCTGTGATGCCCGCAACATCGTACCGGCCAATTTCAATGTGTGTAACAAGCTCGTTTGCCTTGTTCCGTATACTGCGCGCATTAAGGTACAATAACCTCAGTGCTGCATTGACCACCTCCCTTCTCATACTTGTCATCTTTTTTGCTCTGCCTGAGGGTGATGTTGTTCTCTTATTTTTGTTCTCTATTTCCCCTTCAGTTATTACACCTTCTAAGCTAATGCTCTGGTTCCCACCCGTTGCCGTCTAGTTTAAATCCTCCCACGTGACTCTAGCAAACCTCCCAGCCAAGATATTGGTGCCCCTCCAGTTTAGATGCAACCCGTCCTTCTTGTATACATCTGACTCTGAAGAGAAACTGCAAACGTTAGATGAGTGAAAGTGAGAACAAATAGTTGAGCATAGATTGTAAGAAAACAAAATGTTGTGTGGTGTTCAAACAAAAATTCACACCAAAATGTTATATCAGAGTGAAGAATGAAAAGGTCACACAGGCAGACAAATTTTGTTACTTTGGAAATCTGTTAGCATTGAATAGAAAGTGTGACCAAGAAATAAGACAAAGGATTGGAATCACCAAAGAAGCATTCCAAAAAATAAAAATAGATTATGATCAATGCAAAATTAGTCATGGAAACAAAGCTGAGAATCCTGCAATGCTGCATTACACCAATTTTGCACAATGAAGCAATGCAGAGAAGAAGTGAGGCTGCAAAGTTGTAGTTTTTGAGGTGAACAATGAAGCTATCTTTGCCAAGTCACACAACCAATGCAGAGGTGTTGACAAAATTTGAGACTAAAAGAAATCTGCTGACTAAGATCAGGTAGAGAGTTAGATTCTAGGGCATGTAATAAGTCATGATTTAGAAAGTCTGATGCTGATGGTAAAAATCGATGGTAAAAAAAATTGAGGTTGACAAAGAACGATCTTTAAGAACTCACAAACCGGATTAAATATACCATCAACGAAGATGATCCATCCAGAGCAACAATCACATGGAGATTCATGGTTGTCAATGCCCTCTTAGGATATGGTACCTAAAAGAGAGGGAGGTCTATATTCTCTGGAAATTAGAAGAATGAAAGATGATCTCATTAAAGGGTTTGATAAGGCTAGATGCTGAGAAAATGTTTCCCCTGGCTGTAGAATCTAGCAAACAAGACCACAATCTCAAGTGTCAGGAGTTGGTCATTTAGGACCAAGATAAAGAAGAATTTCTTCATCAAAATATCATCAATCTTTGAAATGTTTTACTCCAGGGAATTCTGAATATTCAGGCATTGAGTATATTCAAGGCAGAAGTTGATAAATTTTTGGGTACTAAGAAAAGTAAAGAAAATAGGATAGTGCAGGAAGGATGGATTTGAGGTAGGAGATTAGCCATTTAGGATGACCCAATTCCAACATGGGGCAAAGCATTTTTTTTACTTGCCTAATCACGTCAAACCCAAAATATCAAACCTGCTGATTTTCTGTACTGTGAGCTACCACTTTTAGTCAAATGGTTCTAGATGGTGTTCATCTAAAATGAACTCTGGTTCTACCACCCGATTGATGAGGCAAGCATGCATATTTGAATGGGCCAACCAACTAAAAATGTTTGCTCTCAAATATTTTAAAGTATCATAGTAAAAGGTTCAGCTGGCTCCTGCCACTCCTACAAATCTCATTTCATATCACTGGACAGTTTATTCATTGAACTTAGCATCACCACTCAATTGCTGATTATCTTGCTTTTTTGTTTTTCTATGTCATTAATGAAATGAAAATGAAAATCGCTTGTCACGAGTAGGCTTCAATGAAGTTACTGTGAAAAGCCTCTAGTCGCCACATTCCGGCACCTGTCCAGGGAGGCTGGTACGGGAATCGAACCATGCTGCTGGCCTGCTTTAAAAGCCAGCAATTTAGCTCAGTGAGCTAAACCAGCCCCTAATGTTACTCTCAATCATTAGAGACAGCAGGTGAGCGACATGTTTAGTGCCACAAAACACTTCCATTAATAATTTGTTGGCCCTTGCATCTTACAGTGCTTCTTTATATGCTCAATATTTGGTTATGTTTGGAGCCCAGCAGTCAATAGAAACTATGTTAACTAAAACTAGCTGCAAAAAAACATCTGTTGCCTCAACAAAAGTGGCTTCCTTAGAAAAGAAAGAAAAATGTTATCAGACACATAAGAATATAGGGAGGAGGCCATTCAGCCCTTCCAGCCTGCTCCACCATTTATTATGATCATGGCTGAAATAGGAGACGACCATTCAGCCCATCAAGCCTGCTCTGCCATTCATTATCATGGTGAATCATCCAACTCCATAACCCAATTCTAACTTTCCCCCCATATCCTTTGACCCCTTCGCCCTAAGTGCTGTTTATTGAAAACATACAATGTTTTGGCCTCAGCTACTTCCTGTGGTAATGAATTCCACAGGTCAACCACTCTCTGTGAAGATATTTCTCGTCACCTCTTGTGCTAAATAATCTACCCCATATCCTCAGACTGTAACCCCTGGTTCTGGACGTGCCCACCATCAGGACCATCTTTCCGGCATCTACTTTGTTGAGTCCTGTTAGAATTTTATATATTTCTGTGAGATCCCCCTCATTCTTCAGAACTCCGGCAAGTACAATTCTAACCGATTCAATCTCTCCTCACACATTGTCTCGCCATCCCTCTAATCAGTCTGATAAACCTTCACTGCACTCCCTCTAGAGCAAGAACATCCTTCCTCAGATAAGGAGACCAAAACTGCGCACAATATTCCACGTGTGGCCTCACCAAGGCCCTGTGTAATTGCAGCAAGACATCCCTGCTCCTGTACTCGAATCCTCCGGCTATGAAGGCCATGGTGATCATCGGACGGGGTATTAAGTACAAGAGTCGGCAGGTCATGTTACAGTTGTATAGGACTTTGGTTAGGCCACATTTGGAATACTGCGTGCAGTTCTGGTCGCCACATTACCAGAAGGACGTGGATGCTTTAGAGAGGGTGCAGAGGAGGTTCACCAGGATGTTGCCTGGTATGGAGGGTGCTAGCTATGAACAAAGTTTGATTGTTTTCATTGGAAAGACGGAGGTTGAGGGGGGACCTGATTGAGGTCTACAAAATTATGAGAGGTATGGACAGGGTGAATAGCAACAAGCTTTTTCCAAGAGTGGGGGTGTCAATTACAAGGGGTCACGATTTCAAGGTGAGAGGGGGAAAGTTTAAGGGAGATGTGCGTGGAAAGTTTTTTACGCAGAGGGTGGTGGGTGCCTGGAACGCTTTGCCAGCAGAGGTGGTAGAGGCGGGCACGATAGCATCATTTAAGATGCATCTAGACAGATATATGAACGGGTGGGGAACAGAGGGAAGTAGATCCTTGGAAAATAGGCGACAGATTTAGATAAAGGATCTGGATCGGCACAGGCTGGGAGGGCCGAAGGGCCTGTTCCTGTGCTGTAATTTTCTTTGTTTTTTGTTCTTCACATAGTGTCTCTTGCCCTTTTCTGAATGACCCAAGAAACATCTACCAACTCGTGTGATGTTCAATCATGGGTTAAAGGAAGTCAAATATAATTACATAATCCTGTCAAGTATCAACAATATTTACAACAAAACAAGGTGCAAAAATACAACATAAGTAGTGAAAGGGAAAATCCTTCAAATATAAAGTGAAAAATATTAAATTGTTTTAAGGCATGCTTCTATAATTGCAGTCCAGAACCTTCTTACTAAACTATTTCAGAACCATAGGTGTTAATCCTGTTTAATTGTGACAATCATTACACATCTCTCATAAAACAATTTTGGGTCCCCTGACATTATTAATTTTATCCTAATTATTCCCATCTATATCTCTGTTGGACACAGAGGCTGATCGATCTATCTGCTAAACAAACTGCAACTGTTCGACTTCGGTCTTCTCACAGAATGTCCCATCACTTTAGCTTTAGATTTCCACAGCTCCCATACGGCAGTTTGCATCTATATCGTGCCTTTAACGTGGTGCATGTCTCAAAGTATCCCCCCAGGAGAAACAGATGCTCAGGGGTAGAACATTAAAGTTGCTCGAAGAAAGATATGAAACTGTTTAGCTGTTTTGGGGGGGGGGGGGGGGGGGGGGTCATCAGAAGACTTACTGACTGGATACACTGGAATCCAACAAGGGTGGTCTCAGGGGTAGTAGAGGCTGAAGTTGTTCCCAATATAGGTTACTGCAGGATAATTAACCCATACACCACAAAAACCCATACACCACACCACTTAAGGTCATCTCGGAGCTGTAGGTGCTCTTTAAGGGGGGAAAACATAACTTACGTTTATATAGCGCCTCTGACGTGGTGAGATATTCCAATTTTTTTCTCAAGCCTGAATCAAATGGAGAGATATTAAGAACACCAGAAGCTTGTATCAGAAATGAGTTTTAACATTCCCCTTGTACATTTAAACTGGACACAGTCAGTACAAGTAGCAGCTCCGCCACTTTCCACAAGAGGCTGTCACTCCGGCCCCGACTGGGCGAAAGGCCGCCATTCCGGCTCTTCCCGAGCCCGTAGCCGGGCTCTCCTCACACAGAGCCGGCCCAAGACAGCCGCCAAATCCATGGCAAGGAGCCCGGAGGCAGCTTCCGGCCCGCTCCTGCTCAACCCCTCCCCCCAACTGTCCCCACCCCCACCCGAAATCCCCAACCCCTCCCCCATCCGAAATCCCCAACCCCTCCCCCACCCGAAATCCCCACCCCCAACCCCTCCCCCACCCGACACCCCCAACCCCTCCCCCACCTGAAATCCCCAACCCCTCCCCCACCCAAAATCCCCAACCCCTCCCCCACCCAAAATCCCCAACCCCTCCCCCACCCGAAATCCCAATCCCTCCCCCACCAGACACCCCCAACCCCTCCCCCACCTGAAATCCCAAACCCCTCCCCCACCCAAAATCCCCACCCCCAACCCCTCCCTCCAATCCCATCCGACACCTGCAAACCCCCATCTGAGACCCCTCCCCACCCGGTATTCCCCAAACCCGGCACCCCAAGCCTTCCTCCCTCTCCCCAATGCCTCCTCTCCCCATTCCCCCACCCTGTCCCACCCCTGATTCCTCCTCCCTCTCCCCATTCCCTATCTCCCTCCCCATTCCACCTGCCCCCTCCCATTTCCCGTCCCCCATTTCCCTCTCCCCCATTTCCCTCTCCCCATTCTCCTCCTCCCAATATCCCTCACCCGCTCCCTCTTCAGATTTCCCCAGCCCTCCCTCCTACCCATTTCCCCACCCCTCCCTCACCCTATTTCTCCACTGCTCCCTCTCCCTATTTCTCCACTGCTCCCTCTCCCCATCTACCCACCCTGCCTCCACCCTTCCCTCTCCCCATCTACCCACCCCCTCTCTCCCCATCTCTACCCACCCCCTCTCTCCCCATCTACCCACCTCTCTCTCTCTCTCTCTCCCTCCCTCTCTCCAGCCCTCTCTTTCCCCATCTACCCACCATTCCGCCCTCGCCTTTGCCCCTATGCCTCGATCCCTTCCTCTTCCCATTTTCCTTCCCCTCCATCTGCCCATTTCCCCCTCCCTCTCTTCATTTCCCCCCCCTCTCTCCTTCTGCCCATTTCCTCCAACCCTCCATCTCCCCATCATTTCTCCCTCTTCCCATTCTCTCCACCCATCTATCCCTACCTTCCCCATTCACCCCTCTCCCCATTTCCCCCTTCCTCTGCCCATTTTGCCTTTTCTCTGAAAACATAAAATCCTGTTGAGTGAGCCTTTGCTTTGGTCATTGGGAAATTCATGGGCTGGATTCTTCACTGCCCGCTGCAAGTAGTTCCCCATGCGGCAGATAATCCAGAGTCGGCTAAAAACTAAATCGTGCCAGATGCTCCAGTTTCCCGCTGGTGGCAGCATCGAGGTTCACGCCGTCCGCCAGTGGGAGGGTGCAAATTAATCCATTTGCATCCTATTAATGGGCTGGGTAACGGATTCTCCAAGCCTGCAAGAAAGTCCGGTCCTCTAGTCCGGGATTCACGTAGGCGGGAATTGGTACAGGTAATTCCCAACGTGGCCCTGGTGCGGTGGATCTCATGGTGGGCCAAGGGGATAACTCTTTTAGACAGTTGCCCCCAAAGTCTTTTTGAGGGCTATCCTCCCCCACCAGAGCCCCTCATAAGAGAGACCCCTACCACAAACCCTTGAGTAACACCCACCAGAACCCCGTATTATGGAGAACCCTCCCACCAGAAAGCA
Source organism: Scyliorhinus canicula (assembly GCF_902713615.1). Lineage (NCBI taxonomy): Eukaryota > Metazoa > Chordata > Chondrichthyes > Carcharhiniformes > Scyliorhinidae > Scyliorhinus > Scyliorhinus canicula. Next base: position 103,897,865 of record NC_052148.1, on the reverse strand, counting down.
CCACCATAATAAGGACCCCACATAAAAGAAGACCCTCCCCCCCCCCCCCACCCCACTACAAGGACTCCAGCCAGGAAGGTCCCCATTACCGAAACTCTTGCCTGGGCACCCCCATTACGGAAACCCCTGCCTGGAAGCGAGATAGCAGTCCAAACAGAGACAGTTAAAAAAAAACACTGCTTTAAAACTCACCTGTGCAAGACACCTGTTGGCTCAGGCAGAGAACACGGCACCTGGAAATTGCTAGAAAGGGAAAACCACATCAGCTGGGTTTAAACCCCTTCGTGATCTGCAATGCTTTAATTCACATCAATGTGAAACTGATTTCACTAGGCTGTGATTGACAGTTTGCACACACACCCAGCAGTCTGCATTGTCTCATCTCATTTACCTTCACGCTTGAGAGTGAATTTCAAGGTAGCCTGCTGTGAAACTAACCAATCATCTGGCTGTGATTGACAGCTCTTGGACCAAATCAAAGGCAGTTCAGCGCTTTCTGCAGAGAAAAAAATGAGAGCACCTAACTAGGTCTGGGAGGGAGATGGGAGTGTAGAAGGGAGGGAGGAGAAATCAGGAAAGCGGGAAGGAAGCAAGGAAGTGGGGAGAGAGGAGAGGGGCAGGGCAGGAGAGAATTGGGAGGTGGGAGAGGGGAGGTAAAGGGCAGAAGGAGAGGGATGGTAAGGCGGAGGGAGGGGAGGAAAATGGAGGAGAAAAGGATAAAGAGGGAAGGGAGAAAAGATAGGGAGAGGGAGAAAGATGGAAGGGCAAGGGAGGGTATGCAGCGTGAGGGAGAAGGAGGTGCAGGATTTTAAAAGTGCCCCAGGGCCTTTTGCTGTCACAGTCCTTGTAACATCTGATTTTTTTTGATTAGTGTTTATAGAATCACTGCAGTTCAGAAGGAAACCATTCAGCCCATCAAGTCTTCACTGGCACCGCCCACGCCGCTGACCTATCCCCATAACCCCATCTAACCTTTGGACACTAAAGGGAAATTTAGCAAGGCTAATCCAGCTAACGTGCACATCTTTGGACTGTGGCAGATAATCGAAGCACCCGGAGGAAATGGCGGCGGCATGGTAGCACAGTGGTTAGCACTGCTGTCTCACAGCGCCAGAGACCAGGGTTCACAGAGGTTATAGAGTCATTCGGCCCAACCTGTCCATGCTGCCCAGTTTTTATCACTAAACTAGCCCTAATTACCCACATTTGGCCCATATTCCTCTATATCCTTCAATTCCGGCCTTGGGTGACAGTCTATGTGGAGTTTGTACATTCTCCCCATTGGTTTCCTCCGGGTGCACTGGTTTCCTCCCACAGTCCAAAGATGTGAATGTTAGGTGGATTGGCTATGCTAAGTTGCCCCTTAATGTCTAGGGATGTACAGGTTAGGTTCCAGGGATAGTGCGGGGGAGTGGACACAGGTAGGATATTCTTTCAGAGGGTGGGTGCAGACGTGATGGGCCTTCTTCTGAACTATAGGAATTCTGTGGTTCTATTCCATGGTTCTCGGAAACCCACACAGACACGGGGAGAATGTGCAAACACCACACAGTCACCCAAGTTTCGAATTGAAATATAACTGAGGCTTCTAAGGATGAACATCACATCAGGGAGGGTAGTAAACAACTCAGCTTAAAAAACATTGCAAAATGCAAATGGACTTTTGATCTGAATCAGCTGGCAGGACAGGCATGCTAACGTTAGTGTCCTTGAAGGAGTCAATAGCACCAGTATTGAGGCCATGATCATCCAAAACCAACTCTGCTGGGCCGCCCATATGCTTAGGGTGTCAGAGTCCCAACTGCCAAAGCAAATCTTCTTCACCCAACTCAAGGAAGGACCACGAACAAGAGGAGAGCAATGGAAGGTCTTCAAAGACATCTTGTAGGCTTACCTCAAGAAATGCAACTGTTATAACCCTACAGGAGGCCAAGGGATCTGCAACCTCAGGATCCCTAGGGCCTCACCGGAGTACGATCTACCGAGGTGAGGTGTGGGCGGAGCTTCCCCCTTAATCCAAAGGCCTCTGACACTTTGGGGTATAGGAGGTGTAATATAATATAACTCGAGTTTCTTACAGTCATCACTTGTGAGTGGTCGCTTGCCTAGGACTTTACACTGGCGATGAGGGTAAAGTAGATTTGCAAGAGGTGCCATTTCCTCCAGACCAGGCCCACCTTGACTCAGGAGGCCTACATCCTTGCTGCGGTATGCCACTGATCAGAAAGTTGGAGGTGGTCAACACAGAAATGGGTGACTGGATTCAATATATCTAGTGATTGTACTTTTTTTTTGCCTCAATGGCATTGTCGGGGCGTCAGACAAACGGTGACCCTCCTGGCAGTCTGTGGGGCAGACCTTACAACATCATCAAGAATCATTTCTGGATTCTCCAGACACCCACCAGTTTGTGGTTAGTCTCTCTGGCGCGTGACCATTTTTATCTAAAACCGCTGCTGATTATCCGCCGTTCTCATTTCCACAAAACCAGGGAGAGTCCGTGAACAAATTCCTGGTCTGCTTTCGGAAACTCTTCGAGTTCTGCGAGTTCAGCGCAACATTATTTGAGGCGCTCAGTGATAGGTTGGTCTGCAGCATCCGTGATACGATGACCGCTTATTGGGCGAAGCACATCTCGACCTGAAGAAAGCAACCAAAACAGCTTTGTCCCGGGAGGGTGCAGATCGCGGAGTCCAGGAGCTTCGAGCAATGGCGGTCCTCAACCTAGGATGCCCCGCTGGATGCGGAGCGTCACCTTCCTGTGCTGTAGTTCAGGACTGCCGCCAAAGGAGACAGTCCTAGTGACCAGCACCAGCGACAACACTTTCCCAGCAAGAGTCGGCATCACTCCCCCATACCGGAGACTCCCAACCTGCGAGATGGACGCGTATGTACCCGGATAAATCGGCAAACCGGGCACCAGTGGGGAAGCCTGTCCAATGATCATCTCAGGGGGAGGACACATTTTGTGGACGACCAGGCAGACGCCTCCCACCACCTTTGCTGATTCTCAGCACCAAGGGTGATGCCCGTTCAGGTGATGGTCCGGATCAACGGTTTCCCTGTACAGATGGAGCTCAATACCAGGGCCACGGTCTCAGTGATCAGCCGCCGCACTTATGACCGGATCCGCTGGGGCATCTGTCATAATATCTACTCATGTATATAATGAGGTGCAGACAGGCAGTGATTGACATGCAGGATGACCAGTAAGCACACAACACAGTGCAGCCAATCACCAGACAGGACACTAACACTATAAAGCCAGAGGGCACTAGGTTTCCCGCTCTCTCTGGACCCAGCCACTGAGACAGTCAGAGTCCACGAGCCAGCAGATGCAAACACCATGCGGTAGCTAGTAAGTCTGGTCAGGCTAGTACAAGGTCTCCAGTCAGTTCAGTATAGTGTAGACCCACAGCTGAATATGTTTGTTAGTTCTATTGTTGGATAAAACCATGTTGGATCTTCTCCAGTGTTACAAGTCTGTTTCTAGCTTCACTGCATCAAGTGCAGTCCACAGCGAATCAACCTGCCTAACACATCAGCATCCACGCTTTGGCATTGCGGGACACCAACGCATGATTGGCAACATACATGGGGAGCCTTTGGAGATCAGGTACGTCGGAAGTTCCCATGGAATATGGGGCGCAATCAGCCAACCTACCATTGATGGTAGTGAAAGGTTCAAACCCCAGTTTTCTGAGGCGGGATTGACTGAAACGTCTTTGGCTGGACTGGCATCAAGTGTGCTGCATGTACCCTGATGGGCCGGACAAGGTATTGGCGCGTTTTCCGGGAGCTTTTCAAGAAGGACTCGGTACCATCTGAGAAACCCCAGCCAAGGTCCCCTACGCACTGAAGCCAAAGGTGGACATGGAATTAGACCGCCTGGAGAAGTTAGGGATCTTCCGCCTGGTGCAATTCGCAGATTGGGCTGTGCTCGCTGCTGGTTTGCCAGTCATGAACCCTGATGGTTCTGGCGTCTTTGCCGAGATTATAAAATGACCATTAATCGAGCGAACCAATTGGACCGTTACCTGGTACCTAAAATTGAGGACCTGTACGCTTGGCTCAGCGGTGGGCATACCTTCACCAAGCTTGATTTGAGCCACGCTCATCTATAATTAGTTTTGGACCCTGCTTCAAGGAAATACGTGCCCATCGACACACACAAAGGTTTATACTAACTAGTACACAAGGTTGCTTTCCGGAGTTTCCTCAGAGTGTGCCATATTTCAGGGAGTAATGGAGAATAATCTCTGAGGGTTGCCACAGGTAGCGGTTTACCTGGATGACATGTTAATCACCGTTAATCACCCAGTTCGTCCGACTGGGAACACATGAAGAACCTAGAGGATGTTCTACATTATTTTGAGGCAGTTGGGGTCCGCCTATAGCACGAGAAGTGTATATTCCACGTGAAAGAGGTGGTCTATTTAGGTTACAGGGTGAACAGGAATGGCTTGTACCCACTGGACTACAAGGTACGAACGATCCGCAGGCCCCCATGCCCAAGGATCCTATGGAACTCTGTTCTTTCTTGAGCTTCGTAAACTATTATGGAAAATTCATACCAAATTTGGTGACGGTGTTGGCCTTCTGCACCTGCTATTAAAGAACGGCCAACAAAGGTTTTGGGATCTGTTGCAATGGATGGCTTTCGATGAAGTGAAACAGCGACTATCATCTGCTGATTCATTTTGACTCGTCAAAGCCTTTATTATTAAACTGCAATGCCTGCCCTATGGCATCTGAGCTGTTCTGGCGCAACGAATGGATGACAGTACAGAGCAACAGAGAAGCCCATTGTGTTTGCTTCACGCACCCTAGTGGCAGGAGAGTGGAACTATGCACAGATCGAAAAATAAGTTTTGGCGTTGGTGTTCGGGCTGAAGCGATTCCACCAGTACGTCTAAGATATACATTCATGGCTTATATGGGCCACAAGCCCCTGTTGGGGCTGTTCAAGGAGGATAGGGCAATCCCCCCATGGCATCCGCTCGCATTCAGTGTTGGGCTCTGCTCCTGGCGGTGTATGAATACATGTTGGAACATGTTGGTCAGGGTCCGCCACATAGTGCTGTACGGGGCCCAGCATCATGCTCTCCCGGAGGATTTACGAGACTTCACCAAAAACTCAGTGTACTAGATGGCATCCTGCTGTGGAGCTCCTGGGTGGTCATTCCCGAGCGTGGCCAGGGGGCAATCCTGCAATACCTCCACAGCAGAGACCCAGAAGTCCCTAAAATGAAGATGTTGGCCCGGAGCTTTGTATGGTGGCCCAGAAATGAAATGAAAATCACTTATTGTCGCAAGTAGGCTTCAAATGAAGTTACTGTGAAAAGCCCCCAGTCGCCACATGCCGGCGCCTGTTCGGGGAGGCTGGTATGGGAATTGAACCGTGCTGCTGGCCTGCCTTGGTCTGCTTTCAAAGCCAGCGATTTAGCCCTGTGCTAAACAGCTCCTTTGACACTGAATTAACACTGCTATCGATACTTCAGTGTAAGAAGGTGCATAGTGCCAGAAGCTCCCTCCCTGCAGCTCCACTCTATCCATAGGTGTTATTATGTGGAGATGCCGGTGTTGGACCAGGGTGGACACAGTAAGACATCGTACAACACCAGGTTAAAGTCCGACAGGTTTATTTGGAATCACAAGCTTTTGGCGTAGCTCCTCCATCAGGTGAGTGAAGTGGCAGGACTGACCATGGTCCTGCCTCCAAGCAGATTTTGCACGGCATTTTCAAGGAACAATGTATCTCATTATCGTGGATGCATATTCCAAATGGATGGATGTCCACCGAATGACCACTGAGCGACTCAGGCAATCCTTTAGTGTTCACTGGCTTCCTGAGGTATTGGTGTCGGACAATGGCATCGCTTTATGAGATTGGAATTTGCCGACTTTCTAAAGCAAAACAGAGTCCATCATGTACGAACTGTACCTTACCTACCATCATCCAACAGTTTGGCTGAACGACCTGTGCAAACATTTAAGCTCGGGCGTGCAGAAACAGACATCAAGTTCCCTGGAGATCCGCCTCGCCCGTTTCCTTTTCTATTACAGGACCACACCACAAGCCACCATCGGAGTGGCATCCTCAAAAATATTAATGGGATGTCAGCTGTGCACACGGTTAAGCCTCGTCTTGCTAGACATTGGGGAAATGATCCACGACCAGCAGGAACAAATTGAGACGAGATGGGCCAGATCCATCAGGGAGATGGGTCTTCACCGACGGGGCATTGTGGATCCCAGAGATGGTAGTAAAGCAATCAGGGCCGGTCTCATACTCTGTACGGATACAGGGTAAAGAATCAAACAGTCACATGGACCATGTCTGCAGCCGAGCCTGCCAGGTCCATGAGAACAGACCACAGCTCCCATGAGAGGTGGTGCCCCCTCCTCTGGAACAGCCACTGGTGACACCCAGTGAGGTAAATGAGCCCTCGAGACAGAGATGCGGGAGGTTGACTCATTCGACCCAGACTCCGATATGTGGGCTTTGCCTACAGCAGTCAGAACAGGTCCAGTAGCAACTGCTGGGCCAGGCACAGCGGAACCATTCAGCCCGAAAATGGCGCTCCCCGGTTCATTATACCCTCCTGCATCCGGAACAGCGGGTGTTTGAGGGACAACCGCGAGCAAAGAGGTCAAAGGATCTCCCACTCCTGCTGTCAAGATGGAAGATGTATCGGACTCGGGGTGGGGGTGTTATAACCCGACAGGAGGCCAAGAGATCTGCAACCTCAAAGTCCCTCGGGCCTCAACTGAGTATAATCTACCTTGATGAGGGGGGCCTTAATCCATGAGCCTCTGGGACAAAAATACCCCAGCACATGTGGGCCGGGTGTGGGAGATCCTTCGGGGATTATGAGGTGTAATATAATAGGTATAATAAATCATCACTCCCGAGCATTCGCTTGCCTGGGACTTTACAAGAACATAGACTCAATGCCGAGGAAACGTTTGCTCAGAAGAGACCTACTTGGATGAACCTCCTGATTGAAGATTCACAATTCTTCAAGAACACTCGATGGCAAGAGGAGGCCAGGAAAAGGAGCCTGAGAAAGGAATAGCAATGACTTAGCGTCCATGGACAGATGCCACCTTTTGGAAACTCCTGCCAAGTGAGTGATTGAAGATGTGGCTCTAGGATCAGGCTCATCAACCGTGCAAGGACCCACAGAACCCATAGGCAGTAACACTGAGCATCACACGTTGGCGAGTGATCACCACATTCTATCCATTATAGTTACTTTAATGGAATAACAGCCTCATGACAAACCACAGATAAAAAATTCTTTCCTTCACTTTCTGTGACTCGACGCTCACGTTACATGGTAAAGTACCCTTTTGATGGAATTAACAAGCTCATGAGAAAGCCAAAGTGTAAAAAAATATATCTTCCTTTCATTTTATTTGCATTTTAAACATATTTATAACGCTAAACACTAATATTATAAAACATTAACCTCCCCAAAAAAGTCTCCTGTGCTCAGTTAGACTGAAAAGTGTCCGTGTAAATTAGAAGGTGTAAAAACTCTCCAGAAAGTGGCCCAGGTTAGTGCTACAGCTGGATTTTTCATTCAACAGCGCAGGGGTTCATGCAGGGGGAAAAACCCCGACCAGGAGTTTAAACGGCGTGTGCTTCTCATGTACATGCCTGAATGCCTGCACTTCTGGGACGCCACACCATACATGTGCAGCGCACCAGCGACTTGATGCAGGAAGTTACAGGCAATAAAAGATCCTCAATCATAATATAATTAAAATCAATAAGTGAAGATAAAATGGTTGCCATTACTCTTTTCAGTTTTAATGTTCATTTCATTTTAGATACATAAGCTAACTTTTTATGTTAGATTAATGCCTAGCTATTGAGAATGGCAAGGCTTCAACAATTACGTGAGCTATAATGGTCTTTTTATTTGAATCTAGAAGTCTAAGGCTCAGCACTACTGTGAAGACATGAATGGTTTCCATCGGGGCGGCATGGTGGAAGGGTGGTTAGCACTGCTGCCTCATGGCGCGGAGGACCCGGGTTCGATCCCGGCTTGGGTCACTGTTCGTGTGGAGTTTACAAATTCTCTCCGTATTTGCATGGGTCTCACCCCCACAACCCAAAGATGTGCAGGCTAGGTGGATTGGCCGCACTAAATTACCCCTTTATTTGAAAAATGTGGTACCCAAAGTTAAAAAAGGAAATGAATGGTTTCCATCTAGAATTGAAAATACATGTTCATTTCATCAGAGTCCATTTTGCCCACAGAATGATCTTCCTGTTTGTTCTAACTGCACAATGTTAGATAATTGACAACACCTCCCTTAATCCCTTCATTGTCTGCAAATTGTCAGAAAACTTGTCTACGTGCTGTACTGGATAAGCATTTCATTTCCCCAAACTAAATATTGAGGAATTCAAAGCCATTGCCTTCAGTCCCACCACAAATTCAATTCCCAGCTGTTGCCTGCAAACTTTTTCCTGGTAAATGTCTGAGACTGAACAAGATTGTTCCCAACTTTGTTGTCATATTTGACCCTGAGTGAAGATTCCAACCATATATCTGTGGACTTGACACCAAATCGCGATTCTTCATCACCTCAACAGCGGCGTCAAAGTCGGGCTGGTTAGGGCTGGAGGGGGGGAACCTGCCAAGGGCCGGGGAAGATGGGGTGATGGGGGGGGGGAATAGGCTGAGCAGCCTGGGAAAACCCACGGGACTGAGGAGTTGCCCAGGCGCGGACTGCCATTACTCCGGCCATCTTGCTGCACACCCACTGACCACTCACCTTGGTGCCTGGTTCTGAAGAGTGACAAAGGCCGTATGGGTGCCCCCAACCCCTCCACCCTCCCCCACCTGCCACCACCCGCCGGCGACTCACTGAGGGCAACACCCACAGTAGCCCCTAACAACGCCATGGTGCATACCCCTGGCAGGGGCAGTGCCAACCGATGGTACCCCTAGCATCAGGGAAGGGTGCCAGTGCCAGAGGTCCCCATGATGCCAGCCACTGACGGGGCCTGGGTTGCAGGGATTGGGGGGTGGGAGGGATATGCGGGGCAGAACCCGCGGTGCCAACCAGGGCCACCATGTTGCCTGCTGGACATGGTTGGTCATGGGGGTACGCACCATGCTAACATGTCAGCCTTTCACCCCCTGCAGACAATGGATATTGGAATTCAATCAGGAATGGTGGCCTTCCTCCTTGTTGCCGCAGCCCTGGGGGATATCCTGCGGTTGTACGAGTTGGAGCTGCTCGAGGAGGAGGAGGAAGCTGCAGCAGCAAAGTTGCAGCAGCGGAGCAAGCAGCAGAAGGACAGGTGGGAGCCGCCCAGGATGGAGAGCCGGCTGTCCAACAGGCCGAGGAGGAGGAGGAGGTGCCAAGGAGGCACAGCATGAGGCTTCACATGTACCGGCACGCCTGATATTCGAGGACCTGCCAAACCAGCATGCCATCGAAAACTCCGGCTGAGCAGGGTGACAGTGCGACATATCTGCCAGATGATGGCACAACTGGCACTGTGGGGTTATGGGGGATGGCACTCATTCCCGGTTGCCATCAAGGTTGCCCTGAACGTCTACGTCATGGAGTCCTTTCAGGCACTAAGTGGGGACCTGGCTGGATCTCACAGGCCTCGATGCACAGGTGTATCTGCACTGTCACAGACGCCCTATATACCCAGGCGGCTTAGTACATCCACTTCAATGTGAACTAAACCCACCTGGCTACCCGGACAGCGGGGTTTGCCGCCAACGCTGGGATTCCCCGGAACCAGGGGGGTGATCAACGGGATGCATGTCCCCCTAAGAGCACCTGCTGATGACAGGCTGCTCTACAAAAACCGAAAGGGGTTGCACTCGATGAATGTGCAACTGATATGTGACCATCAGCTGCACATCATGCACGCCTGCGCCTAATACCCGGGCAGTGTGCATGACACCTTCATCCTGGCACACTCAACGATTCCTGTCATTTTCCATGCACACCCCCAGCTGGGAGGCTGGCTCCTAGGCGACAGGGGTTAGCCACTGCGGAGTTGGCAGCTGACCCCTTTCCGGAGACCACAGACCGAAGCGGAGACCCGCTACAACAACACCCATGCGGGGACCAGGAGCGTGATCGAGCGGTGCTTCTGGGCGCCACCATGCCGCCCAGATCGGTATTATTTTAATAAATATTTTTTGCACCTTTCCCAGTGCGTCTTTATCCTTTTTATAATATGGAGACCAGAACTGTTCACAGTACTCTGCATATTGTCTAATCAAAATCCCATGCAAGTTTAAAATAACTTCTCTACTTTTCAGTTCTATCCCACTAGAGATGACCCCCAGTGTTCTGCCTGATTGCTTTTACAGTCTTATTAACCTCCGTTGCTACTTATAGAGATTTGTGTATCTATATGCTGATATCCCTCTGTTCCTTGATTCAATTTAGACTTATTTTCGAAGGTGTGTGTGGCCTCCTCCTTCTTCCTGTGAAAGTGAATCTCCACACGCTTTCCACATTGAAGTTCTTTTGTCAATTACATGTCCGTTCTGCAGGTTCATCAATGGCTTCCTGCATTTTTTCACATTGCTTCACAGGGTCAAGAACATTGGGAGGTCCAAACCTGCAAGCGAGAAAAGAAGATGGCAAACATTGACACTGACAACTGGGGCACAGTCGCTAGTGGCCATGACCTCTGGAGGCTGACTATTTGGGAAGGCATTGGAAGAGGTCAGCAGAAACAAAAAGCTCAGTGGCCAAGAGGAGGCCTCAGAGAAAATGGAGGCCAGAGAATCATGCAGCTTCTCAGCCCACTGTCTTCCTCCACAGAAAATACACCAGAAACGATGTGCCATAACTTCTCAGGAGCACCGGAAAGTGGCGGCCCACTGGAATTAGAAAAATTTAAAGCGCACTTATCTGCTCTTGAAAACTGAGCTGAAACCTCCGATGGCCAGAGCACTTTAGGGCCTGCGTTAAAAGAGCTCCTGCAGGTCCCAGCAAAATCCAGCAGCATCAGATTCAAGAAGGACATGCCCCCTTTTCTTACTGCACCTAGCTGCCGTAAAGCAGTCAAGTTTAAAGTGCAGTGTGGCATCGACAGACCAGGGAGAAAGTAAGTGTTCAAGGTAACACCGCATTGTGGTTAGCACTGTTGCTTCACAGCGCCATGGGTCCCAGGTTCGATTCCCGGCTGGGGGTCAGGGTCTGTGCACATTCTCCCAGTGTCTGTGTGGGTTTCCTCTGGTAGCTCCGGTTTCCTCCCACAAGTCCCGAAAGACATGCTTGTTAGGTGAAGTGGACATTCTGAATTTTCCCTCAGTGTACGCGAACAGGCGCCGGAGTGTGGCAACTAGGGGCTTTTCACAGTAACTTTATTGCAGTGTTAAAGTAAGTCTACTTGTGACAATAATAAAGATTATTATTATTAAGTGGTGGGAGAATGGATGAATGGGTGTTTCTTTGAATTTGTTTTTCTTGCAGCAGTTCCACACATGCCATTGCTAGTGCCCAGTATGTGAGTTGGCATGAAAGGCATAACAAGCCGTGGGCATTGAAGGGATGTGAGGGGTGAGAGTTGAAAAGAACAAAGAACAAAGAAAATTACAGCACAGGAACAGGCCCTTCGGCCCTCCCAGCCTGCGCCGATTCAGATCCTTTATCTAAACCTGTCGCCTATTTTCCAAGGATCTACTTCCCTCTGTTCCCCGCCCGTTCATATATCTGTCTAGATGCATCTTAAATGATGCTATTGTGCCCGCCTCTATCACTTCCGCTGGCAAAGCGTTCCAGGCACCCACCACCCTCTGCGTAAAAAACTTTCCACGCACATCTAGGGGCAGCAGGGTAGCATGGTGGTTAGCATAAATGCTTCACAGCTCCAGGGTCCCAGGTTCGATTCCCGGCTGGGTCACTGTCTGTGTGGAGTCTGCACGTCCTCCCCCTGTGTGCGTGGGTTTCCTCCGGGTGCTCCGGTTTCCTCCCACAGTCCAAAGATGTGCAGGTTAGGTGGATTGGCCATGCTAAATTGCCCGTAGTGTCCTAATAAAGGTAAGGTCAAGGGGGGGGTTGTTGGGTTACGGGTATAGGGTGGATACGTGGGTTTGAGTAGGGTGATCATGGCTCGGCACAACATTGAGGGCCGAAGGGCCTGTTCTGTGCTGTACTGTTCTATGTTCTATGTTCTATCTCCCTTAAACTTTCCCCCTCTCACCTTTAAATCGTGACCCCTTGTAATTGACACCCCCACTCTTGGAAAAAGCTTGTTGCTATTCACCCTGTCCATACCTCTCATAATTTTGTAGACCTCAATCAGGTCCCCCCTCAACCTCCGTCTTTCCAACGAAAACAATCCTAATCTACTCAACCTTTCTTCATAGCTAGCACCCTCCATACCAGGCAACATCCTGGTGAACCTCCTCTGCACCCTGTCTAAAACATCCACATCCAGCAAAAGCAACGGGCCGGCCGCTCGACTGTGGAAGACTTCGCAGCATTTTGATTCCAAAAAACCTACTGAAGCGATGGATCACACGCCACTTCCAGAGTTGCAGAAAACTACCGGTAATTTAAATAGTAACTGGAAAATGTATAAACAGCAGCTTCAGATATACATGGCAGCTACAGACCTAAATGCAGCCACCGACGAGAGAAAGATTGGAATATTACTCTCAACGGCAGGTCGACAGGCGGTAGACATTTATAACTCGTTTATGTATGGTGATACTGAAGATAAAACTAAATATCAAGTGATAATGGCAAAATTTGATGAGCACTGAAAATCACAGTCAAATAAAATCATGGAACGATTTAACCTGTGTAACAGATTCCAAAAAAATGGGGAGACTATCTCCAATTTTGTCACAGATCTCCGCTTGCTAGCACAAGGTTGTAACTATGCTGATGTAACAGACTCCATCATCAGGGATCAATTAATCTATGGTCTTTCAGACAAAAATTTAAGGGAGTCATTAATGCTGCAAAATGATTTAATGTTAAAAACCACAATAGCAAAATGCTTACAGCAAGAGCAGAAAAAACAGCAGTACCTGGAGTTTCTTGAAAAAAAACATTGAGAAAATCCTCCACGAGGTAAAAGATTAAGAATGGTGGCCTCTCCTCACAGGCCTTCTTTTCCGGCGGCTGGCGCACATAACGGCATGTCTGCGCATGCGCGCAGTCAGGACAGACGCAATCCCAGAAGGACCCGGTACGCGCATGCCTTTGAATCCACAAGCGAATGGAGTGCCATGGTGCAAGTGAACAACTCCCCAATTACGTTCAAGCTGGACACGGGAGCATCCGCAAACTTGATGACAAGCAAAGATCTTGCATCCATCCCAGGGACACACGAGATGATACCTGCTGCATGCAAGTTAACAGACTACAATGGCAACCAGATCACCTCGAGGGGATCATGCCACTTGCAAGTAGTTCAAAAGAAAGTCACAAAAGGACTACGTTTTGTGATCATGGACGACAAAAGAACGTCACTGTTAGGTGCTCAAGCCTGCAAGGATTTGCGGCTGATACAAAGGATTTTCATGAACACGGTTGACTCATCGCGACTGGCCGATGACATACAGATGCTTCTCAGTGAATATCCCGACATATTTTCTGGCATGGGTACGTTACCCTACAAGTAAAAAATCCTGCTCAAAGAGGATGCAACACCAGTCATTCATGCACCAAGGAGGGCACCAGCTCCGTTGTGGGACAAGCTAAAAGCAGAACTCCAGCGCCTCCAATCTCAAGGCATCATTTCACAGGTCACACAGCCGACTGACTGGGTCAGCTCGTTGCTGTGTGTCAAGAAGCTGTCCGGTTAACTTAGAATCTGTTTAGATCCCAAGGATTTGAACAAAAACATTTGCAGGGAACACTACCTTATTCCCAAGCGAGAGGAGATAACGAGCGAAATGGCGCAAGCTCGCATATTCACCAAACATGATGCCTCACAAGGTTTCTGGCAGATGCAGCTTGATGATTCCAGCCTACTGCTGTGTACCTTCAACACGCCATTTGTACGTTACTGTTATAATCGAATGCCTTTCGAGATTATATCTGCATCTGAAATATTTCACCAAATAATGGAGCAGATGACAGAAGGCATTGAAGGCGTCCATGTATCTGTTGATGACATCATAATATTGTCAACGACAGAGGAAGACCACATTGCAAGGTTGAAACAAGTCTTCCAAAGAATCCACCAACTTGGCTGAATCTCAACCAAGCTAAGTGCACCTTTGCATGTTTGTCTCTGACCTTCCTGGGTGACACAATATCTGAGCACGGGGTGAAGCCAGATGCTGAGAAGATCGCAGCAATTCAGAGCATGCTGCGGCCACGTGACAAGAAAGCGGTGCTCTGGTTCCTGGGATTCATCAACTTCCTAGGCAAGTTCATATCGAACCTAGCAGCATGGACGACGGCGTTACGGCAAGTGATAAGGAAGGCCATGCAGGGGGAACTGTACCGGTCGGAGCCAACGGGGGAAAGGAGGGGAATGGAGAGGTTCCTTGACGGGCTTCCTTTCCCGAAGGTGCAGGAGGAGCAGGTGGAGGGGTTGGGTGCACCGATTGAGCAGGAGGAGCTAGTTAATGGGATTGGGCAGATGCAGTCAGAAAGGCACCGGGGCCGGATGGTTCCCGGTGGAATTTTATAAAAAGTTTGTGGACCTAGTGGGCCCCTTGCTGGTGCGGACACTTAATGAAGCATGGGAAGGGGGGACTTTGCCCCCGACGATGTTGCGGGCGCTGATCTTGTTAATCTTAAAGAGGGACAAGGACCCCCAGCAGTGTGGTTCATACAGGCCCATATCTCTCCTCAACGTAGATGCCAAGGTGCTGGCAAAAATCCTGGCCACCAGGGTAGAGGACTGTGTGCCAGGGGTTGTACACGAGGACCAGACAGGGTTTGTGAAGGGAAGGCAGCTGAACACGAATGTGCGGAGATTGTTGAATGTCATCATGATGCCGGCAATTGAGGGGGAGGCAGAGATAGTGGTGGCGCTGGATGCGGAGAAGGCCTTCGATAGAGTGGAGTGGAGGTACTTATGGGAGGTGTTGGGGAGGTTTGGATTTGGTGAAGGGTTTATTAGATGGGTGAGGCTGCTATATGAGGCCCCGATGTCGTGCGTGGCCACGAATGGGAGGAGGTCGGAGTACTTCCGGCTTTACCGAGGGACCACGAGGAGGCGAGATGGGACACCCAGTTCCTCCGAGGGGGTTAGAAGACCAGCAAAAGGGCTGCCAATGCTGCCTGGGAGGCAGTTGCAGCGACCGTCAGTGTGGGCAGGATGACCAGGAGGGCCGTTGTCCAATATTTAGAAGAAGACCAAGGTCTCCATTGGGCTATAAGAGTAAGCTAACACCGACCCCCTGTCATTAGTCCCGTCTGTCGCCCCCTGACCTCCGGCACCAGCACCCCACCTCCCAATAAGTTGGCGGCTGACACATCGCATCCCCCCAACAGCCTCTCACCCCGACTGTGCCCAGCACACCCTGGCACCCACCAGCACAACTCCTCCATGTCCACATGTGGTGCCCACTCATGCCACCTGTCATAGAACCCCCCCCATGCATTGGATTTGGATCTAATGCATTTGGATTTGCTTATTGTCATGTGCACCGAGGTACAGTGAAAAGTATGTTTCTGCGTGCAGCTCAAACAGATCATTTAGTACATGAAAAGAAAATACATAATAGGGCAACGCAACAATGTAAATACACAGACACCGGCATCGGGTGAAGCATACAGGAGTGTAGTGTTAATGAGGTCAGTCAATAAGAGGGTCGTTTAGGAGTCTGGTAACAGTGGGGAAGAGGCTGTATTTGAATCTGTTTGTGCGTTTTCTCAGACCTTTGTATCTCCTGCCCCATGGAAGAAGTTGGAACAGTAAGTAAGCCGGGTGGGAGGGGTCTTCTTTCCCAAGGCAGTGGGAGGTGTAGAGTCAATGGATGGGAGGCGGGTTTGTGTGACGGACTGGGAGGTGCTCACTACTCTCTGAAGGTTCTTGAGGTCTTGGGCTGAACAGTTGCCTTACCAGCCTGTGGTGCAGCAAGATAGGATGCTTTCTATGGTGCATCTGTAAAAGTTGGTAAGAGTCAATGTGAATGACGAATTTCCTTAGTTTCCTGAGGAAGTATCAGCATGTGGCTCACAATGCCCCCTCTCTGTCCTCGCAGGAGAAGTTGGCCCATTACAGATAGGAAAGGCCCCAGAGGGGCAGTCGGGGTCCGGACATCAGTGTCCACACCCTGATGTAGAATGGGCCCTGGAGATCGTGGTGTTGGTCGAGGAGAGTGCAGTCAGCAACAGTGAGGTTGGCCTGTGCTGCAGAGGTGAGGATCCACTGCTCCTTCACCCAGATGACCTGTCTCAAGTGAGTTGTTCATGTCAGACTAAATTGTCCTCCTCCCTCAGTGACCACATATACATTGTCACGCAGGATCACCATCAGGTGGGTTCGGGCCAGCTGGGGTGCCACCTGGGTCTCAGCTGCATCCCAGTCTAATGCCAAGCCTCTGGACAAGGTAATCCCGGAGTTCTTGCATACTCCAGGGCACAGCCGTGAGGTTCAGGAATGAATGTCAGGGGCACTCGGGCGTGTGCATAGCTGATTGGAGGAGTTACAAAGGGTACAGGTGCAGGAGATGGTGCCAGCAATGCGTGTCACCGAGGCCAACACTGCTAGGGTGGTGACCACAGTGGAAAGCCTGCAGAACAAGGTTAGTGCCTAGAGTGGTGGTGTCCAAGGCATGGCTCAGTCAGTGACCACCATAGCTGAGGGCCTCGACAGCATCTCTTAGTCTCTGAGGGACGTGTCCCAGACTCAGGTGGACATTGCTGAGGTGCTCCAGAGCATATCCCAGGCAAAGGTGGATATTGCCGGTCACTCCACGGCATGGCCCAGACACTGAGGGATATGCCCCAGGTGGACATTGCGGGGCACTCTAGAGCGTGGCCCAGTCACAGAGAATGGGGTGAAATGGGTCGGAGGATGGGCGGTGAGGGTGGTCAATGCGGGAGGATGATGGGGGGAGTTGGGGGAGGGAGAAAGGAGAGATGGTTGTTGTAGGCGGATTGGGGAGGGAAGGGAGGGATTGTGGGTAGGTATATGGGGGCAGGGAGAGAGGGTGGCATTAAAGTTCAAGGCTGCAGTGACTTTCACAGCCAGCAGGAGCGGTGTCCTCCTCCTCCACGGGGTGACAAGTACGCAAGGATATGGCGCAGGTGCCACACCATCTCCTTGTTGAAATGGAGGGTCCTGCAGCAGACACTCTCTGCCATCTCCTCAAAGGACCAATGACGTCTGTTGGGCCATCACTTGTGCCCCCCCCCCCTCTCAGAGCCTCTCTCTCTGGCCTGATGTGCGACTGGGTCTGCTGGGTGTGCGATGGCCCCTTGCACATGGGGTGCCACCTCGAGCCTGCACCGATACTGCTGCTGCCTTCTCTGGTGAGTGCCATCTACTGAGCCAGTTATGCTGGGGTACCCCACCCTGCACACTCACCCCTGGCCACATCAGGAGCCGCTAGACCCAAGACCCCTGCCGGGAATATTAGGGGGACCGAGCTCAGGTACCCTCCCCGTGCCCGAATCTGTGCCGGGCGCAACATAGCCGTTAAATTGCGCCCGAGAGGTGCAGGTCCAAGTCTAACTAACAACAGACCATGTTAGATTTCTGTTCCCTTAAACCTGGCCCAGTGTTTCCATGGAGGTTACAGCACTATAAGCTAGTTAAACAACATTTTGCAGATTTTTAAATATTAATATTTTATAAAATAGGTTGAACCAAGACTCATTATTAAGTTTGAGTTCCCTGTTACAAACATGACTGCCACTGGTTGCACACTTGAATGCCCTTGCACCTCTTTTTAAACGTCTGTGATCTAATTTTCACCACTAGAATAAAAAGAACTGTTAACACACAGACCATCTGAGTAACATCTTATGACTCTTTGCACCAAAAGATTATTTTATAAAAGGAAGACATTGAATTTATTTATAAGAGGGAGTACTATTGTATTATTAATACTTATATTGGTGGAACACAAAATCCATATTGCCCTGTTTAGATACCACTTCATTTTGTGTGTTGTAAAGAATGTTAATTTTGTTCAAGGTGCACCAAAATTCTCTTGTCCATAATAAATGGTTCCTCTCCAGGGGAATTAGGGATGGACAATAAATGCTGGCCTAGCCAGCCAAGCCTACATCTCATGAATGAATAAAAAATACAAAACTGCCTCCTGTTCCTTTTTTTCTTTACTATTCAATCTATAGGCCTTTATCAGAGTTGTGTTTTGCACACCACAAATAGGTCGACTCAGTTCTGCAGCAGTTTAAAAGGCTCTGCTTCCTCCAATAGGACAGTATTTAGGCGCCCCCTGGAGGTATTGGCATGCAGATCATAAACCTCTATATTGAGGAGCACAGTTGCACATCCTGAGAGAACAAAATCACTTTAGGATCTCTGAGCTCATCTGGAGCTAATCAGCTCTGGAACATATCCACCTAAATTTGGAGCAGGAGGTGCTGTCAAATTAAACTTGGAGTTTTTGAAATTCAGCCTGTACGATACACAATGTGGCGTGGTGGAAAGGACAGATGTTAGAACATAGACCAGTACAGCACAGAACAGGCCCTTCGGCCCTCGATGTTGTGCCGAGCAAGATCACCCTACTCAAACCCACGTATCCACCCTATATCATACAACCCCCCCTTAACCTTACCTTTTAGGACAATTTAGCATGGCCAATCCACCTATCCCGCACATCTTTGGACTGTGGGAGGAAACCGGAGCACCCGGAGGAAACCCACGCACACACGGGGAGGACGTGCAGACTCCACACAGACAGTGACCCAGCCGGGAATCGAACCTGGGACCCTGGAGCTGTGAAGCATTTATGCTAACCACCATGCTACCGTGCTGCCCGAAAATGTTGAGGTCCCATTGCAGAGACCTTGTGCTGGATAGTTTTTAAGAGGCTTGCGTTTTACAGCAGCGACATCCTGCCAGGTGAGAGCATCCCATCACTCCTAATTTGAAGCTTGCAGATATTTTTAATGTCCCGAGGTAACGATCCCGTTGATACCACTTTGTCCCTCAGCAGAGGAACTCGGACTCCACGAGGCTCTCCGTTCACGGCGAGATGAATCAGGTCATCCCTGTGGGTCTCATGGGGGTTATAACATCCCTCCCCACCAAAGTCCGTAAGTCCTGCCGATCACTGTCCCCGGCGTCCCCTAGCTTAAACTGCCTGGTCCGTGTCCACTTGTCTTGGCTTCGCCTCTGCTGTTCCTGGCTCTGTCTCCCTTTCCCGCCAATATTGGTGAACGTGAGGCTGAGGCAGGTCCTGAGTTACCGGCCCATCAATAACTCCTGAGTTACCGGCCCATCAATAACTCTTCCGGCATTATGTTGGTCGTGGCTTGCAGCGTGCTCCGATAACAGGACAAAAATCTAGCCAGCTGCGTTTCCATGAACCTGTGATCAGCTTCTTCCTTTTGAAAGTCTGCACCACGCAATCGGCCAGCCGGTTCAGGGAAGGGTATGATCACTTCACTATCCTTCACGAAGTGCTCAAACTCTTCGCTGGTGAAGGGGACGCCATTATCCATAACCAACATTTCCGGGATGTCGTGGGTGCTAAAGGAGATCCGGAACTTCTCGACCATTACCTTCGATGTGGTGGATGACATCTGGTGGACTTCCAGTCACTTGGAATGCGCATCCACGAGAAGAAACGTTGACACTTAGAAATCGGCATGTAGGCGCACCTATGCTGGCCTGGCCATTCCCACGGATGCAGGGAGGCGACAGGTGGAAGTATCCGCTGTTCTTGGCATGTGGTGCACTGTTGGGGCAGTCGGTGGATCTCACCAGCCAGGACTTGCCACCATACATAGCTATGGGCCAGCATCTTCATTTTCGACACCCGCGGGTGTCTATTGTGTAGATCCCGAAGGATGGCAAGTCTGCGCTGGCATGGAACCATGACACGAGCCCCCTACCAAGGGGTCTTCAACACTGAGCGAAAGCATTTTGGTTTCAAAGGCCCGTAGTTCTTCAGGCAGCTTCCTTGCCAGTCAATGTGGCACACATTCCCCAATTTGGAGACTTTTTGCATCCAGTCGGGTATCTGGGCAGCGGTGACCATCAAGGTATTCACACAATTTAGTGCCAAAGTGACTTTGTCATCTCTCGGTGGTGATAGGGGGCACGATGGCAGCAGGAACCTGCTCATTGCGTCTGCATTCAGGATTTGCATGCATAGGTGATGCTCAAAGGCGTACTTGTGTGCTGCTGGCAACAGGGCTCATTGTTGAATCCAGGAAGACGCTATTGGTGGGATCGTCTTCTCCTCTTTAAAGAGCCCTCGCAATGTCTTGTGATCTGTCACAGTAGTGAATTGATGCCGATACACGTATTGGTGAAATTTCTTTACCGTGAATACGATGGCCAACCCTTCTTTTTTGATCTAAATATAATTCTGCTCCGCTGCAGTCATGCAGTGGGACAATACCGTATGCCGAGGTGGCGCATTTTACCAAAGGAGGCTTGAAGGGGTCATAATGTGTCAATAATCCGGACGATGTTAGCTGCTGTTTCACCCTGGCAAATGTTTCCTCCTGAGGCGCTCTCTATGCCCATCCTTGGTGCTTCTTCAGCAATGGGTGTAGTGGAGTGAGGAATGAATTTCCTGTAAGAAGATACGAGACCTAGGCACATCCGTAACTTTGATACACTTTCTGGAGTGGGGGCTTGTCTAATAGACCGTTTGTGCACGTTTTGTTTTATCCAACTTTGCAGAGGGGCAGCAGGGTAGCATGGTGGTTAGCATAAATGCTTCATAGCTCCAGGGTCCCAGGTTCGATTCCCGGCTGGGTCACTGTCTGTGTGGAGTCTACACGTCCTCCCCCTGTGTGCGTGGGTTTCCTCCGGGTGCTCCGGTTTCCTCCCACAGTCCAAAGATGTGCGGGTTAGGTGGATTGGCCATGCTAAATTGCCCATAGTGTCCTAAAAAAAGTAAGGTTAATGGGGGGGGGTTGTTGGGTTACGGGTATAGGGTGGATACGTGGGTTTGAGTAGGGTGATCATGGCTCGGCACAACATTGAGGGCCGAAGGGCCTGTTCTGTGCTGTACTGTTCTATGTTCTATGTTCTACCGCACCTTCTCCTCTACCGGGTACAGTCCACCCCGATCCACACAATACCCCAAGTAGGTAATATCCTTGGCATGGAAAATGGATTTTCTCCTCTTGAGGTGGATGTCTGTCTCGAAAAACCAGCAGGGCACTTCCTCCAGGTTGCTCAGGTACTCCCTTTCCGTGGCTCAGGTGACCAAGATGTCGTCCAAATAAACTGCCACATGTGATAGCCCTCTCAGGATATTCTCCATAACGCACTGAAAAATTGCAAAGCTGATGACACTCCAAACGGCAGTCTTGTGTAATACTCCTGTGAGTATTCATAGTTATGTAACACCTGAAATCGAGGTCCAACTCCAGCTGGAGATAAGCGTGGCTCATGTCGAGCTTGGAAAAGGAATGACATCTCCCCACCCCGGCCTACTTAGCGCTTGGTCTTTACTCCGTGTCATTGGGCATTATTCAATGAATGCCATGACACTGGGTAGCACTGAGTAACAAAGGGACCTTGCTGCGTTTGTCGCTAGATCTCTGAAGGCAGAAGGGCAGGTGAATAGGGCAGTGAAAAAGGCTTATGGGACACTTGCCTTTATTAATCGGGGCATAGATTACAAAAGCAGAGTTATCATGTTGGAGTTGTCTAGAACTTTGGAGAGGCCACACGTGGAGTACTGTGTGCAATTCTGGTGGTCACATTATAGAAAGGATGAAATTGCACTGGAGGTGGTGCAGAGGAGATTCACCAGGATGTTGCCTGGGCTGGAATGTTTGAGCTCTGAAGAGAGATTGGATAGCCTTGGGTTGTTTTTTTTGGGGCAGAGAAAACTGAGGAGCGACCTGATTGAGCTTTACTAGGTTGTGAGGGACATGGACAGGGTGGATAGGGAGTAACTGTTCCCTTTAGTTGAAGGGTCAATTATGAGGGGACACAAGTTCAAGGTAAGAGGCAGGAGGTTTAGGGGGATTTGAGGAAAATCTTTTTTACCCACTGGGTACGGTCTGAAATGCACTGACTGTGAGGGGGGTATTCTGTGATTCTGTAGGCTATGGGCCAAGTGCTGACAAATGGGATTAGGTGGGCAGGTCAGGGTCTTTCATGCGTTGGTGCAGAATTGATGGGCTGAACGGTCTCTTCTGCACTGTAATATTCTGTGGTAGAGACAGGTTGCATCACATCCTTTAAAAAGGTACCTGGATCAGTACTTGGCACATCATGACATTCAAGTCTATGGGCCAAGTGCTGGCAGGTGAGATTAGATGGGCAGGTCAGATGTTTTCCACGCGTCAGTGCAGACTTGATGGGCCGAAGGGCTTCTTCTGCACTGTATTATTCTGTGATTCTGTGATACCTGTCCAGACGGGAGGCCTTGTTGACTTATAATCGGTGCACAGGTGTACTGTTTTGTCAGGTTAAGTACTGGTACTACTGCCGCTCCCCAATCAACAAACCATACCAGTTGGATGATCACAAGGCCTTCCAGAGTTCATCCTTGACCTTCGCCAGTGGTGCATAGGGACTGCGCGGGCTCGGAAGTACCTAGGCTGGGCCTCAGGGTCCACATATATTTTTGCCAAAGCTCCCTTAATTTTGTTCAGGCTTTCCTGGAAAACCTCAGGGTACACCCCAATACTTCGTAAAGTCCTCTGGTGAACATCCGGAGGATCCATTACCAGTCCAACCGGAGACATTGTAGCCAGTCATGGCCCAGCAGACTCAGTCTGGGACCCTTCACTATTATTAACGACAGCCTAACGTAAGTCATTGTGCCTGCTATGGTTAGGGGTTCTCCTGTGTCGGTTGCTAGCCTCACCTCGGTGTCCCGGAACTCAACCGCTGAACTCCAGTCCTGATTCTCTCGAACCTCTGCCTCCCAATTACTGAAACTGCGGCCCCCTTCTCTTCCCACCCCCAGGATGTGGCATCCAATCTTGCAGGATCAAACACATGATTAGCGCAGCTCGATACCGCCCCAATTTAAAATGCTGCTGAAATTGTCTCCATATATTCAAGGCGGAGACAGCCACTGGATTTGCCGAATAAATTACCAGTGAGAATGGCACTGCTAATGCCCTCAACCCCGACTCCCTATGTGATTTTGACCCCATTGTACCCATGTAGCCTCCAGATCCCCCACCCCCCCTCCCCCAAACCCTTCTCCACATTCGCCACCCAGTAATAATATATCAGGCTTGGCAAAGCAAAGCCCGCTGACTGTCGGTCCCTCTGAAGGACAGTCCTTCAAATCCTCACCACTTTGCCTGCCCAAATAAAGGACAAAATCAATTTCTCAACTCTCCCAAAAAAGAACTTCGGAAGAAAAACATGCAAGCACTGGAACAGGAACAAAAATCCTGGTAAAATATGCATCTTGACAGACTGAATTCTGCCCGCCAAGGACAGAGGGAGACCATCCCACCTCAGCAAATTGGCCTTGACCCTTCCCACCAAACTCGTATATTTAAACTTATGGAGCCGAGTTACCTGAACCCCCAAATACCTGAAATGAGAACCCGCTAGGCATACGGCATCACTCCCTCTCCGGAGGAGTAACCAGTGTCATGGGAATGTCCCATAAGAAATGTGTGTTTCTCAAATAGCTTCAGTGATGTCATTGTGTGGGTGATGCTAGGGCTGTGGTTCTGACTTTTACTTTCATTTTGAGCTGGGAGCTGTTTGTGGCTCTTTGTTTTACTTTCGGTTTAGACAGTTGGGAGCTGCATTCAAACAAAGAAGGTTTATTTTGGTCTCTCCCACTATATGTTAAAAGGTTTATAATTTAAAAGTGATACCTGTTTTCTGTAAGGAATTCAAACCTACTGTTTTGTGGGAAAAGGGTGTTCGTGTTTATGGATGTTGTTACTTGAGTGAATCAGTAAAAGGGAACTTAAATATAGAGTTCTGTAGCTGTGTGGGGATGTATGTTTGCAGTTGATAAAAATGATTATTGTGTGTGTTTATAAAATGTTAACTGAATTTTTAGAATAGACTTTGTTTTTGCTTTAAAGTGCTTAAGGCTCTGTTGCACAACACCTGAAGAGCAGGCCTTTTTGCTCCTCATAACTAAAATCTATAAACAGTTGTAGGTCAGGTGAACTCCATGATAAACTTTGATGTTCTCTAAACCCTGATGCATAACACCAGGAAACACTCACTTTTCTCCAGGTTCAATTTGTACCCTGAAAAAGAGCCACTATGTCTCAATAACGCCATTATATCGCCCATGGTTGGGATTGGCATGGCAACATGGTGGCACAGTGGTTAGCACTGCTGCCTCATAGCACCAGGCACCCGGGTTCAATTCCGGCCTTGGGTGACTGTCTGTGTGGAGTTTGCACTTTTCCCCGTGTCTGCGTGGGTTTCCTCCGGGTACTCCGGTTTCCTTCCACAGTACAAAGATGTGGAAGTCAAGTGGATTGGCCATGCTAAATTACACCTAAGGATGGGGTTTCTGGAATAGGGCGGGGCATGGGCCTGGGTAGGGTGGCATTTCAAAGGGTTGCTGCAGACTCAAGGGCTGAACCTGCATGGTAGGGATTCTGTGATCGGGTCCGCCAAGTACAGAAGACAATCGTCAGTGCACAGGCTTCTGCGGCAAAGACTTCTACAGATTCACCACCCTCTGGCTGAAGAAATTCTTCCTCATCTCAGTTTTAAAGGATCATCCTTTCAGATTGAGGCTTGTAGCCATCTAAAATGGCCACCTGCAAAGGACCATGGGAATTGTGGTCAACTTGGACACAGACAAGTACACAGCCTCTGTGTAAGGTGCAAAGAAACCAGACTTGATAAAAAACTGCACCCATTAAAAGTTAATCACCATTTCCCCCAGGACAATAGAACTCGAATCAAGGAACGGCAACAGTAGCAGACTAAGCGGCGCCACTTCCACTTATTTAGAAAGGCCTACGTGCCTGGGACAATGACAGCTAGGACCCGCCCAGCCACCAAGGTATCCGCCCCTTAACTGGCCAGGATTGAAACCCTATCAATCCATTGGATCTGGAGTTAGGACCGCCCAAAAGGGCGTGAAAAAGAAGAAGGATAAGAAGCGCTGCGCACTAGGGATCGGTCACTTTTGGACTGGCTTATGTGCGACTAATTGCAGCATATCAACCAGCCAAGTTCAAGGACCTGCGATCGATACCTGAAGGACGAGCCCAGCCGCGATGAACCTAACGACTTCCAACCGACCCACGTGGACACAGAGTCAGAGAATTGCCGGGGGGCGGTGTGAATTCCGCCCCCACCAGCTGCTAAATTTTCCGGCGCCGGGGTTTTGGCGGGGGCGGGAATTGCGCCGCGCCGGTCGGCGGATGTTGGCAGAGGCCCCCTCGGGACTCTCCGGCCCATGATGGGCCGAGTGGTCGCCCATTTTCGGCGGGTCCTGCTGGCGTAAATCACAGTAGGTCCTTACGGGCAGCCTGCAGAGTCCTCGGGGGGGGGGGGGGGGGTAGATCTGGCCCAGGGGGGAGCCCGCACGGTGGCCTGGCCCACGATCGGGGCCCACCAATCCGCGGGCGGACCTGTGCCGTGGGGCCACTCATTCCCTCCGCACCAGCCAGTATAACGGTCCGCCATTGCCGGTGCGGAGAATGGGTGTGCCACATGCTGGAACTACCGTGCATGCGCCAACTCGCATCGGCCGCTGGAGGCCCTTCGGTGCCGGTTGGCGTGGCGTCAAGCCCTTCCGTGCCGGCTGTTGCGGTGCCAAACACTCCGGCACTGGCCTAGCCCCTGAATGTGCGGAGGATTTTACACCTTGGGGGGCAGCCCGACGCCGGAGTGGTTAGCGGCACTCCTCGGCGCCGGAGTTGCCCGCCCCTTATCTCCCGCACAGAGCCGGCCACCCCGAAATTAAGTAAAGGTCATCTTAGTTATTAGGTCTAGTTTAGTGCGTCGCCGCATGAATCATTGCATATAGAAATAAGTCTTGTGTATTTAATAAACTGTCTTTTGAACTAATATACTGGTTGTGTGGTCATTCGGCCAATATAAGAAACAACTTGTGGTTCACATAGAAATAAAGAAGTCAACAGGCTGTGCCGTCCGGTTCTATTTTTTCCTACTAGTGGAAACATCGCCTCCATGTCCACTCTGTCCAGGCCTCGCAGTATCCTGTAAGTTTCAATAAAATCCCCCTTCATCCGAAACTACAATGAGTACAGACCCAGAATCCTCAACTGCTCAGGAAATACTCATATGACAAGCGCTTCATTTCAGGGATCATTCTTGTGAACCTCCTCTGGACCCTTTCCAAGGCCAGCACATCCTTCCTTAGATACGGAGCCCAAAGCCGCTCACAATATATCAAATGGGGTCTAACCAGGGCCTTATACAGCCTCAGAATTACATCCCTGGGTCTTGTGTTCTCGCCCTCCCGACAAGAATACTAACATTACATTTGCCTTCCTAACTCCCGACTGAACCTGCACATTAACCTTAAGAGAATCTTGAATGAAGACTCCCAAGTCCCTCTGTGCTTCTGATTTCCTAAGCCTTTTCTCATTTGGAAAAGAGTCTATGCCTATATTCTTCGAAACAAAGTGCACAACTTCACACTTTTCCACATTGTATTCCATCTGCCACTTATTTGCCCACTCTCCTAGCCTGTCCAAGTCCTTCTGCAGCCCCCCTGCTTCCTCAGTGCTACCTGTCCTACTGCATCCCTCCCATCATAATCCCCCTCCACCTATCTGAAGCCCTCAGGGCAATGGTCAAAGGTTTTATCACCATTGCAAACAAGAGGGGGATATAAGGCACCCCTGTCTCATTCCCCTGTTCAACTGAAAATACCCCAAATTCACGTTGCTTCTGCAGACACTGGTCTTCAGTGTTTTATACAACAATCGTAGCCACGACACAATTTTAGATCCTATCCCAAACTTTTCAGTACCTCAAAAAAAATACCACCATTCTACCTTAACAAAACCCTTCTCGGCATCCAGAGCCACAATGACCTCCTGTTCCGTCCCCTCCGATGGGGACAAGACCATATTTAACAACCACCTCACATTAGATGACAATCGCCGACCCTTAACAAAATCTGTCTGATCCTCCCCAATATCTTGAGGGAGACATTAATCCAGCCTTAGTGCTAGTACCTTGGTCAATATCTTACCATCCACATTTACTAGGGAAATCAGGCGGTACGACCCACACTCCCCCGGGTCCTTATCCTTTTTTAATAGAAACAAAATAGACGCTTCCATCAACGTCTCGGGAAGAGAACCCCGTGCTACCGAGTCTTTAAACATCTCCACCAGTAATAGAACATAGAACATAGAACAGTACAGCACAGAACAGGCCCTTCGGCCCTCGATGTTGTGCCGAGCAATGATCACCCTACTCAAACCCACGTATCCACCCTATACCCGTAACCCAACAACCCCCCCCCCCCCCCAACCTTACTTTTTAGGACAGTACGGGCAATTTAGCATGGCCAATCCACCTAACCCGCACATCTTTGGACTGTGGGAGGAAACCGGAGCACCCGGAGGAAACCCACGCACACACGGGGAGGACGTGCAGACTCCGCACAGACAGTGACCCAGCCGGGAACCGAACCTGGGACCCTGGAGCTGTGAAGCATTTATGCTAACCACCATGCTACCGTCCTGCAAACCTTTTATAAATTCCACCGGGAACCTTTCAGGCCCCGGAGCCTTTGCATTTACTCAGTACCTATCAGGACCTCCTCTGCTCCCAAAGGCTCTTCCAGCCCTTCCTGATCTTCCTCCTCCACCTAAGGTCACTGCAAGCCTTCCAAAAATCCCACCATGTCCGACTTCTCTCCAGGTGGCTCCGACCTAAAAGATTCTTATAGAACTCCTCAAACACACCATTGACTTTATCTGGTGGGGACACCAACACACCACCTGAGTTTCGAACCTGAACAATCTCTCATGAGGCCACCTGCTGCCTCAACTGGCAAGCCAGGAGATGACTGGCCTTCTCCCCATATTTATACATTATTCCCCTCGAGCTCCGTAACTGGCACACCGCCTCATCTGTGAACAGTAAATTGAACTGCATCTGCAGTTTCTTCCTGCTGGCCAGGAGCTCTGGGGTCGGAGCACTCGGTATTTATCACCTCCCACCAAGATCTCATCTACCAGCATTTGCCATTCCTCCCTTGCCTTTCTATCTATCTGCACTTTATGCAAGATTATCTCCCCTCTCACCACCGTCTTCAGCGCCTCCCACAGAACTGAGGGCAAAACGTCCCCATTCTTATTAAACCCAACATACTCATCGATCGCCCTTGATATCTTTTGCAAAACCCCAAATCGGCCAACAGCCCCACATCTAACCCCCATGCTGATTACTGAACTGGTCCCGCGTCCAATACCACATCTACCAGATGTGGAGCATGAGCTGAAATAACTATTGCGGAAAATATTCAG
Organism: Scyliorhinus canicula; assembly: GCF_902713615.1. Taxonomy (NCBI): domain Eukaryota; kingdom Metazoa; phylum Chordata; class Chondrichthyes; order Carcharhiniformes; family Scyliorhinidae; genus Scyliorhinus; species Scyliorhinus canicula. The sequence continues at coordinate 103,869,314 of NC_052148.1, read as the reverse complement.
CTTTGCTCACCTCTGGCAACAGTGACCTCCCCATCATGAAGAAGTCAATCCGTGAATATACTTTATGCACCAGAGAAAAGATGGAGGATTCCCAACCCCCGGGTGCAAAAACCACCAAGAATCCGCTCCTCCCATCTCCTTCATAAATGCTGTCAATACCTTTGCTATCCCGAAGGGGCCAATGACTTTGGCGGAGGCCGGTCTAACTTTGGATTCAAAACACAGTCCAATCCACCCCACCCCCTTCCCTCAAGATCAACTGGTGCATGTCCAACCCTGGCAGTGCGGACAACATCCTCTTTATAAATCACAAACAAAAACAGAAAATGCCAGCAGGTCTGACAGCATTTGTGGAGAGAGAAGGGAGGTAATGTTTCAAGTCTGGCTGACTGTCAAAGCTGGAGGGAACTGGAAAGAGGGTCAGATTTAGTGTGGGGTGGGGGGGGGGGGGGGGGGGGCTGGACAGCGGGCCAGCGATAGGTGGAGATTGACAAAGATGTTGAGGACAGAAAACAAAAGGAATGTAAATGGTGGTGATTAAGGCTAAGAAGGGTGCTGATAGTGGCACATAATGAGATTCAAATGTGTGAATGGCAGAACAAAGGTGAGCAGTGTGTCAAAGGGTAACTAGCAGGCAGCACGGTGGCGGAGTGGTTAGCACTGCTGACTCACGGCACCGAGGTCCCAGGTTCGGACCTGGCTCTGGGTCACATTCCATGTGGAGTTTGCACATTCTCCTCGTGTTTGTGTGGGTTTCGCCACCACAACTCAAAGATTACCTCCCTTCTCTCTCCACAACTTTTGGTTTCCTGGATAATTAGGGCTCATTCTGGGGTAGGTGGGACCTCTACAAACAGGATGGTCTTCACCTGAACCAGAGGGGTACCAATATCCTAGGGGGGAGATTTGCTAGTGCTCTTCGGGGGGGGGTTTAAACTAATTTAGCAGGGGGATGGGAACCAAAATTGTAGTCCCAGTGTACAGGATGTTGAGAGTAGTGAGGTCAGGGATAGGGTTAAAAGTTCGAAAGAGGGCACCGGCAAGCAAGACGCTGGTTTGAAGTGTGTCTACTTCAACGCCAGGAGCATCCGGAATAAGGTGGGTGAGCTTGCAGCATGGGTTGGTACCTGGGATCTCGATGTGGCGATTTCGGAGACATGGGTAGAGCAGGGACAGGAATAGTTGTTGCAGGTTCCAGGATTTAGATTTTTCTGTAAGAACAGAGAAGATGGTAAAAGAGGGGGGGGGGAGGGGGGGGGTGGCATTGTTAATCAAGGAAAGTATTACGGCGGTAGAAAGGACGTTTGAGGATTCGTCTACTGAGGGCCGAGGTTAGGAACAGGAGAGGAGAGGTCACCCTGTTGGGAGTTGTCTATAGACCTCCGAATAGTTCCAGAGATGTAGAGGAAAGGATTGCAAAGATGATTCTCGACAGGAGCGAGAGTAACAGGGTAGTTGTTATGGGGGACTTTAACTTTCCAAATATTGACTGGAAATACTATAGTTCGAGTACTATAGATGGGTCAGTTTTTGTACAGTGTGTGCAGGAGGGTTTTCTGACACAGTATGTAGACAGGCCAACAAGGGGCGAGGCCACATTGGATTTGGTACTGGGTAATGAACCCGGCCAGGTGTTAGATTTAGATGTAGGTGAGCACTTTGGTGATAGTGATCACAACTCGGTTATGTTTACTTTAGCAATGGGCAGGGATAGGTATATACCGCAAGGCAAGAATTATAGCTGGGGGAAAGGCAATTATGATGCTATTCGGCAAGATTTAGGATGTATAGGATGGGGAAGGAAACTGCAGGGGATGGGTACAATCGAAATGTGGAGCTTTTTCAAGGAACAGCTACTGCATGTCCTTGATAAGTATGTACCTGTCAGGCAGGGAGGAAGTTGTCGAGCAAGGGAACCGTGGTTTACTAAGGAAGTTGAAGCACTTGTCAGAAGGAAGAAGAAGGCTTATGTTAGGATGAGACATGAAGGCTCAGTTAGGGCACTTGAGAGTTACAAGTTAGCCAGGAAGGACCTAAAGAGAGAGTTAAGAAGAGCGAGGAGAGGACACGAAAAGTCGTTGGCGGATAGGATCAAGGAAAACCCTAAGGCTTTCTATAGGTATATCAGGAACAAAAGAATGACTAGAGTAAGATTAGGGCCAATCAAGGATAGTAGTGGAAAGTTGTGTGTGGAATCAGAGGAGATAGGGGAAGCGTTAAATGGATATTTTTCATCAGTGTTTACACTGGAGAAAGACAATGTTGTCGAGGAGAATACTCGGGTTCAGTCGACCAGGCCAGATGGAATTGGGGTTCAAAAGGAGGAGGTGTTAGCAATTTTGGAAAATGTCAAAATAGATAAGTCCCCTGGGCCAGATGGAATTTATCCTAGGATTCTCTGGGAAGCCAGGGAGGAGATTGCAGAGCCTTTGTCCTTGATCTTTATGTCGTCTTTGTCGACAGGAATAGTGCCGGAAGACTGGAGGATAGCAAATGTTGTCCCCTTGTTCAAGAAGGGGAGTAGAGACAACCCTGGTAATTATAGACCTGTGAGCCTCACTTCGGTTGTGGGTAAAATGTTGGAAAAGGTTATAAGAGATAGGGTTTATAATCATCTTGAAAAGAACAAGTTGATTAGAACATAGAACGATACAGCGCAGTACAGGCCCTTCGGCCCTCGATGTTGCACCGACATGGAAAAAAAAAACTAAAGGCCATCTAACCTACACTATGCCCTTATCATCCATATGCTTATCCAACAAATTTTTAAATGCCCTCAATGTTGGCGAGTTCACTACTGTTGCAGGTAGGGCATTCCACGGCCTCACCACTCTTTGCGTAAAAAACCCACCTCTGACCTCTGTCCTATATCTATTACCCCTCAATTTAAGGCTATGTCCCCTCGTGCTAGCCACCTCCATCCGCGGGAGAAGGCTCTCGCTGTCCACCCTATCTAACCCTCTGATCATTTTGTATGCCTCTATTAAGTCACCTCTTAACCTTCTTCTCTCTAACGAAAACAACCTCAAGTCCATCAGCCTTTCCTCATAAGATTTTCCCTCCATACCAGGCAACATCCTGGTAAATCTCCTCTGCACCCGTTCCAAAGCTTCCACGTCCTTCCTATAATGAGGCGACCAGAACTGTACGCAATACTCCAAATGCGGCCGTACTAGAGTTTTGTACAACTTCAACATGACCTCATGGCTCCGGAACTCAATCCCTCTACCAATAAAGGCCAACACACCATAGGCCTTCTTCACAACCCTATCAACCTGGGTGTCAACTTTCAGGGATCTATGTACATGGACACCGAGATCCCTCTGCTCATCCACACTACCAAGAATTTTACCATTAGCCAAATATTCCGCATTCCTGTTATTCTTTCCAAAGTGAATCACCTCACACTTCTCCACATTAAACTCCATTTGCCACCTCTCAGCCCAGCTCTGCAGCTTATCTATGTCCCTCTGTAACCTGCAACATCCTTCCGCACTGTCTACAACTCCACCGACTTTAGTGTCGTCTGCAAATTTACTCACCCATCCTTCTGCGCCCTCCTCTAGGTCATTTATAAAAATGACAAACAGCAACGGCCCCAGAACAGATCCTTGTGGTACGCCACTCGTAACTGAACTCCATTCTGAACATTTCCCATCAACTACCACTCTCTGTCTTCTTTCAACTAGCCAATTTCTGATCCACATCTCTAAATCACCCTCAATCCCCAGCCTCCGTATTTTCTGCAATAGCCGACCGTGGGGAACCTTATCAAACGCTTTACTGAAATCCATATACACCACATCAACTGCTCTACCCTCGTCTACCTGTTCAGTCACCTTCTCAAAGAACTCGATAAGGTTTGTGAGGCATGACCTACCCTTCACAAAACCATGCTGACTATCCCTAATCATATTATTCCTATCTAGATGATTATAAATCGTATCTTTTATAATCCTCTCCAAGACCTTACCCACCACAGACGTTAGGCTCACCGGCCTATAGTTACCGGGGTTATCTCTACTCCCCTTCTTGAACAAAGGGACCACATTTGCTATCCTCCAGTCCTCTGGCACTATTCCTGTAGCCAATGATGACCTAAAAATCAAAGCCAAAGGCTCAGCAATCTCTTCCCTGGCTTCCCAGAGAATCCTAGGATAAATCCCATCCGGCCCCGGGGACTTATCTATTTTCACCTTGTCCAGAATTGCCAACACTTCTTCCCTACGCACCTCAATGCCATCTATTCTAATAGCCTGGGTCTCAGCGATTAGCGATAGTCAACACGGTTTTGTGAAGGGTAGGTCATGCCTCACAAACGTTATTGAGTTTTTTGAGAAGGTGACCAAACAGGTAGATCAGGGTAAAGCGGTTGATGTGGTGTATATGGATTTCAGTAAGGCATTTGATAAGGTTCCCCACGGTAGGCTATTGCAGAAAATAAGGAAGTATGGGATTGAAGGTGATTTAGCGGTTTGGATCGGTAATTGGCTAGCTGAAAGAAGACAGAGGGTGGTGGTTGATGGTAAATGTTCATCCTGGAGTTCAGTTACTAGTGGTGTACCGCAAGGATCTGTTTTGGGGCCACTGCTGTTTGTCAATTTTTATAAATGACCTGGAAGAGGGTGTAGAAGGATGGGTTAGTAAATTTGCAGATGACATGAAGGTCGGTGGAGTTGTGGATAGTGCTGAAGGATGTTATAGGATACAGAGGGACATAGATAAGCTGCAGAGCTGGGCTGAGAGGTGGCAGATGGAGTTTAATGCGGAAAAGTGTGAGGTGGTTCACTTTGGAAGGAGTAACAGGAATGCAGAGTACTGGGCTAATGGCAAGATTCTTGGTAGTGTAGATGAACAGAGAGATCTCGGCATCCAGGTACATAAATCCTTGAAAGTTGCCACCCAGGTTAATAGGGCTGTTAAGAAGGCATATGGTGTGCTAGCCTTTATCAGTAGGGGGATTGAGTTTCGGAGCCACAAGGTCATGCTGCAGCTGTATATAACTCTGGTGCGGCCGCACCTGGAGTACTGCATGCAGTTCTGGTCACCACATTATAGGAAGGATGTGGAAGCTTTGGAAAAGGTTCAGAGGAGATTTACTAGGATGTTGCCTGGTATGGAGGGACGGTCTTACGAGGAAAGGCTCAGGGACTTGAAGTTGTTTTCGTTAGAGAGGAGAAGGCTGAGAGGTGACTTAATAGAGACATATAAGATAGTCAGAGGGTTAGATAGGGTGGACAGTGAGAGTCTTTTTCCTCGGATGGTGATGACCAACACGAGGGGACATAGCTTTAAATTGAGGGGTGGTAGATATAGGACAGATATCAGAGGCAGTTTCTTTACTCAGAGAGTAGTAGGGGTGTGGAACGCCCTGCCTGCAACAGTAGTAGACTCGCCAACTTTAAGGGCATTTAAGTGGTCACTGGATAGACATATGGATGAAAATGGAATAGTGTAGGTCAGATAGGCTTCAGACGGTTTCACAGGTCGGCGCAACATCGAGGGCCGAAGGGCCCGTACTGCGCTGTAATGTTCTATGTGCAGGGTAGGTGAATTAGCCATGCTAAATTGCCCCTAATTGGAAATAATTAATTGGGGACTCTAAATTTTAAAAAAGGGTAACGAGGAACAGGTGGCCTAAGTGGAGTGGGGGGAGAAGGAGCAATAGTGAGGAAAGAGCAGATCAATGGAAGAAATGAAAATAAATTGTTAGAAATAAAAATGGGGTGAAGATGGAAGAGAGAGTTCACAGTCTGAATTTGTTGAACTCAATGTTAAGTCCGGGAGGCTCTAACAAACTGTTTGGTGCCTGGCAGCTGTTCTAATTTTCAGCCTCTCTCGCTATTTACCGCCCTTGTTGCGCTCGAGCGAGAGTACAACGAGGCCAAAGAATCGCGGCCATGGAATCATAGAATCCCTACAGTGCAGAAGGAGGCCATCGAGTCCACACCGACCCTCTGAAAGAGCACCTTACCTGGGCCCAAACCCCATACTATCCCTGTAACCACCTAAGGTCAATGAGGCACAGCAAATCCATCTAACCCGTACATCTTTGGATGTGGGCAGAAACCGGAGGACCCGGAGGAAACCCACGGTCCCAATTGATGGTACCCGGAGGAAACCCACGGTCTCAACCGATTGATCAATTAACTGATGTAGTGCTTGGCTGCTCTGATCTTTTAGACGTAGGGTGCTGGATTCTCCGATTTGCAGACTAAGTGCTGACACTGGCGTGGGAACAGTGGCGTTTTACGCCAGAAAAAAATGGCGCAAGAGCTGCACCGATCCTTCATCTGGTGGGGGGCTAGCAGCGTGCAGCGTAAAGCCCCCGACTTTACCTGCGGATACGGTCGAAGAATGGCCGGGTTCGTGGCCATGCAACATGGCGCCGGCCACGCATGGACCTGGCCTGCCAAATAATCTCCCCCAATAACCACGCTGGGTCCACGAAGAAATATACCATAAATGTTCTACGCCGTCGGGAACTCGGCCCATCGGGTTCGGAGCATCGGGGAGGGCCTCAGGTGATGTCCTGAGGTTGTCCATACGGCGTGTGGCGTACTGCTCGAGGGGGCGGACCTTCGCAAAAGCGGCGCCACCCCCCCGATTTTGGCGCAAATGGGGATTCTCTGGCCGATCACCGATCGCAATTTCAGCGTCGCCGACCGGAGAATCCCACCCCTTGTCTCATTTGTTCCTGCAGATATATGCAATTCCCAGCAGGCACATTCAAGCTCAGATGGAGTATCATTGAACAATATACACTGAAGGAGGCCATTCAAATAAGGTAGCACCAGAATGGTATAATTCGCCCTCAAGTTAAGAAAGGTAACAGGATTTTCTAAAGCAGTGATTTGCAAACTGTGGTTGCGAGTGTACTAACGGTGGTCCATGAAAAAAACAATACAATAATGTGTGCTTGTATGTATTACAGTTGATGTTACATTATTATTTGCAATTAATTTGCTTCACAAACATGCTTGTGTAATATAATCCGTAATGTATTTGTGAGTGTGCATCATAAATTTATAAAGATAGCTGCATTTTTAATACCTGGTGACATATCAGTTTGATTCCTGTCAGCCGTAGGCCATGTAAAAAATAATGTTTAAAACGGCTTGCGTACAGTGGTCCACAAAAGCTTTTGATAACGATTTATGGTCCACATGAAGGTAAAGGTTGGGAACCGCTGCTCTGAAGAAGTTTCTTCCTCAACTCCTGATCATTTTGATGATTAATTTATGTCAGCATCTTGTCTGACCTAAGTATGTTATAGTTTAAATATGAACATTTTAACATAAATTTCAGCTGCAATAATAGTAATTATATGGAAATTTTAATGGATGACACCCTTCATCCTACCGTCATTTGACAGTGCATTTTTTTCTATTTTCCTACTTAATGGTTTGTTCTGCAAATGTAGGTGACTGACACAAAGAGTATTTGCAGTTCAACCATTCGCATGCTGTGTGTGGGAGGCCTTATTTTGTCAGCACCTGTATGACGAATTATTTTGTCAGTCTTCCAAACTCCAGCGAGAAATCATTGTGCATTCATGAAGAATACTCATAATGGAATTTGGTCGTGTTGAGGACAGTGGCCAGTATTTCCAATTAGATTGGTACACTGTTTTGTTAATAAGAAATAGGACAATGGCATGTCTGCAATCGTGGATTCCGCAGCATGCTACACAATTTTAAAGCCATCAAACTGATATTTGCAAAAGGAAAAATAAATGATGCTACTCCCTTGTTCCCCTGAATTGTTTCTGCCTGTTACATTAGGGGAGCATTGAGATATGGCTTCCTTATTCCCCATCATTGCATTACAACAATAACACATTTTCTTTATTTTCAAAATTCCATCCATTATTTCATAGTGGAAATATTGTTCCAAAGGGTATGTTTCTGTTGCAGCAAGGGGTTTGCTAAGTGTTGCACTCATTTCACAAGATCATTGCATAAGCTGAAAGTTATTAGTTCCTTCTGATCAAATTTCTTTCTACAAATATATAAAACAAAAAAGAGTGGCTAAGATAAATATTGGTCCTTTAGAGGATGAGAAGGGAGATTTAATAATGGGAGGTGAGGAAATGGCTGAGGAACTGAACAGGTTTTTTGGGTCGGTCTTCACAGTGGAAGACACAAATAACATGCCAGCGACTGATAGAAATGAGGCTATGACAGGTGAGGACTTTGAGATGATTGTTATCACTAAGGAGATAGTGATGGACAAGCTAATGGGGCTAAAGGTAGACACGTCTCCTGGCCCTGATGGAATGAATCCCAGGGTGTAAAGATGCATGGCATTAAGGGTAAAGTAGTAGCATGGATAGAGGATTGGTTAATTAATAGAAAGCAAAGAGTGGGGATTAATGGGTGTTTCTCTGGTTGGCAATCAGTAGCTAGTGGTGTCCCTCAGGGATCATAGCCACAATTGTGCACAATTTACACAGATGATTTGGAGTTGGGGACCAAGTGCAATGTGCCCAGCTTTGCAGATGACACTAAGATGAGTGGTAAAGCAAAAAGTGCAGAGGATACCGGAAGTCTGCAGAGGGATTTGGATAGGTTAAGTGAATGGGCTAGGGTCTGGAAGGTGGAATACTGACAAATGTGAGGTTATCCATTTTGGTATGAATAACAGCAAAAGGGATTATTATTTAAATGATAAAATATTGAAACATGTTGCTGTGCAGAGAGACCTGGGTGTGCTAGTGCATGAGTCACAAAAAGTTGGTTTACAGGTGCAACAGGTGATTAAGAAGGCAAATGGAGTTTTGTCCTTCATTGTTATGGGGATGGAGTTTAAGACTAGGGAGATTATGCTGCAATTGTATAAGGTGTTAGTGAGGCCACACCTGGAGTACGGTCTTCAGTTTTGGTCTCCTTACCTGAGAAAGGAGGTACTGGCGCTGGAGGATGTGCAGAGGAGATTCACTAGGTTAATCCCAGAGCTGAAGGAGTTAGATTACGAGGAGAGGTTGAGTAGACTGGGATTGTGCTCGCTGGAATTTAGAAGGATGAGGGGGGATCTTATAGAAACATATAAAATTATGAAGGGAATAGATAGGATAGATGCAGGCAGGTTGTTTCCACTAGTGGGTGAAAGCAGAACTAGGGGGCATAGCCTCAAAATAAGAGGAAGTAGTTTTAGGACTGAGCCTGGGAGGAACGTCTTCACCCAAAGGGTTGTGAATCTATGGAATTCCTTGCCCAGTGAAGCAGTTGAGGCTCCTTCATTAAATGTTTTTAAGATAAAGATAGGTAGTTTTGTGAAGAATAAAGGAATTAAGGGTTATGGTACTCGGGCCAGAAAGTGGAGCTGAGTCCACAAAAGATCAGCCATGATCTCATTGAATGGCGAAGCAGGCTCGAGGGACCATATGGCCTACTCTTCTTCCTAGATTAGGAACCAGATTAGGAAGTTAGAGGTCAATAAAGAAGCAGCAATTAAAGCCAGTAAGGTACGAGACAATAAACTCAATGTGACTAAGGGGAAGTGTAGACAGGGAAGAGATGATGAACGCAAAGGTGGTCTGAGGTGCATTTGTTTTAATGCGAGAAGTGTAGCAGGTAAGGCAGATGAATTTAGGGCTTGGATCAGTACCTGCGAATATGATGTTATTGGTATTACTGAGACTTGGTTGAGGGAAGGGCAGGACTGGCAACTGAATATCCCAGGGTATAGATGCTTCAGGAGGGATAGAGAGGGAGGTAGAAGGGGTGGAGGAGTTGCATTACTCGTCAGAGATGATATCACAGCTGTGATTAAGGAGGGCACGATGGAGGATTCGAGCACTGAGGCAATATGGGTGGAGCTGAGAAATAGGAAGGGTGCAGTAACATTGTTGGGACTTTACTACAGGCCTCCCAAAAGCGAGCATGAAGTAGAGGTACAAATATGCAGACAGATTATAGAAAAATGTAGGAGCAATAGGGTGGTTGTGATGGGAGATTTTAACTTCCCCAACATTGAATGGGATTCGTGTAGTGTTGGAGGCGTAGATGGAGCAGAGTTTGTAAGGAGCATCCAGGAGAGTTTTTTAGAGCAGTATGTAAATAGTCCAACTCGAGAAGGGGCCATACTGGACCTGGTATTGGGGAATGATCCCGGCCAGGTGGTTGATGTTTCAGTCGGTGATTACTTTGGGAATAGCGATCACAATTCCGAAAGTTTTGGAATACTCATGGACAAGGACAAGAGGGGTCTGAAAGGAAGAGTGCTAAATTGGGGAAAGGCAGAATATAACAAAATTCGGCAGGAGCTAGGGAATGTGGATTGGGAGCAGCTGTTTAAGGGTAACTCCACATTTGAAATGTAGAAGTCTTTTAAGGAAAGGTTGATCAGAGTGCAGGACAGACATGTTCCTGTGAAAATGAAAGATAGTAATGGCAACATTAGGGAACCATGGATGACGGGTGAAATTGTGAGACTAGCTAAGATGAAAAAGGAAGCAGACATAGGATCGAGGCAACTCAAAACTGATGACGCTTTGGAGGAATATCAGGAAAGTAGGACGAATCTCAAACGCGCAATAAAGAGGGCTAAAAGGGGTCATGAAATATCTTTGGCTAACAGGGTTAAGGAGAATCCTAAAGCATTTTATTTGTATGTAAGGAGCAAGAGGGTAACTAGAGAAAGGATTGGCCCACTTAAAGACAAAAGAGGGAATTTATGCGTGGACTCAGAGGAAATGGGTGAGATTCTTAATGAGTACTTTGCATCGGTATTCACAAAGGAGAGGGACAAGATGGATGTTGAGGCTAGGGATGGATGTTTAAATACTCTCGGTCAAGTTGTCATACGGAAGGGGGAAGTTTTGGGTATTCTAAAAGACATTAAGGTGGACAAGTCCCCAGGACCGGATGGGATCTATCCTAGGTTACTGAGGGAAGCGAGGGTCGAAATAGCTGAGGCCTTAACAGATATCTTTGCAGCATCCTTGAGCACGAGTGAGGTCCCGGAGGACTGGAGAATTGCTAATGTTGTCCCTTTGTTTAAGAAGGGTAGCAGGGATAATCCAGGGAATTATAGACCTGTGAGCTTGACGTCAGTGGTAGGCAAACTGTTGGAGAAGATACTGAGGGATAGGATCTATTCACATCTGGAAGAAAATAGACTTATCAGTGATAGGCAGCATGGTTTTGTGCAGGGAAGGTCATGTCTTACAAACCTAATAGAATTCTTTGAGGAAGTGACAAAGTTAATTGATGAGGGAAGGGCTGTAGATGTCGTATACATGGACTTTAGTAAGGCGTTTGATAAGGTTTCCCATGGCAGGTTGATGGAAAAAGTGAAGTCGTATGGGGTTCAGGGTGTACTAGCTAGATGGATAAAGAACTGGCTGGGCAACAGGAGACAGAGAGTAGTGGTGGAAGGGAGTGTCTCAAAATGGAGAAAGGTGACTAGTGGTGTTCCACAGGGATCCGTGCTCGGACCACTGTTGTTTGTGATCTACATAAATGACCTGGAGGAAGGTATAGGTGGTCTGATTAGCAAGTTTGCAGATGATACTAAGATTGGTGGAGTTGCAGATAGCGAGGAGGACTGTCAGAGAATACAAGAAAATATAGATAGATTGGAGAGTTGGGCAGAGAAATGGCAGATGGAGTTCAATCCAGGCAAATGCGAGGTGATGCATTTTGGAAGATCAAATTCAAGAGCGGACTATATGATCAATGGAAGGGTCTTGGGGAAAATTGATGTGCAGAGAGATCTGGGAGTTCAGGTCCATTGAACCCTGAAGGTGGCAACGCAGGTTGATAGAGTGGTCAAGAAGGCATACAGCATGCTTGCCTTCATCGGACGGGGTATTGAGTACAAGAGTTGGCAGGTCATGTTACAGTTGTATAGGACTTTGGTTCGGCCACATTTGGAACACTGCGTGCAGTTCTGGTCGCCACATTACCAGAAGGACGTGGATGCCTTGGAGAGGGTGCAGAGGAGGTTCACCAGGATGTTGCCTTGTATGGAGCGTGCTAGCTATGAAGAAAGGTTGAGTAGATTAGGATTGTTTTCGTTGGAAAGACGGAGGTTGAGGGGGGACCTGATTGAGGTCTACAAAATTATGAGAGGTATGGACAGGGTGGATAGCAACAAGCTTTTCCCAAGAGTGGGGGTGTCAGTTACAAGGGGTCACGATTTCAAGGTGAGAGGGGGAAAGTTTAAGGGAGATGTGCGTGGAATGTTTTTTACGCAGAGGGTGGTGGGTGCCTGGAACGCTTTACCAGCGGAGTGGTAGAGGCGGGTACGATAGCATCATTTAAGATACACCTGGACAGGTATATGAACGGGTGGGGAACAGAGAGATGTAGACCTTGGAAAATAGGAGACAGGTTTAGATAAAGGATCTGGATCGGCGCAGGCTGGGAGGGCTGAAGTGCCTGTTCCTGTGCTGTAATTTTCTTTGTTCTTTGTTCTTTAGTTCTTGTGTTCTTGAATTAGATTGACAGTATTTTTTTGGAGTCAGCTTGTGATATGGCTAGGTGATTTATTTTTGTCTTTTTTTTTAAACAAACAATTTTATTGAGGTATTTTAGACATATAGAAAAAGTGACATTGTACAGTACAAAAAAAAAGAAGTCAAGACACAAATTTATCCCCCTACTCTTACCCCCCCCCCCCCCCCCCCCCCCCCCCCCGCTGACGCTTACTCCTCTGCGAAGAAGTCCATAAATGGCTGCCACCTTCGGGTGAACCCTAATAGCAAACCTCTCATGGCGAACTTGACTTTCTCCAGGCCAAGAAAGCTCACCATGTCCGATAGCCATACCTCAGCCCTCGGGGTTATTTTTGGCTTTGATCGAAAATCATGCACTGGCCTAGGATCTTGAAAGCAAAATTATTTTTCCCAATGGTTTTTAATGGACTTCAATTATAAGTATTCCTAACTAAGACACAGCATTATTGAGGTTCCTTTAGATTGTTTGTTTATCAAATATTTCAGCTTTTCTCAGTTCACTCCAGTCCTGTCAGTAGCAAGGAAGGTGTTTCATTTCTTCCTGTTTAAAAGGGCTCTGAAGATGTCTTTTGAGCGGCTATCAAGCGGCGTGCTCTGTATCATGGGCCACGTGAAATCAGTGCTGGCAGCTCAGTATAATTCCCGATGCATTGGGACCGATTCTGGGGAAGATGGGGCGTGTAGAAGCTGGACAGGGTACGCTCTGGCAGGGCCGTGGCCAATATCCTGACAGGGGTTAGTTCTGTGGGAGAGAGTTCAAACTAGAGTAGGAGGGGGATGAGAACCTGAGCAGGAAGACACAAGAGAGAGAAACAAAGTTAGAAATGAAGGATAGAAAAGCAGAAATAAAAAGTGGAAGGCCATGGGCTGGATTACCAGCTCCCTGACGCCAAAATCGCGTTTGGTGACGGGGCGGGGAATCCGTTCTGGCACCAAAGTCAGGAACGGCACTGGTTTTTGAATTCTCCGCCCCCTGAAAAGCGGTATACTCTAGGAGTACGCCACGCCGATTATCCACCACCTCAGGCCATTGCTTGAGGCCCGCCCCACAATGCTCTGTCCCCGACTGGCCAAATTCCTGACGGCGTGGGACTCTTATGGTCCTACCATTTGGGAACATCACATGGCGGGACCGCCCCACTCAGAGGAGGGCAGATCGGCGGGCAGGAGGGGCTTCATTCGGGGCTGGAGGCATGTGGGCGGACAGCCCAGGGGTGCAAGCGGCCGAGAGGGGGCCACTACTTTGGCGGTCCAAGTCTGTGGGCTGAGTCCACCATGGAGCATGGCGCGGCCACTGCAAGCCATCGGCGTGCGTATGCGCAGCCTCTGAACTGGAAGTGCTGGGGGCTGTATCGGCAGCTAGAGCTGCGAGCTCTATGCTGTCTCCGTGTTAGCCCCCATCTAAACGGGAAATCGGTGGCCTTTTGATGCCAATTTCCTGGCGTAAAAGACCACAATTTACACATCGGTGTGGGAACTTAATCTCCAAAATGGAGAACCCAGCCCCACATCTCTTGGAGGTGTTTAATGAGGCATTGGAGAAGGGGGAGCTGCCGGAGATGGTGACACAGGCAACGATCAGATTATTACCAAAGAAGGGAAAAACTGTTGGAATGTGGGTCGTAGGCCCATATTGTTGTTAAGTACGGATGTGAAAGTGCTGGCTAAGTTGGTGGCGGGAAGGATGTGTCCCGGGGTGGTTGTGGAGGACCAGACAGGTTTCGTAAAGGGCAGGCAGCTTTATAGTAATACAAGGAGGCTGTTAAATGTGGTCATGACCCTGTCGAGAGCTTAGGTACCGGAGATAGTGGTGTCCATGGATTGGGAGAAGGCATTTGACTGGGAGGAGTGGCAGTACCTGTTTGAGTACCTGGGAAGGTTCGGGTTTGGGTCGCAATTTGTGGCATGGGTGTGCCTGTTATATGTGGCACCGAAGACGAGTGTGCAGACCAACGACATGGGCTCACAAAACTTTGAACTGCACAGGTGAACAAGGTAGGGGCGCCCGCTGTTGCCATTGTTGTTTGCACTAATGATAGAGCCTCTGGCAATGGCTCTTTGGGAGTCAGCAGAGTCGCAAAGGATAACGAGGGGACGAAGGGGGCATTGGGTGTTGCTATACGCGGACAACCTACTATTGTATGTTTTGGACCCACTGGAGAGCATGAAGAGGATCATGGGCCTGTTGGGGAAGTTTGGGGCGTTCTCGGGATATAAGCTAAATGTCGGGAAATGTCGGTGTGCCAACTTGAGGGGTTGCCATTCAAGTTGGCCAGGAACAGGTTTAGATACCTGGGGATACAGGTAGCGAGGGAATGGGTGATGCTACATAAATGGAATCTACCAAAGCTGGTGGAGGAGGCTAGGGAGGATCTCAAGAGGTGGGAAACGCTGCACCTGACTCTGGTAGGGAGGCTCCAAGAGATGAAGATGAACATTCTGCCGAGATTCCTGTTCATATTCCAGACATTCCCGATCTTTATACTGAAGGCCTTCTTTCAAAAACTGGATATGATTATTTCGGATTTTGTATGGGCAGGGAAGGTGCCAAGGGTTAGGAGGATCCTGTTACAGAGCCAGAGGCAGCAGGGAGGGGTGGCATTGCCAAACCTGCTGCACTATTACTGGGCGGTAAATGTGAAGAAGGTGAGGCGGTGGGAAGGAGAGGGGACAGAATGGAGGAAGAATTCTGTAGGCAGTCCAGCTTGAAGGCTATGGGACTGCGGCATTGCCAATGGCGCCAAGAAATACGTGGAGAGCCCGGTGGTGCAGTCCACAGTAAATGTCTGGAACCAGTTGAGGAGGCATTTCAGGATAGAAGGGATATTGGTGCTGGCACATCTGTGTGAGAACCACGGTTTCGAGCCAGGGAGGATAGATGGCATGTACTGTAAGTGGAGAGAAGTGGGGCTGGTTAAGGTGAGGGATCTTAACTGGAAGAGGGGTTTGCCAAGGAGAGAGCAGAGCTCCCGAGAGGAAGTGAATTTCGGTATCTTCAGGTAAGGCACTTCACGTGGAAGGTTTGGAGAGAGTTCCCCAGGTTGCCGTACACCATGTTGGAATGACTGTTGCTTCAGGATGTAGAAGGGGAGGGCAGGATCGGAGACATATATGGGTGGCTGGGAGAGCAGAGAGGTGAGCAGGTGGTGAAGATTAACGAAAATTGGGAGGGGAGATAAACTGGGGAGTATAGAGGAAGGGTAAATCCAACCTCCTCGTGCGTAAGGACAAGCCAGATGCAGTTCAAGGTCGTATACAGGGTACATATGACTCGGGCAAGAATGAGTGGGTTCTTCCAGAGAGTGGCAGACGAGCATGAGAAATGTGGACGGGGACCAGCGAATCAAGTACATATGTTCTAGGGTTGCGAAAAGTTGGAGAGATTCTAGGCGGGAGTGTTCGCTGCGCTAGCAGGAATAGTGGGGGAGGAGGTTGAGCCAGACCCTTTGGTGGCGATATCAGAGAAGCCGAAGCTGATGGAGGGGAGGAAGGCCGACGTTGTGGCCTTCACCTCTCTGATTGCCCGGCGAAGAATTCTGTTGAAGAGCCAGTCAGCAACGCTGCCAGGGGGTAGAGGCCTAGCTGGATGACTTATATGACTTTCTTCAGCTGGAAAAGGTAGAGTATGAATAAAGGGCTTGAGCGGGGGGCTTCGAGGCAAGGTGGGGGATATTAGTGGCTATGTTCGAGGAGCTGTTCGTCGCGGATGGGAGGGGTGAGGGGAGAGGGAGGAGGGAATGAATAAGGGGAACATTTTTACAAACTTATAGTTGTGTTTTGGGGAGGTTGCTCCTCGAATTGTATCTATTTTGTAACCTTTTATATAAGTTTGGAATAAAATACATTTTTAAAAAAGGCTTATCCATCCACCAGTAAGTGAATTATTAATGGCGTAATACATTTTAATTACTGCCAGACAACTTCTGATACTTGAAATTAATTTTTTCAAGACTGGAGAATCATAGAATTATAGAATCACAGAATTTACAGTTGTAATAAGTCCACAGAGGCGGAAGTTCCGTCACCAAAATTCCTTTTATTTACAAACCCAACAGCTGAACAACCAAGACCATTCAGTCTGCCGTCTACACCGGGAGTGCAGAGGATCTGACACTCCAGGGAACTCGCATTCTAATTGGCAAATCTCAAAGGCCTGGCCCAAGTCATCACACCCCTGCCCCCAAAGTCCGAGGAGCCCCCATGGTCCCCGTGATTCATGGGTCTCCTGCTTCGTTTTTGCACCAGGTCCGGCTCCTCCACTTCGGCCCCAATGCAGGGGGTATAACGGTTAGGCGCCCGTCTTTTCTGATGTGAGCGCCTGAGGGGCGGTTCGCCCCTTTCCTCCGGCGGCAGGGGTACAGTTGCAGCATCACCCACGGTGTCCATATCCGAGTCCGATGTCCTCACCAGTGGTGTTGGAAGGGGCGTGAATAGTTTGTCGAGGAGGACTCTCCACTGTCCTTGGTATGCTGGTCTGTGTCAGCTCCGGAGGAGAAAACAATTCTGAGGCCCACACCTGGTCCAGGTGTTTCTTTATTACATGTTTTCCCACACGTATCTCATACGACACAGGTCCTTGTGGTGATATGCATCACTGTAAATACACAAGGGGTTAATGTAAATACATGTAGACTAGCTAGACACTAGAGGGAGCACGAGAGACATCACACACACACACTCAGCCAATAGATCAGTTTGATAGGACACGACCAATAGGCATTCACGATACACACAGAGGTGACACGCCCACAGGAGGGCATTACACCAACTCATATATAAAGGACACCACACACATGATCTGCCTCTTTCCAGTGGAGACAGTCAGTGAGTACAGACACTGGGTTGGTTCGATATCATTCCCACCATGTGGATTGTAGCAGTCTGGTTAGTCAGTCTGAGTAGCTGTAGTAGGATTAACAGTAGTGTCGAACCCAATTACAGAAGTGTATAAAGTTTAATAAACATGTTGAAGTTATCTCCACATCTGATCCTTCCTTTGTCGAGTGCACCACAGGAAGCCGCTTACGCTACACCTAGAGCATAACAAGACAGTCCTGTCCTGGCCTTGCCCGTTCCTGCTACCCATGTGGGTCCATTTTGCATAATTTCTGACCCATACATTTTCACCCGTGTTGAACTGCCTTTCTCGGCGAGTGTTGTAGTGGCCCCTGCATTGGGCCTCTTGGTGTCACTCTATTCTGCCACCTAAATTCGGGAATAGTAGACTCAGCCGGGTTCGGTGTCGTCTGCCTATGAGTAGCTCCGCCGGTGCTATTCCCGTTGTGGCGTGTGGAGTTGTTCCGTAGTCAAATATCCAGCGCGACAGTTTGGGGCCCAATAATGCTGCTAACTGTTTCTTCAACCCGACTTTTAAGGTCTGGACGTCTCTCTCCGCCAAACCATTCGTGCCGGGTGGTATGGTGCCGTCCTTATGTGCCAAATGCCATTCGACTTTTGTGAAGTCCTGGCTGGTGAAAACCGATCCATTATCTGAAACTAATACCTCCGGGATACCATGAGTTGCGAATGAGGTGCGGAGTTTTTTCAATGGTAGTTGTTGAAATTGCAGAGTTCATTTTGTAGACGTCCAACCATTTGGAATGGGCATCTACTATTATAAAAAAACATATGGGCCTACAAAATCGACATGAAGTCGCAACCATGGTCTACCTGGCCATTCCCATGGGTGCAGTGGGGCTGCTGGTGGCACCTTCTGCCCTTGTTGGCATTCTTGGCACCGACCTACCAATGCCGCTATGTCTGTGTCCAGGCCCGGCTACCAGATATAACTTCTGGCCAGCATCTTCATTTTTGAGACTCTAGCATGCCCATGATGTAGTTCAGCCAGTGTGGCTCGACGGCCTTGACTTGGAACTATTACTCGAGTCCCCAATAGCAGGATCCCATCTTCCACGGTGATCTGATCTCTTCTGCTCCAGTAAGGGTGGAATTCCGCCTGGACCGGTCTTTCCATCTCCCCAGTTAGCACCATGTGTTTTATTTTTGGTAAACCCGGGACCATTGTCCATAAACAAATGTTTTGCGTGGCCACTGGAAGGGTGTCCAGGAAATGTAATGTCATTACCGTTTCCTCTATTTTGGGTACTAATGGTGGGGTGTCCGGTAACGGCAGCCTGCTTAGTGCATCGGCGTTTACCACCTGGTTCCTGGCTGATGCTCCAGTTGATACAGGTACATCGCCAGTAGTAGGGCCCAGAGTTGGATCCGGGCCGAAGCTTTGGTGGTATTGCTTTGTCATCTTTCAACAAACCCAGCAATGGCTTGTGGTCTGTAATTATAGTGAATTTCCGCCCGTACAAGTACTGGTGAAATTTCCTCACCGTGAAGATCACAGCCAGTCCTTCCTTTTCGATTTGGCCGTACTTTCGTTCGGCTGCTGCCAGCAACCTGGAAGCAAACACTATAGATCCTTTGTGTCCGTTTTGCCCTCTGTGTGCTAAAACTGCACCAACGCCATATGGAGACGCATCGCACCAACTCTTTCCTGGGGTCGTAGTGTGCCAAGACGTTCTCTGAGGAAAGCTGTTCTTTTATCTTCTTCAAAGCTCTGTCTTGGCGGGCGGACCACTTCCAGGCTTGCCCCTTTTTTAGTAATTGGTGTAGGGGGTCCAAGATGGAAGCTCTGATCTGAATGAACTTTCCATAATATATCACCAGTCCTAAAAAAGACCTTAACTCCTGGATTGGGGTGGAGGCCAGGGATCTTTAATCACACTTAATCCGACTCAGGATACGACGAGGCCGATGAATCTTGAGAGGTTTCTCGCGAGATTTACTGGCTCTGTCATGCCTTATGAGATCTAATGAGACCTTGTGAGGCGTCGCGGTCTGGATCCCGCTCACTGAGGTCAGGAACTAGATTTGCATATTCAAGTGAGCAGTTAGTCTCACTTGAATATGTCTACATTGGATCTACCCACCTGATCCTCCAAAGAGTGTAGCCCTGATTTGTCAACCTTGTACCCCAGATAGGTTACTTGAGGTGCTAGGAAAACACATTTCTCCCTCTTTAGGGGCACGTCTGCTGCTGAAAACCTCCTGAGGACTTCCTGCACGTTTTGTAGATGTTCTGCCTTTGTTTTTCCTGTAATGAGGACGTTGTCCAGGAAAATGGCAACTTGTGGTAGCCCTTGCAATATATTCTCCATTGTCCTCTGGAATATCGCACAAGCTGACGATACCCCGCAGGGTAATCTTGCATACTGAAAAAGGCCCGTTGGGGTGTTTATCATTGAGAATTTTTGGGACTCTTCGTCCAGTTTCAGCTGTAAATGTGCGTGGCTCATATCCAGCTTTGCGAATAGAGGTCCTCCAGCCAGCTTTGCATACAAACCCTCAATCCGGTGAATTGGGTATTTGTCCAGTTGTGAGTAGTGATTAATTGTTTGTTTGAAATCTCCATAAAGGCGGATTGAGCCGTCCGGCTTAAGGATAGGCACCACGGGTGCCTCCCACTCTGCAAACTGGACCTGTTTTATTATTTTCTCATGCTCTAATCGTTTTATTTCCATATAGACTTTCTGCTTTAATGCGAAGGGTACTGGTCAGGCCTTGTAAAATTTTGCGACTGCCTCTGGATCTACATGCAATGTCACCATTGCTCCCTTTATTGTTCCGAGCCTTTCTCGGAAAACCTCTGGGTATTTGCACAGGAGTTCGCTCAGGCGGCCATTATCCAGCTGGAAAATGTTTACCCAATCCAGCTGGATCTCTTTTAGCCAGTTTCATCCCAATAAGGTTGGCCCCACACCTTTCACTGCCATTAAAGCCAGCCTAACCAGTTGCTCTCCATAAGCCACAGTTACATGCATTGTGCCCAACACTCTCAGTGGTTCCCTGTGTATGTCCTCAGTTTTGCCGAGGTCCTGGTTAGGAATAAGGGCTGGAGTCCAGTGTAAATTTTATTGAATATTGTTTCCTCTATCACTGACACGGCTGCTCCAGTGTCGACTTCCATCAGTGTGGGACGTCCATTCAACCTTATGGATAATTTAATGGGTTTTGATTTCACCATCATTACACAATTTAGTTGTTCCTCATCGGAGGTTGGTGGGGCTTCCAGGGTATGCATTCTCCTGTACCCCGGCCTACGTAACCTTCTCCAAGATGATGGTTTTGGGCTACTATTTCTCCTTTCTGGTACCGATCTCTGGCAAGAGCTACAATATTTTGCCAGGATAAAGGCTGCAGGGTCTGCCCTCTGTCTGACCTAATTTTCCCTTGCTTGGGAGGGCTTCTGCGAGGGGGCCTCGTTAACTTACTATCCGTGTCGTTCCTGAGGGTGGCTATGCAGTTGCCTATCCCCAGCGGTGGTCCCTTAACTCAGTTTCACTGGTATGGGCGTCTACCTCCATCGGAGCACCCTGTAACTCATACACTCCGCTTGCCGCTTTTACTAAGGACAAAGTCAGCTGCAATGCCTGTTTGCAATCCAACTCGGCCTCTGCTAACAGACGTTTCTGTATTGCTAAATTATTTATTCCACATACCAAACAGTCTCGGAGCATCTCATTTAGCGTCAGACAAATTCGCAAATCTCTGCTAATTGCCTTAACCTTGTTAAAAAGTTTGTAACTGACTCCCCAGTGTCTCGGAATGCTGAGTAAAACCCGTACCTTCACAGGATCCGAGATGGCTTAGGGCAGTGTTCTTCAAAGTCGGGGACGCGACCCTCAGGTGGGTCGCGGGCGGGTGTCGGGAGGGTTGCGGAGCTGTCGCGGCGCTCCCGAATGCGCAAATCCCCGTGCAGCAGCTGACTTTTAACAACGCTGGCTGCAAGCGGCTGTGAACATGTTAAAAAAAATATTTGGCTGCATTGCACATGTGCTGGTCATCGTGCGCAGATGTGCAATGCGGCCAAATTTTTTTTAACATGTTCGCGGAATGCGCATGCGCGCCGATCATCCGCACTCCATGAACATGTTTTTAAAAATGGCCGTATTGCGCATGCGCAGTGTGGCCACTATTTTTTTAAACATAGAACAGTACAGCACAGAACAGGCCCTTCGGCCCTCAATGTTGTGCCGAGCCATGATCACCCTACTCAAACCCACGTATCCACCCTATACCCGTAACCCAACAAACCCCCCCCCCTTAACCTTACTTTTATTAGGACTCTACGGGCAATTTAGCATGGCCAATCCACCTAACCCGCACATCTTTGGACTGTGGGAGGAAACCGGAGCACCCGGAGGAAACCCACGCACACAGGGGGAGGACGTGCAGACTCCACACAGATTGCAGCTTTTTGTTTTCCAGGAACTGTAGTGGTTTTTATTCAATTATTTTATTCATTTAATTTTTTTTTTCATTTATTTTATTCATTTTATTTTTTTACATGTTTGGGGGATTTTATTCATTTTTTAAATTTATTTTATTCATTTTTTTTTTTTTACAAGT
This sequence comes from Scyliorhinus canicula, assembly GCF_902713615.1. Taxonomy (NCBI): domain Eukaryota; kingdom Metazoa; phylum Chordata; class Chondrichthyes; order Carcharhiniformes; family Scyliorhinidae; genus Scyliorhinus; species Scyliorhinus canicula. The sequence continues at coordinate 103,847,431 of NC_052148.1, read as the reverse complement.
TCGGGGGAGTTTTATTCATCTTTTTCATTTATTTTACTCATTTTATTTTATTTTTACAAGGTTGGGGGGGGGGGGGGGGGGGGCGTTATGTGATAAAATTTTACAGGAAAAAATTCAGAACTTTGGACAGAAGGAAGCTCTATACTTTCCGACACCGGAAGGCTTCACCTTCATCCAACAGGTTCCATTGGAGGAGCGTGCACGAGGGCCAAAGGAAACCAAAATCATTTCCTCTATTTTTGTCAGCAGCAAACAAGGGCCGGGATTCTCTCCTACCCGGCGGGGTGGGGGGTCCCGGCGTACCGGAGTGGCGAGAACCACTCCCGCGTCGGGCCTCCCCAAAGGTGCGGAATTCTCCCCACCTTTAGGGGCTAGGCCCGTACCGGAGTAGCTCCCGCTCCGCCGACTGGCGCCAACGGCCTTTGGCGCCCCGCCAACCGGCATCAGGGCTGGCCGAAAGGCCTTCGCCGGTCGGCGTGAGTCCGCGCATGCGCCGCAGCGTCAGTGGCTGCTGTGTCACCACCGGCGCATGCGCGGTGGAGGGGGTCTCTTTCGCCTCCGCCATCGTGGAGGCCATGGCGGAAGAAAAAAAGTGCCTCCAAGTCACAGGTCCGCCCGCTGATCAGTGGGCCCCGATCGCGGGCCAGGTCACCGTGGGGGCACCCCCCATGGTCCGATCGCCCCGCGCCCCCCCCCCCTCCAGGACCCCGGGGCCCACTGTACCGCTTGCATCCGCCGGCACCAGAGGTGGTTTAAACCATGTCGGCGGGAGAGGCCTGACAGCAGCGGTACATCGGTCCATCACGGGCCGGAGAATCGCCGAGGGGGGCCCGCCGAACGGCACGGGGGGCCCACTAAACGGCGGGGTGTGATTACCGCCCATGCCGCTTCCTGGGTGGTGGGGAATTCCGGCCATGGCGGGGGCGGGATTTACGAAGGCCCCGGGCGATTCCCCGATCCTGCGGGGGGGTCGGAGAATTCCGCTCAAGGTAAGAGAAAATGGTGGGTCGCGCAGGTCAGCCGGAGTGGGTCGTGAAGGTCGGCAGGTGTGGGTCCCGAAGGTTGACCGATTGGTAAAAACCCAGAAAAAAAGTTTGAAGAACACTGGCTTAGGGTCATAGTACTCTTTTACTAAGTCTGTCAATTCCTGGAAAGTTTTTGTGTCCGTGCCTCCGGAAAAGTGAGACTGCGCATAATGGCAAACGCTGCTTGCCCACATGCAGTCAGCAGAATGACCCGTTGCTTTTAATCCGGAACTATGCTATTTGCTCTAAAGAAGTATTTCATCCGCTCTACACATTGGACCCAGTCTTCCACTGCAGAGTCAAAAGAGTCCAACTTTCCAAATAAAGGCATTTTGCCTTTCAGAGGCTTACCCTCAATATGCAGCAGCTACTGACGAGCCGGTTTCTTCGGGTTGTTCTGTTTTCCTCATCTCCACTGTAATAAGTCCACAGAGGCAGACGTCCCATCACCAGAATTCCTTTTATTTACTGTAGTAATCCACGGGAGGCAGGAGTTCCGTCACCACACCAATATTTATTTACAATGATGATATTACAGGAGCAGCTACAAACAGTGCTGCTAGCAGTCCAGTCAACTTAAGACTGCTCACAAAGCCTACACAGGTGATTATGTGGGCCCCCTCAATGAGCTATCATTGAGGGAGCTCATACTCCAATTGGCCAACCAATAAAGCCAATTGGAGTTCATTACACCCCTCCCCCCCCAAGGTCCGAGGAATTCCTGCCAGCTGGCTTTCCTCTGAGCTTCTTCCTGCTCCTCATGTCTGGGTCTGTCACCTCTGTGTCATCCGCCGGGTCGTTCTCCGAAGTGGGCGGGGTGTACCTTATAGGTGCCCATCTTTTCCTTGACGACCTCCTTGGAAGTTGTTCTTCCTCCTCCTCGGGGAGAGGTGTCGCGGTGGCCTCGTCGAGTGTGTCCATCTCTGACTCTGATGACTGGATGACGGGGTCTGGAGAAATTGCTCGGGGCTGGGGTGTGGGTATCCTTTCCGTCTGGGCTATCCCAGTTTGAGGCGGTCCTGCTTCGTCTGCCTCCAGGTGTGGTTCCACTGCCCTTATTTGGTCTAGATGTTTCTTCAGCACCTTACCTCCCATTGAAACCTCATAGGAAATGGGCCCTGTTTGGGACTCTACCATGCCTTTGACCCACGTTGGTCCATTCCATAATTCTTGACCCAAACCGGTGCCCCCACCTGGAAATGTCTCTGCTGCCGACTATTATCATGCCCCCTGCGTTGGGCCTCCTGTTGTTTCTCCACTTTCCCCGTTAAATTTGGGAAAAGGAGACTCAGCCTCGTTCGCAGCCGCCTTCCCATTAAGAGTTCAGCTGGCGGTATACCCGTTGTGGAATGCGGTGTGGTCCTGTAATCAAACAGCCAGCGTGAGAGCTTTGTGTCTATTGACGCTGCCGGCTGCTTCTTGAGTCCTGCTTTAAGTGTCTGGACCGCTCTCTCTGCCAGGCCGTTGGTCGCTGGATGGTAAGGGGCCGTTTTGATGTGACAGACTCCGTTTTCCTTCAGGAATTTTCCAAATTCCCCACTTGTGAATGCCGTTCCGTTGTCCGACACCAATACCTCCGGAAGTCCATGTGTTGCAAACAAGGCCCTGAGCTTTTCAATTGTCGATGCTTTTGTTAGGGTTATTGGCTGGAGTCCATCTTTGATTTTTCTAAATGCTGCCACTCCCATTACTGATACGGCCGCACCCGTGTCTATTTCCATTATTGTCGTTCCCGTGGGGTAATCCTAATGGGTTCTGCTTTCTTCATTGTAATATTATATAATTGTTCCCCTTCGGAGGAGGATGGGGCATCTAGGTTGTGTACTTTCCTGCATCCCCACCTGCTATTCCTCTTTTGCCACCTCCTTCTAGGGTTTCTGTCGTTGTTACCCCACTCTGTCTGGTGCCAGAAACGGTCCTTCTCTGTTGGGGGAGCCTCAACCAGTACTTCCCTCTGTCTCCAGTTAGTCCTGGCAGACTTGGGGAAGTTCTGGGGTTTTCCTTTTTCACTCTATTCCTCAGGTTTTACCTGAGAGCGGCTATCTGGTAGCAGGACCCGTTGTGGTAGTCCCTCTCACAGGTATATACCTCCATTGGCGTGCCCTGTAGTTCCTGCGCCCCACTTGCTGCCTTTTCTAGGGACAGTGCGAGCTGTAACGCCTGCCTGCAGTCTAGCTCCGTTTCCGCCAACAGGCGTTTCTGTATTGTGAGGTTGTTTATACCACACACTAACCAGTCCCGAAGCATTTCATTTAGCGTTGGGCCGAACTCACATTTTTCCGCCAGCCTTCTCAGGCGGGTCAAGAAATTCGTGACTGACTCCCTGTCTTCCCGCTTCGCTGTGTAGAATCTGTACCTACGCAAAATGAGGGGTGGGTTTGGGTCGTAGTGCTCTTTCACCAATTCCGTTACTTCTTGGAAAGTTTTCGTGTCCGGTGCATCGGGATAAGTCAGACTACGTATAATGGCGAAAGCAGAGGGTCCGCACGCCGACAGCAGGATAAGCCGTCTCCTTTCGTCCGTCAGTATATCATTTGCCCGGAAGAAGTAACACATTCTCTCCACATACTGGGACCAGTCCTCAATAGCCGGGTCGAATGCCTCTAAACGCCCAAAAAACGGCATTTTGAAAATGGCAAGGCTTACCCTCCGAGTGCGGCAGCTGGTCTCTGCAAAATTCGTAGTTTACCTCGTCGCCACTGTAGTAATCCACGGGAGGCAGGAGTTCCGTCACCACACCAATATTTATTTACAATAACGATATTACAGGAGCAGCTACAAACAGTGCTTCTAGCAGTCCAGTCAACTTAAGACTGCTCACAAAGCCTACACAGGTGATTATATGGGCCCCCTCAATGAGCTATCATTGAGGGAGCTCATACTCCAATTGGCCAACCAATAAAGCCAATTGGAGTTCATTACATTTACAAACCCAACAGCTGAACAACCATGACCATTCAGTCTGCTGTCTACACCAGGAGTGCAGAGGATCTGACACTCCCTATTATATACACAGAAAGGAGTTCCCTGGTTGGGCCATTAATCAGGGAACTCGTATTCTAATTAGCCAATCTCAAAGGCCTGGCCTAAGTCATTACAACAATGCTGAAGGAGGCTATTTGGCCCATCAAGTCTGCACCAGCCCTTGGAAAGAGCCCACGCCATCACCACATCCCGTAACTCAGTAACCTCACCTAACCTTTTGGACACTAAAGGGCAACTTAGCATGGCCAATCCACCTAACCTGCACATCTTTGGTCTGTGGGAGGAAACCGGAGCACCCGGAGGAAACCTACGCAGACACAGAGAGAAAGTGCAAACTCTACACAGTCACCCGAGGCCGGAATTGTACCCGGGACCCTGGAGCTGTGAGGCAGCAGTGCTAACCATTGTGTCAGCCTTAATAATTTGGATTTTAATTGCCATCGGAGGTTTTTAACTTTTTTAATAATTTTTTTTACTGCTTTTCCTTTCTGACTTTTATTGCTGTCTCTTAATGCCATTGTTCTTTCAGCAATGTCATCTGCGGTTCGGTTATTGCACACTTACCTCTGAATCACAAGGTTCAGGGATTGAGTCCTATCCCAGCGTTTGAACACAAAAGAAAATCAAGGTTAATACTATATAGGCCTGAGGAGTCACTGCAGTGTCTGAGGTGCTGAATGTTGGATGAAATGTTAACTTGAGGCCCTCTCTAGATGCTTGAGTTAATGCAAAAGACTCCATGGCACAGTTTTGAAGAAGAGTAGAGGAATTATCCCCAATATTTTAGTCACTATTTAGTCCTCAACCAACAACATAAAGAAAAGATTATCTGGTCATTGTCACTGTTGCTTGTGGGTGTTGTGAGTTCTGGTTCCCATAAATCAGAAGTAATCACACTTCACACTCAAAATGCTGCAGCTTCATCAAATGTATTTATTTCAGCTTTCCACGCGGCTAGTGGACTGATAGGCTGATATATTATTATTTGGCACAAGACTGCAGTGCAGCAATTAATGTGGCATAAAAGCAAATTATTGCAGATGCTGGAATCTAAAACAAAAACAGAAAATACTGCACAACCTCAGCAGGTTTGACAGAATCTGTGGAGAGAGAAGGGAGCTAATGTCTCAAGACTAGCTTTGACAAAACGTCATCCAGATTCGAAATGTCAGCTCCATTCTCTCTCCACAGATGCTGTCAGACCTGCTGAGATTGCCCAGAATTTTCTGTTAATGTGGCATTCTCATATATATATTCACATAACAATTAGTTCTGAGCTCTTTACAAATCATATAACAGTGAGTTTGCTGAATGCAGATTGGCTGCCATGTTTCCTACAATGCACCAATGGCTATACTTCAAAAAGTACTTCATTGGCTGTTAAGTGCTTTGAAATGAAAAATGAAAATCGCTTATTGTCATGAGTAGGCTTCAAATGAAGTTACTGTGAAAAGCCCCTAGTCGCCACATTCCGGTGCCTGTTCGGGGAGGCTGTTACGGGAATCGAACCATGCTGCTGGCCTGCTTGGTCTGCTTTCAAAGCCAGTGATTTAGCCCTGTGCTAAACAGCTTTGAAAGGTTTAGTGGTTATGAACAGTGGTATATAGATTATTACGGGCTAGGGTTTAGAGAACCCCAAAGTGTATCATGGAGTTCTCCTGACCCATAACTTTTAATAGATTTTGGTTATGGGGAGCACAAGGACCTATCTACAGGTGAGATGCAACAGAGATCTAAAGTATTTTTAAAACAAAATAATGTTTATTATATGAATCCAGTTAACATTTTATAAACACTACAGTAAACATCTTTGTAACTATCAACTCAAATACTCCCCAAAAGAATACAGTACTCTATAAGTAATCCTTAATCTTTCCTAGCAACACCCATATGTTAAACCCTTTTCAAAGAAAGACAGCAGGTTTAAATTCTCTACAGAAACCGGTATTACTTTGAAATCCTCAAATGAGCTGAAGGCTGTCTGTAGCTTGTAGAGAGAGCGATCATTATACAGCTGCTTGCTTTGTCTGCAGCAATCCAACTCTGAAAACGAAACTAAACACACACTGTAGCTTCCAGCTCAAAACCGAAAGTGAAAGACAGACATCCCGGTCTCCACCCACACTCTGACATCACTGCAGCTATTTGATAAACACCCATTTCTTAAAGGTACTCTCACAGGACAAGATGCAAGTCTTTGTTCCTTTCTTTTTCTCCTTATTTTTATTAGCTTGCAGTAAAGTCTTTTTTTCTAAACAGAGGAGAAAATTATGAATGGATTACTTTTTTTGAAAGCATTTTTTTGCAATATTTTAATTACTTTTTTGACATTTTATGCATAACAAAGAAAACACACCCCACCCCAAACAGAATTATGACAAAAAGAAACACCCACAACACACTCACCCCACCCCAAAATCCTATTCCCCCCACCCATCCCTAGCAGGTGACGGTGACCAACTCCTTGAAATACAGAATGAAACAAATTCCTAACACACAGCTATGAGGCGCCATCTTTAATAGAACCCCTCAATCACCCCTCACAAGGTGAACTTAACTTTTTAAAGGTGGAGGAATTTGATTAAGACTCCCAGCCATACTGAGGCACAGGATGAAGAAGCTACTCTCCACCCCAATAGAACCCGCCTGCAAGGGGTCAGCGAGGCGTAGGCTAAAACATCCACCCCTGCTCCGGCAGGTCTGACACCCCCAATGTGGTTCTTAAGGGGATTGGGCTCCAAATCCATTTGCAAGATTGCCAACATGGTGCTGAAGAATGAGCCCTAATACCTCTCCAGCTCAGGGCAAGACCAGAACATGGGAACATGATTGGCTGGGCCCCTCTGACACCGTTCATACTTGCCCTCCACTTCCTCAAACAGCCGGCTCATTCTCAACCTCGTTAAATGTGACCTATGCATTACCTTTAATTGAATCAACCCTAACCTCGCACACAAAGACGTGGTGTTGATCCTGCACAAAACCTAAAACCACACCCCCTCCTCTAGCGCATCCCCAATTCCTCCTTCCACTTACTTGAACCCCCTCCAGTGGTACCATATCTTCCGCTAGAATCCTCCCTTAAATCCCTGAGGTACCCCTCCTCCTCCATGCCTGCGACTGACAGCACTCACTCTAAAAGCGAGGAGAGCGGCATCTTCCTCGCAAAAACCCGCACCTGCATATACCGGAAAGTCTCATTCTGTGGGATCCTATACTTCTCCGTCAACTCCCCCAAACTTGCAAAGTAACCCTCCAGAAAAATTCCTCTTTGACACTGCTCCTAACTTGAACTGCTGCTGAAATTGCCTCAAATTCTTCAAAGTTGTGACCAACTCCGGATTGCATGAGTATTTACCTGGGGATAACTTGAGTGGCAGCATCACCAGTGCCCGTAACACTGACCCCTCACCTGAACACGCCTCCAGCTTAACCCAAATTTCCTCTTGGCACCGGACCAGCCCAACACCTTCTCGGCGTTCGCTGTCTCATTGTGCATGCATTCCCAGCTCCTGGAGCAATACACCTCCCTTTTAAGAGGAACAGGCTTGCCTTAAGCAGTGAAGACTTAACTTATACTAGTGCTAGCAAGTATCGATTTCGGGCCCCCTGCTGACACATGGAACCAATCAATAGCACATTTAGTGCTGGTTGCATTTCGAAATCTTGTAGAGAAGCAGATAACACAAAGATGCTGGCCAAATTACATCTAATGGGCATAGGTTAATCATGCATCTCAGTTATCACTCCTCTTTTTGGAAGGTATTTAACTTGGATCCAAAGAAGTGTCATATTGGACTCAAGACATTGGCACGATTCACCGGTCGCGTTGCGCTCAAGGGATAGCACAACGCGGCAGGAGAATGCCTGAAGATGCTTCCAGCGAGCCTCGTGAGATTCTCCAGAGTCCAGCGAGACGTCAGAGTTGGAACCCTGCCCCAAATGGGTGGGACCGAATGACAGTCACGGAAGTAGGTCATAATCCTACTTACAACCTAGCTACATAGGATCCATTGACCTCCCTCGATTATTTGGCCTCTCCAGGGAGGGTGCAGCCAGGCGCTGATCAGTGCTGGTCCACTCAAACGTGGTCCAGGTGGAATGGCACTCGGGGGGGGGGGGGGGGGTGCGGGGGCAGGGGGGGGGCATTGGAAACCTCTGGGTGGTCAGGGTAAGTGCAGGGTAGCTCCTTGGCCCTCTCCCTGGAATGTGGGCACCTTGGCACTGACCGTGCTGGCATCTTGGCACTGCCAGGGTACCAAGATGGCACTGCCAAGCCAGCAGGAGCACCGCCTGGGTGCCAGGTGGCAGTGCAAGGGTGCCTGAGTGCCAGTGTGGCACGGCCATGGGTCAGGGGTGAGAGGGACCTTGCCCATGAAACGAAGGTGGAGGGGGGTTTTGAAGGGTGGGGGAGTGCAGGACAAGTAAATAGGGGCCTCCGGGCGGTTGGGGGATTATGGGTGGGGGTCCTAGAAGGGAGATGGTGCTGTAAGGGGGCTTAGGGGCTTGAAGAGGGGGAATCCCAGAGACCCCATGGAGGGGTTTCCTCATTTAGGGGGGGTGGGGTGGTGTCCATATGTGTAGGGTGTGACATTGCCCATGGGTGGGTGGTGTGGGGGGACCCACAAGCTCACTTAGAGATCGGGACACCCTTTCAAAATGGCGTCCCGATCTCTGAGTTCAGCTTCCCAGTGCCAAAAAAAGTTCTAAGTCTGGGCTAAAATGGTGAGAAACATTCCAGGACCCAAAAAGGTGACCAAGTGTCATTGAATAGAGGTGGGGAACTCGCCGGCAGAGCCGAAGAGAAACTATCTGAAAAACCCACCACAAATTAACTTAGAAATTTTGGGGGGTGAGAATTGTGCCCATTGACTCTGTTTCTCTCTCTACCCATGCTATTAGACCTGCTGAGCTTTTTCAGCACTTTCTGTTTTTATTTCAGATCTACTCCAGTTGAGCCTTGGTGAGCCTGAACCTGGGCAATTGTGTACAGTTTTGGTCTCCTTACCTAAGGAAGGGAATGCTACAAAGGTTCACTGGACTGATCCCTGGGGTGGCGGGATTGATTTATGAGGAGAGATTGAGGAAATTGGGTCTATATTCTCTCATGCTTAGAAGAATAAAAGGTTATCACATTGAAGCATACAAAATTCTTACAGGGCTCGAAAACATAGATACAGGAAAGATGTTTCTGCTGGTTGGGGGGTGTCTGGAGTATGGGGACAGTCTCAGAGTGAGAGGTCGGCCATTTAGGACTGAGATGAGGAGGAATTTATTCACTCAGTAAGTGGTAAGGAATTCTCTACTGCAGGGGGCTTTGGAGGCTCAGTCATTGAGTATGATCAAGACATAAACCGCTAAGTTTCTGGATAGTCAGGATAGTAAGGGATATGGAGATAGTGTAGCAAAATGGCGTTGATGCGGAATATTACCCATAATGCCATTGACTGACAGAGCAAGCTCGAGGTGCCAAACGATCTACTCCTGTTCCTATCCCCTTTCCTATCCCCAGCTTCTGCAGTATTTTACTTTTATTAAGCAACAAAAATCCCCTGTAAATTGTTTTCTTTGCAACAATTGAGTAGTACCTTATTTATTACTTATATACAGCAAATATATAACCAATCAGGAGTGTCATCTCCAATTGTTAAAATAGGCTGTCAAAAGGAAACACAACCGGCTTAGTTCAGTTCTAATGTGGTGAATGGGCAGTGGTAAATCTCCCTCCTTGGGGTGTTTTGCATACATTTTACTGGAATGCAAAAGGTTGACAATTCATCAGCTTTGTGCTGAATTAGAACATTAACTCTGACATTGTTTTGTATCGGTGCATAGCCAGTAACAACTTTCCAATCTCTGGTGGAATATTTCCATTTCCATGGAAACATTGGGAACCCTGTGCTTCGAGTGTTCCAATAGGTACAATAAAGCTATTTCAGAAGGGTGACGTTTGGCATTATTAGTTTCTTCAGTACATTTTCTTCTTATTAATATTTTTTTTAGAATTTTTTAGAACAGTACAGCACAGAACAGGCCCTTCGGCCCTCGATGTTGTGCCGAGCAATGATCACCCTACTCAAACCCACGTATCCACCCTATACCCGTAACCCAACAACTCCCCCCCTTAACCTTACTATTAGGACACTACGGGCAATTTAGCATGGCCAATCCACCTAACCCGCACATCTTTGGACTGTGGGAGGAAACCGGAGCACCCGGAGGAAACCCACGCACACACGGGGAGGACGTGCAGACTCCACACAGACAGTGACCCAGCCGGGAATCGAACCTGGGACCCTGGAGCTGTGAAGCATTTATGCTAACCACCATGCTACCGTGCTGCCCTATTGACATATAAATTGTTATATCCTCAAAGATCTATATCATACCTCAGCCTATGTATTGTATATCTTGATTTTTGAGGATATATAAAAAAATAAAAATAAATCATTTTCCTTCATTAGAGAGGAGAAGGCTGAGAGGTGACTTAATAGAGACATATAAGATAGTCAGAGGGTTAGATAGGGTGGACAGTGAGAGTCTTTTTCCTCGGATGGTGATGACCAACACGAGGGGACATAGCTTTAAATTGAGGGGTGATAGATATAGGACAGATGTCAGAGGCAGTTTCTTTACTCAGAGAGTAGTAGGGGTGTGGAACGCCCTGCCTGCAACAGTAGTAGACTCGCCAACTTTAAGGGCATTTAAGTGGTCACTGGATAGACATATGGATGAAAATGGAATAGTGTAGGTCATATAGGCTTCAGATGGTTTCACAGGTCGGCGCAACATCGAGGGCCGAAGGGCCCGTACTGCGCTGTAGTGTTCTATGTTCTATGTTTACATATTTATACAGCGATTGGAAAAAAAATCAAAGATGCTTGAGGAATTATTTATTATTTCTAACCTCTTTGCCACCCTCGCAATAGAGTTGCACCTGCAAGTTTTAGCAATTTGTCATAGAATTTACAGTGCAGAAGGAGGCCATTCGGCCCATCGAGTCTACACCGGGTCTTGGAAAGAGCACCCTACCCAAGGTCAACACCGCCACCCTATCCCCATAACCCAGTAACCCCACCCAACACTAAGGGCAATTTAGCATGGCCAATCCACCTAACCTGCACATCTTTGGACTGTGGGAGGAAACCGGAGCACCCGGAGGAAACCCACGCACACAGGGGGAGGACGTGCAGACTCCACACAGACAGTGACCCAGCCGGGAATCGAACCTGGGACCCTGGAGCTGTGAAGCATTTATGCTAACCACCATGCTACCCTGCTGCCCCTTTGATCTATGTTTGATCTATTTTCAAAGCCCTTATCCACCTATCAAAATTACTCTGTTTGAGCCTTTCAAACTCCATGTATGTTTGACCAAATTCATTCCTTAAATTTCTAAACCTTTGTCTGTAAGCTTCAGGCACTAGTTCATATGCACTTAAAATGGATTTCTTCACCTCCTCATACGTTCCAGATACCTCCTCCGGTAGTGATGCAAACTCTTCACTAGCTCTACCTACCAGCTTTGTTTGAATCAGTAATACCGACATGTCCTGTGGCCATTTTATTTGTTTAGCTACCTGCTCAAATGAAATGAAAAAGGCTTCCACTTTCTTCTCATCAAACCTTGGCAATGCTTGGACATATTCAAATAGATTCCCACCAAGCCTTCGGCTATGATGCTCTTTCTCACTATCCTCATCACTATCATCATACTGTACATTTCCCTTTACGTCTGCCAATTTTAATTGACTTTCATGTTTCATGGCCATTTTCTGAAGATCAAACTCCCTCTCTTTATCTTTTTCCCTGATCTGTATCTCCCTTTCTTTTTCTTTTTGTTCTCTCTCTCTTTCTTTTTCCTCTCTCTCTCTTTTTCCTCTCTCTCTCTTTTGTATTGAAGCCGCTTCAATTCTTTCTCATGTTCCATTTGTTTAATTTGCAACTGACTTTTTGCCATTTCCAATGAATCAGACTCTATCTCAGGCAACTTTAAATGCTTAACCACCGCCATAATTACCTCATCTTTTTTCATTTTGTCAGGTAATGTTAACTGCAATGTTTTTGCCAAATCTAACAGTCTGCTTTTCATCTCTGTCCGTAAGGTACTGCGTGTGACATTCTCCACCCCCAAAAACATATGAGCCCCTGAAAGAGCCATTGTCCACAACTTAACCTAAAATACCACACCGGAAAAACAACAATCCTTCACTGTGTTTAAGTTCACAAAAGCCAATCCAATCAATAGACTTTTATCCCCCTCGAGCCCCCAATTGTTATGGGAGATGCTTTTTCAGAGCCCCAAAATGTATCATGGAGTTCAACCAACCTGTCCCTTTAATGGATTGTTGTTTTGCAAGCACACGGCTTGGTCTCCAGGTGTGGTAGTACCTTTTAAAATAAACATTGGATCTCTTAAAACCCCTTACTTCAAAGATAACCCCGAAAAAAATACAACACAAGATAATCCCTCAGAATGTTCCTTCAAACCTCCAAAAGACTTAACACCTTTAAACAGAAACACATCAGGTTAAAGACATTAGTATTATGAGTTTAAAATCACCCAAATGATTCAGAGATAGTCTTTCATGGCAGAGATCACAGCAGATCCAGCTCACTGCAAACACAGACACACCCAAGCTCTTTTTCTCAAAACTGGTTTTCTCCTTTCAAACAGCTCACAGCAAACCAGCCAGGCACTTTTCAGCTGCTCTCTAAAACTGAAACTAAAAGCAGAAGTGAGCTCAGCTCCGCCCACCCTCTGACATCACTTCAGTAATATGAGCTACTGCATTTCTTAAAGGTACATTGCTTAAACATCCATTTCTTAAAGGTACTCTCACATGACAACATACATGTGCAGACACCCTAACCTAGACTTTTTAACTCTCCTTTACTCTGAACCCACCTTACGATTTCTCACTCTCGTACGATCTGAGTCTCCAAGCATTTTGTGCACCTTGGTATTCCTCTCTGGTATTGTAGAAGTGGATTTCATTTGGAACTTCGCTGATAGGGTTAATATAACAGTTCTGAAAAGCTCTGTGAAAGAGATGTCAACAGGTCAAGGGATGAAATAAAGGGAGCGTGTTCTGACCGGCATCTGTGAAAGCAGAGATGTCAGAAGGTTATGGGATGGAAAAAGGGGAGTGTGGCTTTAGTACTATTTAATGTTCTGACCTGCATCTGTGAAAGCAGAGAGGTCAAAAAGTCAAAGAATGGAATGAATGGGAAGCGTTACTTTATTGCAGAGATAGCGCAATTAAGCTCGTTTGACCAGTTGGAACAAATAAACATTGAAATGTTAAAGGAATGGGCTTTGGAATGAGTTAAGCCAGATGGCTATGGGATACAAAAACCTTTGTAATAATATTAATAGTGACTTGTGCTAATGATTATGTCAAAAATAACCTCCCGACCTCGAAGAATAATTCCATATATGTACATGTTCTGGATCCTTGCCAAATCATAGGTGTATCTAGGAATTTAAGGGGACCATCCCTAAGCTGTAAAATGTATAAAAATACAGTCCTTATTCTGGGATTTTGGCACTTCTCGAAGGTAGTTACCCGACTGCTTAGAGATTTGTCCCGGCCGTGAATAAACGAATATTCGTTACTGACGTGTTCGAGTGTTTTACTTCTGGACTGACGATCAGATACGTGAAAGCGCAATTCACATTTGGTGGCCCGTACGGGGATCTCCAGAGGGGTCTGCGCAACTAACCGGCGTAATCGACTGAGCTCGTTCAAAGTAGAGGACGAATTTGGCCCCCAACGTGAGTAAAAATTTCTTTTCCACCTTGGTATTCGCCTACTACCAGTTTGATCGTTGCTCAGCCTTGCCGTTGGTTTGTCGAGAAGCCTCTGCGAGATCCAGGTCAGTCCAGCGAACCCGTTTTAAAGAGGGTAAGTGAGTGAACCCTGCGGTTATCGTCTCTACGGGCAGCCTGGGACTGCCGCCGTGATTCCAGGCAGCGTTCGCTGGAGTTACGGGCGGGGTTACCAGGACTGCTAGGGGCAGCCTGAGACTGCCGCCGTGATTCCAGGCAGCGTTCTCTGGAGTTGCGGGCGGGGTTGTCAGGACTGCTAGGGGCAGCCTGGGACTGCCGCCGTGATTCCAGGCAGCGTTCGCTGGAGTTACGGGCGGGGTTGCCAGGACTGCTAGGGGCAGCCTGAGACTGCCGCCGTGATTCCAGGCAGCGTTCGCTGGAGTTACGGGCGGGGTTCTCAGGACTGCTAGGGGACGATTCCGGGCTGTGGGCTCCGGACGGAACTGCCGCCGTGATTCCAGGCAGCGTTCTCTGGAAGTTACGGGCAGGGTTCTCGGAGCCTACCCCCCGGTATAACCCATACCTTCACCGAAGAATTTTACCTACTTACCCCTTAATAGCATTGGTGTCCTGGGTCCTGTGTTATTAAGGAAGTGAAGTAAGCTAATAACCACTTAAAATCTGGTCTTCTTGAGTTGTATTAGCTGTTTAAACTCGGCTGCTTTCCTTGTCTTTCTCCAGCAGGCTGCGTCTCTCTCTCTCTCTCTCTCTCTCTCTCTCTCTCTCCTGTTGCTGTGACAGAGTGCTGCTGCTTCTGCTCCCTGGGTTTATATTCTCTTTCGAAGAGTTATTAAGTTTTAACGACTGTATTGTATATGGGCTTGTTTCACTTTGATAGTTTAAAAGTATCTTTGATGTAAGCATCTTACTACAACTAATTATTCATTTCAGGCATATCGTCTCCTCTCAGATTTGATTTAAAAAATGCTTTCGTTTCAATAGTTAACTTTTATTTCTGTGATTTCAAATCGTTTAATTTTCCAATTGTCCCCAGTTCATAACTTTGCCTTTGATTTTGACTTAAATGATGTTTCTCGTAGCCAGGTCATCTCCAATTTTCTTTTAATTAACTTGATGTTCGTAGAATTTTACCCCTTAAATTGACACTAAATTCGACTGAGCATCTTCCATTCTTTCCAGCTGTTTACTACGAGAGTTTATTTCAATTAAGGTGTGAAACTTTGCTTTTAGTTGTATGCTAAAATTTAACTTGGTTGTGACTTGAAAGACTTGCCTGTTTTAAACATTCGTCACTTAATGCAATTGAAACTCTCATCCATGCTTTTTCAGATGCTTTCTGAGATAGTTACATTCCATGGAGGTGTGAGCCATTGTTTTAGCTTACCACATGAAGCCTGTGTGTCTGCTGAAACCTGCTTGTGAGCAAGAATCTGCATTTTATAACCCTGCTCTTTGCAGCTGCTATTAACCTTTTGTGGGATCTTTCCCTGTACCCTCTCAAACCAGATATTGCCAGACTTTCATGTTTCAAATGACACATTTTTCTGTATTATTAAGAACCCACCGCAAAGAAATTAATTGCCTTGTGGAGGGAATACTGTCAGTCAGTGAAAGATGCATCTATACTGGCTAGCTGGCAGGAAAATGCCTCAAAATTGGGTATTGGTCTCACCAAAGGGGGAATTGTTAAAACAGAGAGGTCTTACAAAGGGAATGTAAAGAATATAAGAAACGTAAGAATGCTACTCCTACCCCGGCGCCGGTCAGCAATGCGAAGCAAGGTTGGGAGGAGGGGGACGATGGGGATGAGGAACCTCTGTTCAATTGCGGGGGACGTCAGAAGCCCCCACAGCCTCCACAGCCTCCACAGCCCCCACAGCCCCCACAGCCCCCACAGCCTCCACAGCCCCCACAGCCTCCACAGCCTCCACAGCCTCCACGGCCACCTCCGCCACCGCCCCTGGAATGTGATCAGTATTATGAGTAACTCAGTATGTTCAGAACTACATTGGTCTCAGAATAAACAGATAAGGAATTTGTGCTGGGCAGCAGTCAGCTGCGGCAGACTTCGCAACTGCTGCGTTGAAATTGACACTGCATGGCTCCGCAGGGTCCTAGTGCCCGCTGATCACAAACAGTCACTATCAGAACCGCCTCAAGGAGGCACTCCTCCAGGCCCCTGCCCTTGGTCGACCCTTATATGATCGCCCTTTTCAGCTCTATTGCACAGTCCTTGCCGACTGCGCCACAGCTGTCCTGACCCAACGCCACGGCGACCGCTGTCGCCCGGTTGCATACTATTCCTCTAAACTCGATCCGGTAGCCCTTGGCTATCCTATCTGTACCCAAATTCTTGCAGCTATCTACAACAGCCTGCAATCGGCTGCTAATATTACCCTCCAACAAGATATCACTGTCTATAGTTCCCATTCTGTTACGGCCCTTTTGGGACAGCTACAGACTCAGCATCTCACGATGGCTCGTCAGAACAAATATGAGATTGCTCTCCTTAATAACCCGAAAGTCCAGTTTGCCCACTGCACCACTATCAACCCTGCTGACTTTTTGACGCATCCTCCCACAGACATGCTCGACCCAACTCATGACTGTCTGCAACTGTTGCAGGAAGTCTCCTCGGTTCGAGACGACCTCTCTGATATACCCCTCCCAAGTGCAGATTGTTCCTTTTTCACCGATGGAAGTTCTTCCGTCGGTGAAAGGGGGGATAGACAATCTGGCTATGCAATCATCGATCAAGACGGTGATGGAAAAACAGAGGATTTCTAACCTCCGCTGGTACACCCATCTCACACCAGCAGTTAGTAACACAGTTATTGCAGGCCCTTATGCTCCCAGACAAGATAGCGGTGATAAAATGCGCAGCGCATACAAAAGGCACGGGACTGGTGGAAACGGGCAACAGGAGAGCGGACGAGAAGGCAAAAGAAATTTCTAAATCTGGCAAACTAATGGTGCCTAGAATGATGAGGCAGACTAAAACCCCCCCCGGAAAAGTCTCCCTCTGAAAAACCTATGCCAACCATTGCTGACATAATCCAAATGCAGGAGGACGCTCCTGCAACTGCTGTAAATATGTGGAAAAACTTAGGATGTATATATGATATCGAAAATAAGCTGTGGGTCACCCCGGTAGGACAAACATGTATGACCGATGCATTAGCAGCCTGGGTGACCGAATGTGTACACTTTGCAACTCACTGTGGAGCTCGTGCCACAGGGGACATATTGTTAAAAAGCTGGTGGCACCCACGACTGCAAGAAATGGCCCAACAAATTAGCAGTCGGTGCCTAATCTGTCAACAGCACAACCCCGGTAAGGCCGTCCCCTGTGATCTTGGCACAACCCCCTTACCTGAGGGTCCATTTGAGACCCTACAAATGGATTACATTGAGTTGGAAAGATGTCAATGCTATAAATATGTGTTAGTCATTGTGGACACTTTTAGCAAATGGATCGAGGCCTACCCGACTATGGATAACAAGGCCTCGACAGTAATTAAGGTGTTAATGCGAGAAATTGTTCCGCGATTTGGAATTCCAGCCCGGCTGAGCTCTGACAATGGTCCCCACTTCATAGGTCAAATCAATAAGGAATTCTGTGCTCTGCTAGGAATAAAGCAACAGTTTCATTGTGCCTACAGACCACAAGCCGCTGAAGTGGTGGAAAGGGCTAATCAAACTCTAAAGACTAAACTCGCTAAACTACAAGCAGACACTGGGGCCACTTGGCTCAAACTCCTGCCTTTAGCACTCTTCCAGCTACGTGCCACCCCCGCAGGAAAAACTCGCCTAAGCCCAGCGGAAATACTATATGGCAGACCCTTTCGAACGCCTTGGGACAGCAGTGTTCCACGGAATGTTCAATTCCATTACATGACTACCGAGATGGCTAATTATATATTAACACTAACTAGAATTTTGAAAGGATTACACTCCCGAGTTCGTGCCACCCAGGAAGAAGTCCCATCCATTACTCATGACGTCTCCATCAACCCTGGGGATTATGTCCTAATTCGAAATTGGACACGTAAAGATTTGGAACCTCGATGGGAGGGTCCCCTACAGGTTCTACTCACTACCCCCACTGCAGTAAAAGTGGAGGGCCGGAACGCATGGGTACATATGCACCATTGTAAGTTAATTAAGTAGCCATGATGTTCTAAACTTTTCCTTTAAGTCCTAGGAACATGAGTACCAGGATGAGGCCCCTCTTCGCCGTCACAATACTCGCCAACCTGCTCTCTCTCGCTGCATCCGAAAGAAAGAGATGCCTGTACGGAAGCCGACACCCACCCATGTGCCGGGAAGGAACCCCACGATGTGGAACAACGACAGATCTCCGATGGATCACCACCGCTATCAGAAACTGCCCGACCACCGTTCCTCCCGACGACCAGAAGCGCCGATTCCTGATTACGTACATGGTTCTAATGTGCGATCGCCGCACATGCAGGTGGAACCACCGGTGCATTGATAAGGATAGGGTACAAATTTTACCATCAAGGACTACTCACCCCTACTCGCCTTCCAGAAGGAAGCGGGCAACGCACCATGTAACGGCAAATTCATTTCTGTTTATGTCCTATGTCTATGCTAAGAAAGTGGGTGTCTCCTCTTGCTGGGTATGTACACAGGTCCCGACCCATGCCCATGGAGGCGTTCCCTTGATATCTGTTCCTTTCTCGATCGAACAGACGGCTGAATGGGTTATATTCCAGACAGTTCAGAGAATATCACGCGTCTGGTAACCCATATCAGAGATGGAGTACAGCGCTTGCGACTCGCCGGTCAGGCTGACTGGTGGAGCTGGATGTGGTCCAATTCTTGGGCCACTTACCTGTTCCATGGGCTCATTATCTTCGTTACCATCTGTTTGTTGCTCTGTATCATAGCTACTGGTGTGAAATGCCTATGCAACCGTTTGGGTGCCACTGCATTACCACAGATGCTTCAGAGATCCGCCCTAGATGAAAAAGAAAAACTGGTTCCACCTACCCCTGACCTATATGAGGAAGTGGCATCCTGCCGGAGCCTAGTAGAGGAGGAGTACCTCCGCCTCGCTCTCATTTCCATCTAAAGTATCCTGAGTGTTATGTGATCATGGAATGATCAAAGGGGGGAATGTAGAAGTGGATTTCATTTGGAACTTCGCTGATAGGGTTAATATAACAGTTCTGAAAAGCTCTGTGAAAGAGATGTCAACAGGTCAAGGGATGAAATAAAGGGAGCGTGTTCTGACCGGCATCTGTGAAAGCAGAGATGTCAGAAGGTTATGGGATGGAAAAAGGGGAGTGTGGCTTTAGTACTATTTAATGTTCTGACCTGCATCTGTGAAAGCAGAGAGGTCAAAAAGTCAAAGAATGGAATGAATGGGAAGCGTTACTTTATTGCAGAGATAGCGCAATTAAGCTTGTTTGACCAGTTGGAACAAATAAACATTGAAATGTTAAAGGAATGGGCTTTGGAATGAGTTAAGCCAGATGGCTATGGGATACAAAAACCTTTGTAATAATATTAATAGTGACTTGTGCTAATGATTATGTCAAAAATAACCTCCCGACCTCGAAGAATAATTCCATATATGTACATGTTCTGGATCCTTGCCAAATCATAGGTGTATCTAGGAATTTAAGGGGACCACCCCTAAGCTGTAAAATGTATAAAAATACAGTCCTTATTCTGGGATTTTGGCACTTCTCGAAGGTAGTTACCCGACTGCTTAGAGATTTGTCCCGGCCGTGAATAAACGAATATTCGTTACTGACGTGTTCGAGTGTTTTACTTCTGGACTGACGATCAGATACGTGAAAGCGCAATTCACAGTATTATCTCCTAATTCCCGCACCCCTGCCGTGTTAGCCCTGCACCATAACGTGAGCAACTCACTCACAAGAAAATAGGCCCTGGCTTTGTTTAGATGCAGAGTAAGAAGTTTACAACACCAGGTTAAAGTCCAACAGGTTTGTTTCAAACACTAGCTTTCGGAGCACTGCTCCTTCCTCAGGTTCCTGAGGAAGGAGCAGTGCTCCAAAAGCTAATGTTTGAAACAAACCTGTTGGACTTTAACCGGGTGTTGTAAGGCTTCTTACTGTGCTCACCCCAGTCCAACGCCGGCATCTCCACATCTTGTTTAGATGCAATCTGTCCAGTCTATACAAGTGGCATCTCCTCCAGAGCTGATCCCAATGTCCCAGGAATATAAAGCCCTCTCTTCTGCAATCGTTCCATCCACATATTCATGTTGTATCCTCCTCTTTCTGTATTCACTTTCCCATGGTGCTGGGCATAATCTGGAGATGACAACTTTTGATGTCCTACCTAGTTCCCTAAATTCTGACTGCAGGTCAACCCCCCCCCCCCCCCCGCCCCTTTTTATCTATATCGATGGTACTGAGGTGGACCATGACCGCTGGCTGGTCATCCTATCCACTCAGGGTGTTATGCAGTCATTCAGTGACACCCTTAACTCTGGCACCAAGGAGGCAACATACCATCCTGGATTCATACCTGTGGCTGCAGAAATGCCTGTGCGTTCTCCTAACTATTGAATTTTCTATCGCTATCACTCTTCCAGTCTTCCTTGTGCCCTTCCTTGTGCCCTCCTGTACAGCTGAGTCATCCTGGGTGTAATGGACTTGGCTATGGCTGCACTCCCCAGATGTACCATAAGTTTCATCAGCATTTTGAACCAAATACTGGTTGGAGAGAGGAATGCAGTCCGGCAACTCCCACATTACCTGCCTGTTTCTTTTTGACTGCCTGGTATTCAGCCATTCCCTCTTTTTCCGCATACTCTTAAAATTCAGACTGACCAGATCCATAATTTTGTTCTCTCCCCACCGTTCCCAATCCATTTCACACTGCCTGAATTTTTCTCTAGTTCTACGATCAATATTTTGAAAATCTCTAAAGTCTCTGGTCAAGGTACCTGACTGACAAGAATAATTGGGGAAAATATGGACAGAGACCATCTAACACTAACCAGTTAATTTACCTTCGACCGTCTACTGTATGCTCCTGAGTGGTCTCAACATAGTAGATAAAATGCAACAGTTCCCCTTGGAGGAAAGTTCAATAACCAGAACACCCTGAGTTAAGGTGATTGACAAAAGAAGCAATGACAACTTGAGGGGCGGAATTTTCCATTCCTGCCACCAGTATGAATCGTGACGGGTGGGGAACAAAATCTGGCAGGAGGCCAAACGGCAGTTTCCCGACTGTACATAAGTGGAATGTGCCTGGTGGGGTAAGCTTCATCCTGGACTTTGAGGTCAGTAGATGCTGATTTCGCCTTCCTTTCACATCATTACTAAGAGATATTGGCTGCCTTTGGCAAAAGCTGTGCCAAGGTTGGTCACAGAGAAGAGGTAAGACCAAAGCAGGACTGGGGGAGGGAGTCAAGCAGCAGAGTGGAAGAATGAATGGCTGTCGAGTGCTGCTTCATAGGCACGCAGACATTGAAACCTCTGAGGTAATGGTGGGGCGGACCACCACAAGATTCAATGTGCTCCTTGTCGATGCGCAATAAATGAGCTGATCTTGTAGGTTCAGTGGCCCCGCTCTCCAGCGTCAGTCACTCTGACTTCTACTCTTACTACCGAGCTTAGTCTCCAGACTGGATGATTCCACACAAGGAAACACTGGGCGGGATTCTCCGTTGCCCGACGTCAATATCAGCGATCGGCCGGAGAATCCCGATGCCCAAATCAGGGGCGCCAGCGGTTTGACACGGTTTTCTATTCTCTGCCCCTCTGAAATGGCGTCATCACGTCGCGTGGAACACGCCGTTGGAATGGCGTCGTCGCGTCATCGGATTCTCCCCGATTCTCCGCCCCTGATGGGCTGAGTACCCGACCGCACGGGGGACGTGTGGTCTCAGCAGGCGGGAACCCGGCATGGCGACCGCGGACTGTGTCCAGCATCACCACAGTCGGCCGGGAGCCATGCTGCTGGCCAGGACTTCAGCGAGGGCTGGGGGGACTGGTGGGGGGTGGCCAGGGGGTGGTCAGGGGGACAGTATTTGGCAGCTCGGGTCTGCGTACAGCCAGCGCATGTTGCATGGTGTGACCGCTGCAGGTCCTCGCTGTATGCATGCCCTGCCATGGACCCGGCCATTCTCTGGCCGTTTTTAGCATAGGAACTGGGAGTTTTACCCGACGCGTCTGCTAGTCCCTCACAGGTCCCAGGATAGGTGAGGGTTTGGCGCCGATTTTGGCATTGTTGAATTTCCCACACCAGCATCGGCACTTAGCCGCTAAATCGGAGAATTCATAGAGTCATAAATGTTTACAGCATGGAAACAGGCCCTTCGGCCCACTTTCCCGCATTTGGCACCATATATCCCTCTATACCCACCCTGCCCATGTAACTGTCTCACTACTTGTTGAAGGGAAAAATTGTACCAGACTCTACCACTGCCTCAGGCAGCCCGTTCCAGGTGCTCATCACCCTCTGTGAAGAAATTTCCCCTCTGGTCTCTTTTTATCTCTCCCCTCTCACCTTAAACCTATGCTCTCTAGTTCTACACTCCTCTATCTTTGAGAAAAGATGTCGACGATCTACTTTATCTATGCTCCTCGTTGTTTTATGGACCTCTATAAGATCTCAGCCTCAGCCTCCTACACTTCAGGGAAAAAAGTCTCAGCCTACCCAGCCTTTCCTTATAACTCAGACCATCAAAGCCCGGTAGCATCCTTGATTTGTTATCTGCTGATGCTTCATTCTGGGCTGTTGTTCTATGTCAGTGTAGGTTTACCATTGCCTTCCACTCAAGGGCAGGGCGAGGAGGTAGGCCCAAAAACTACCTCAGCCAGACTTGGCATTTATCTGAACCACACACTAGCCATCAAGGCAACGGGGTTAATTAGTTCACATAATTTAGATTTGTATACATTCTGGTCCAGTGATTCCGTGTAATGCGTTAAGAGTGTCCAATGTCTTCTTTCTGTGAAAAGTGTTACATTTACTCCTATGATGCTAAGACATAACATATCAATAACTGACACTAATCCACATAAACAAGGACATCCCATTTACAAGATCTGAATTATTTACTCTTGCATCATGATTACTCCTAACCATGAATCTATTGCTTATGTGGCAATTGTTAATTGTGTTCTGTCGTTTACACATAAATAATTTTGTATAAAACGCTTTATGAACGGGCTATGTAAATAAAAACAAGAATCTAATTTTCTCTTTATAAAACTGAAATTAGTATGCAACAAATATTTATATGTAGTTGCCTCTCCTGTAATTCATCTCCTCTTCTGGTATCTAAATTTCTCATTTATGCCCATACATCTTCATGTAATAGTTGTGGGATCTAATTAATCTCCTAAATAACAGTGCATAAAGATGCAGTTTGTTATTTAAAAATGTATTATTACCCTAATGCGTTCTGTATATCATGGAGCACATCTTAAATTTGTTTCATTTCAGGCAAAACTCTGGCATTGTATTGAAGATTTACACTGGAAAACTCAATCCTTGTTTGAATATGAGCGTGCGATATAGGAACATATAGGAACATAAGTAGGCCATTCAACCCCTCGAGCCAGCTCCGCCATTTGATAAGATCGTGGCTGATCAGTTTGTATTTCAATTCTACATTCCAATCAACCCCCCCATGATCTTTAATTCCCTTGCCTAACAGGAATCTACCTACCGCTGCCTTAAAAATATTCACTAGAACCCCCCTTCACCATCTTCTGAGGCAGAGGGCAGAATTCTTCCATTTTGAGACTATAATAATTGCCACAAGTAGGCTTACATTAACACGGCAATGAAATGACTGTGAAAAGCCCCTAGTTGCCACACTCCGGCGGCTGCTCGGGTACAGAGAGGGAGAGTTCAGAACCTCCAATTCACCAAACAGCACGCCTTTCAGGATTTGTGGGAGGAAACCGGAGCACCCAGAGGAAATCCACGCAGACACGGGTAGAATGTGCGGACTCCACATAGACAGTGACCCAAGCGGGAATCGAACCTGGGACCCTGCCGCTGTGAAGCAATAGCGTTGTGAAGCAATAGTGCTAACCACCGTGCTACTGTGTCGCCCACTAAGTGCTCTGGCGACTCTGGTGGTGCTTTTCCCGGTGGCCAGAATGGCAGGGTCCTGCGCCAGATTCTGCATTTGGAACCTCGTTAATTATGCACAGGCAAATTTCCCTTAAATCATCTGACGAGTCAGCAGTTGATTTGTCTACCCACTGTCAACTGGCGGTTCAAATGCCAGATTTAAATACCAGTCCAGCACACTCAGAACACACTCTCCAACCCTCCTGTCTTGACCAGACTGTGCAGGATGTCAGAAACCCAGAGGGATACGTTTAGCAGCCTCAAGGAGAAGTTTGTGCCTCAATTCAACCACCCTTCCCCCGAGTCTATCACTTGCAAGGAGCCCATGCCCCATTTGTACCTCTACTTACTGCATCTGGAGTCCCCTTCCAGTAAATAATGTAGAATCCCTTTAAACCCCTTGTTTGTGATCTTTTCATGCAGTCTTGTTGGATCCAGCTTTCCGCCCATAGTCTTCACTCTGCCTTCAAATGTTCGGCTTTTTATCCACCTCCTTGCCTCTCTGCTGTAATTGTGAACACTCACCCTTTGCTCCCCATCCTAGCACAGTCCCCTTTCCACCTTGTCTTCATCAGACCACGCCCCCCACCCAGGCATCAACTTGCACTCCACTGCCGGCCGAACTTCGGATCTTTGTTGCGGTGGCTGTACGAGTTGTGCAGCACAATGCTGCCCAGGTAGGCACTGGTGTGTGGAAGCAGAGGGAAGGAGATCCCTGTACTCCCCAACCCCAGGTGCTGAGATATGAACTGAGATCTGCCTTGTGCATGCCACACTTTGGCAATTGGGTTTTAGAACAACATAATTTCACATTGGCGAGGCGCAAGATTGGAAGGCCAGATGGGACATCATCAGGCAGCTGTTTTAATGAGTTACAAATAAACGCAATTGATATTTGTACCCCACCGCCAGTCTGGGCCCTCTCCTGCTGATTGTTTGAGAGCTTTTCCTGAGAGGACACAGAGAGGGCATCTTTAGCCACAAGCGTGGTCCACAGTTTGCGGGGGGGGGGGGGTTGGTGGATAGGTGTAAAGGGAGGGTTGGGGTGAAGGGAGGGTTGAAGGGGTGGGTGGAGGAAGTACTGAAAGGGAAGGGGGATGGAGAGATGGTGGGGGTCACCTGTGGGGATGCTCCCATGGGGGGTGGGGGGTTGGTGTCTCCTCACTCGTGTTTCCCAGGTCGTTGACCTTCCGACACTGGATGCCAGTCCTCCTATCCACGCTGCCCGAGCTGACTGCTGCTGCCACCTTGTCCCAGGCAGCACTTGGAAATTTTTCCGGAGAATCGCACCCAAAGTTTTTAAAAAAATAACCTCATCCTTAGAGCCTGACATGTGAAGAACATGACTCAAGTTGAGCATCTTCTTTACAAGAGTGAGATCACACCATGTCTCAGCATCACAGCTCTCTGGGATAACGAATTGTAAAGATTGACAACCCTTTGAGTGAAGAAATGTTTCCTCATCTGAATGGTCCTAAATGACTGACCCCTTGAGATTGTAAACGCTACTTCCAAACTCTCCAGCTAAGTGAGACATCCTCATAGCATCAGTCTTAAGAATTTTATATGTTTCACCTTGAATTCTTTCAAATTCCAGGTAAAATTGTCTACTCCAGTCTCTTCACCTCCGCCACACGTCTCAGCCCAGGAATCAGTCCAGTAAACTTTTGTGTACTGCCTCCATGATCAGCATATACTTCCTTAGGTAAGGAGACAAGGAAACTGTGCACAATGCTGTATTCCAGGTGTGCTGTCACCAAGGCCCTAAATAATTGCAATACGGCTTCTTTACTGTTATATTCCAATTCCTCTGGATCAGAAATCAGGGCAGCATGATAGCACAGTGGGTAGCACTGTTGCTTCACAGCTCCAGGGTCCCAGGTTCGATTCTCGGCTTGGGTCACTCTCTGTGTGGAGTCTGCATATTCTCCCCGTGTCTGCGTGGGTTTCCTCCGAGTGCTCCGGTTTCCTCCCACAAGTCCTGAAAGACGTGCTGTTCGGTAATTTTGACATTCTGAATTCTCCTCCTGTGTACCCGAACAGGTACCGGAATGTGGCGACGAGGGGCTTTTCACAGTAACTTCATTGTAGTGTTAATGTAAGCTTACTTGTGACAATAAAGATTATTAGAATTATTATTACTTGCCTGTGAACTTCCAGTAATTATTGTACAAGGGCACCCAGAATCCTCGGAATACCAACCTTTCTTATCCTATCGCCTTTTGAAAAATATCTGCTTTTCTATCTTTCCAACAACTTCAAATGATGTTCCACCTGATATATTCTTGCCCATTCACTTAACCAGCCTATGTTCCTTTGCATCCGCTTTCCATCCTCCTCACAGCTTACGTTCCCACTGAGTTTTTTATTGTCCACACTCTTGGATACATTACACTCAGTGTCTCCATCTAGGTCATCAACAGAAGTTATAAACAGAACTCTTTCTTGCAGTACCCCAATATTTACAGTGCGTTAACCTGAAAATGACCAATTTGCTCCTTCCTTCTGTTTTATGTTCATTCACAAATCATCAATCCATGCTAATATATTACCTCACTCCCATGAGTCCTTCCTAATTTTGCCTAATAGCCTCTTATGTAGCGCCTCATCAAACGCTTTTTGAAGATTCAAGGTACATAAAAAGAACAATTTCCTGATTATGATTTAATTTACATAATGATAGTCAATTTTCTGACCAATCCATTTATAGAGTTGCGCTACACAGATCTGCTCAATACCTAGTGGCAATTACAATTAGTTCCATGCAAAGCAAATTACAATTGCATTACGCTATTGTTTATTTCTCAGTAAATCTGGTCTGTTCTGTAGATTAAACCCCAAAGACATAAATTGTGCAAGGTGCCAATGCATCTACAGATTACACATTCCAAATGCTTACTTATTTATTAAGTCAATTGAAATTGGAAAAAATATGAATAATTCATACAGCTCAATTTAACAGAACAGTATGATAATCAAAATTATTTTGACCTTGAGCTATTTTCTAAGTTGCTAAATGGCAATGAAATTTATATAGTTGATGGTAATGTTATTCTTTAGTATATTAATAAGGCAAATTCAACAGACATCACTAGAATTGCTGTAAAATTGCAGTATCAACACTATTAAAATGAAGCTTTACATAAGCAGATCGTTTAAGATGAATGAGCTAATTTTATATTATTTCCTTAATTTTAAATGTAATTTTATTCATGAAGTATATTTTGAAAGGACATTGATTACCTTTCTACAAAAAAAATAGAAGACTGAAGGGATACCTAATAGAAGCCTTTAAACTTATGAAGGGCTTTGATGAGGTACATATAAAGAAAATACTTTGACTTGTTGGGAATCAGAGTCATATACAAGATAACCATGAATAAATCAAACAAGAAATGCAGGAGAAAGTTCTTCACTTAGGAAGTGGAACTAACGATCCCATGGAGTATTTGAAGCAAATAGCTTGAAGCATTTAAAGGAAAACTAGATTTCGTAAATGAGGGAGAAAAAAGAAGAGGTATACTGTACATTGATAGGGTTAGATGATGTAGAGTAGGAAGGATAAATAGCAGTGGAAACCAATTGGGAACAATAACCTGTTTTTGTACCAGAATGTTTTTGTAAATTTGTGAGAAAAATGTGTTTTTGTCTGCTTATGTTGCAAAGCTATGGTTTTATGAAGAGATCTTAACTGTGTTTAGGGAATTTATTTGCAAGACAATACCTTGGGATTAATTTTTATCTTCATTGTTTGATGATGAACTGGCTAAATGGGAATGAAAAGCAGGTTGGTTCCGCTCCGATCTGATCTGTTCTGACATTATAACCACAATTTATGTGCTGTGATCGGACAGGTGGCAAACCTGATCGAGCACAGAATTGCATGGGAAAATAGGTCAAAGCGACTTCGTGCCACATCACAGTTGGTAGGTGCGCAAGTGAGTCGGAAGCCCAGTCACTGACAATGAAAGTTCCAATAGGAGCGATTCTCCGGCCTTGTGTGCTCACTCGAGCGAAACAAAGCCAATGAATAGTGGGAGAGGCAGAAAACGAGAACCCCGTCGGACAGCAAACTATATGCGACGCAACCGCCCGCTCCCATGGGAGAAATCTCGTCATAGCGTGGCCAGAAACCATTTATCACCACCTGAGCCCTATTTTCATACAGGAGCCACCCCACATCCAACAGCCTCCCGTGATTCAGTGGCCTACCCAGCAAGTGGTTACATAGAACACAGAACATAGAACATACAGTGCAGTAGGAGGCCATTCGGCCTATCGAGTCTGCACCAACCTACTTAAGCCCTCAATTCCACACTATCCCCGTAACCCAATAACCCCTCCTAACCTTTTTTGGACACAAAGGGCAATTTAGCCTGGCCAATCCACCTAACCTGCACATCTTTGGACAGTGGGAGGAAACCGGAGCACCTGGAGGAAACCCACACAGACACGGGAGAACGTGCAGACTACACACAGATAGTGACCCAGCGGGGAATCGAACCTGGGACCCTGGAGCTGTGAATCTACAGTGCTATCCACTTGTGCTATCGTGCTGCCTGATTAGTGCCAATTGGTGCCGATTAGTACTCCTTTTGAAAAACATGAACCTGGCAGATGGGCTGCTGCGGGGAGCCAAGCAGGTGGGTAGCCATCGTTGCTCACAGACAGTAAGCCCGAGTGTATTGGGCATGCTGCCCCTGTACTCAGGAGGGGGGGGGGGCAATTGGGGGGAGTGCAGCCCCGGTTAAAGGGGGGCCATGGGGACTGGGAGTCTCGGGGCTGGAGGGAGTCTGCAGGAGGGAGGAGGTTCGGACATGCACGGTTCCGCCATGCTAACCCTGGACCATGTGTTCCCATACCGGGGGCAACCATAGCCACTGCCTGTCTGCCCCACCGACCACCTATAACTCCCATTGATCGAAAAGGCCTTTGGCCTTGCGGCTGAAGGTGATCGTTAATAGGGAATTGGCAATTGTAGTTAAGTGCACACATCACGCATCCCAAGTGGATCCCTGTGAGTGGGCGGGCCAAGTAGAACGTGGGGCTCATTGCCTAGCATCTCAATCACACATTGATGCATGGACACTGAGCTTGAACACTGCAGGATACAACACCACACACGCAGCAGCCAATCTTCAATCACCCAGGAAATGGGCCCCAGCCTCAGGCACATGTCCATGGTTGGGTGTGTGTGGGCAGGGTGCCTCAAGTGGGGGGTGCAGGGGGGCCCAATTTGGGGGGATGGGGCGTGGGATTGGTGGACGGCCTGCATAGCGGAACAAAGAGCCAGAGGCATCATACTGGTGAGGGTATTATAATGTTCCTCTTACAAGTGTACACCACTATCCCCACACTCCCTTCTTCACTCCCCCAAACCCCCCACAATGCTCCCTCTCCTCCCACCACTTACACTCCACTCCTTACCCCTTATCCCCTTGCCCCCTCCACCTTCGTGCACCCCTACCCCTCCATTGGATGGATGGAACTCAGGGGAGCTGGTGGCCACTGTTGCCAATCTAAAGGATGGTTCGGGTTTCCACACAGCGCCCCCCCCTCCTCCCGCACGGTGCCCATAGGGCCCTGGGCTTCAAGCCGGGATGGAGGGGCAGTTGGTTTGAGCCCTGGCTGTCCCTGCGTCACCTGCCTCTGCCAGCCCTGGTGGCTCCTCATGATCTACACCATCGTGTCGATGCCCTCGCTGATGCTCCTCAGTGATTGGGCCATGCTCTGCAATGACGCGGCAATGACCACCTGCGAGCGGGACAGGCTCTGCAGCACCTCGGCCATTCCCATCTGAGAGTGAGACGTGTCCTGCAGCACGTCATCAAGGTCAGCCTGGTACTGGGTCATGTCCCCCATTGAGCTGGACATTCTACCGAGGCCATGGCCGTCACTCAGCCATGGCCGTCACTGACTGCGCAATGCCTTGGACACCTTCACTCATGCTGCCGATGTTAAACATCAGGTTCTCCACTGCGGTCGCCGTCCTAGTGGTGTTGGCATCTATGCCACTCATTGCCGGCAAGATCTCCTGCGCCTGTAGCCTCTGGGACTCCTCCAATCAGCTATGGACCTGCTGGAGGGTCGCTGACATCTCCCTCTGAATCTCCCTGCCGTTCCCTTAAATCTCCATCAGCTCAAGGTAGCCCTGTTCCAGAGGCTCAGCATCAGGCTGGTAGCCAGCTGGGTCCTGGGATCCAGCAGCTCTCTGACCGCTGTCTCACCTGGGGGTTCCTGCCTCCACCTGATGTGCATTAGCGACTGGGTGGTGCTCACCAGATTGTGCCCTAGAAGCCTGTCCACTAACGTTGTCCGCCAAGGTATATGTCTCTGCGCTGGTGGAGAGTGGGGATGAAGCTGTGATTCATTAACTGTGGCATCGTCGAAGATCTCCTCCGAGGTGGCCTCATGGGAGGCAGGGGAGGGGGTCACCCCGATAGGCAAGTGCCGTTGCCTGGAGGACCTGCGGGAGAATGAACATGCAGTTAGTGGGAAGGATAGCAATAACTGACATGTGACAGGTCCTCCGGGTGAGGCCCAGTGGACCCTCACCTCTGTGGCATGTGCCAATCTCCGCATTGGTGACCGTTCTGCCCTTGGCCACACCCATAATCCCCAGGGCCCGTTCTTCAAAGGTCATGGGGATTCTTCTGTCTGGCACTCTTCCACCAGTCTGGGTCCTCCCCTGATGATTGTAGGAGAACTTCTCCTGCGGAGACACAGAGGGCATTGTTAGCTGCACATGTGGCTCGCATTGTAGCCTCTGGGACTCCTCCAATTAGCTATGGACCTGCTGGAGGGTCGCTGACATCTCCCTCTGAATCTCCCTGCCGTTCCCTTAAATCGCCATCAGCTCTAGGTAGCTGATGTGAAGGGAGGGTTGGGGGAAGTGAGGGTTGTGGTGAAGGGAGGGGTCTGAAGGGTGGGTTGGGGTTTCAAATGGAGGGTTGGGGGGGGGGGGGCTGGTCGCCTTCCGGGGCGGGGAGTTTTGGGGGTTTGGTCAACTCACCGTGCTGCCAGATATAGGTCATTGACCTTCTTGCGGCACTGAGGCCAATCGTCCTGGTCACGCTTCCTGAGCTGACGGTCACTGTCACTTCATCCCAGGCTGCACTGGCTGCTCTGTGGCTCAGGACCCTCAGGGGAACAGGACATCCCTACTGGCCTCCACCACATCTAGGCGCCTCCCCAAGTCTGTGTCTCCAAACCTTGGGACTGATTGTCTCGGTGCAGTGGTTGAGTGGGGTTGGTCGTGCAAATGCTGTTTAAGTGCTGCTCAACCTTGTTAGCGGGGGTTCTGGTGAGCCCAGTCCCGGTGAATCGGCTGGCGGGCCTTCAATTGTGGCGTGAAGCCTGGAGGGCCTCATTAAGTGAACCTATCGATGCTGAATAGCGTTGCCGGCCTCGTCGGGCTGAGTGCCGTGAAGCTCGTGGCAATTCCGGCTCGCTACCACACTTAGAAATCTTTCCGGACAATTGTGCCCAATGAAACTAATTAAAGCTCAAAATGACTGGACGTTTTAGTGGCCCGTTGGTTCACATTTGATTCACAGGCCAATCAACCAGGTGGCCTTCATGTTTTTGAATCATTCTCCATCCAGGGCAGTATAAAATGCCCAGAAGATGTTTGAAGGTTAAGGGGTTATGAGTATTGCAAGGGTCATGGAGATCAGACAGGAAAGTTAAGATCACAATGAGATCGGTCATGATCATATTAAATAGCAGAGTAGTAATGAGGGGCCGAAATTCCTGCATCTAATTATTTTGTTTTTGTGTCACTTGTAGATGCTGCCTGTTCATTTCTGGCTGTTTACCACATGATATTACTTCAAATCATAGAATCATAGCACCATGGAATTTACAGTGCAGAAGAAGGCCATTCGGCCCATTGAGTCTGCACTGGTCCTTGGAAAGAGCACCCCACCTAAGCCCATGCCTCCACCCTATCCCCATAACCCCGTAATTCCACCTAACCTTTTTGGACACTAAAGGCTATTTCGCATGGCCAATCCACCTAACCTGCACATCTTTGGAGGTTGTGGGAGGAAACTGGAGCACTCAAAGGAAACCCATGCAGACATGGGGGAACATAAGAACATAAGAACATAAGAACATAAGAACTAGGAGCAGGAGTAGGCCATCTGGCCCCTCGAGCCTGCTCCGCCATTCAATTAGATCATGGCTGATCTTTTGTGGACTCAGCTCCGACTCAGGACTCAGGAACGTGCAGTCTCCACACAGACAGTCACCCGAGGCCGGACTTGAACCCGGGACCTGGAGCTGTGAGGCAGCAGTGCTAACTACTGAGCCACCGTGCCGCCCAAACTTACTGCTAAGCATGATCAAACATCTCTGTTTGAAAGCAAGTTACAAAACCACTTGTTGGTCTGTGAAATAATAATGAGCTGTCAGGTGTTATGCGTGATAGGATTCGTCCTCCCAACTCACTGCATTCATGTATGTCTGGGCTGTCCAAGATATACAAAGGTGATTTCCCTTGATGCCTTATCTCATCTACGACTGGTCCTGCAAGACATGAATTGGCCAGATGGTTGGGTGAGTTACTAAAAACAGTTCTGCGAAGGTTTTACATATACACAGTGAAGGATTCCTTCACATTTGCTAAGACCATACAGCACTTGCACATCAATAGAAGCACTGTGTCCATGTGTTCATTCAATGTTGCTTGCCTATTCACCAATGTAGTGTGTTACAATCCCAGTCGGTGGTGGGGGCGAAACCAACGCAAACACAGGGACAATGTGAAAACTCCACACGAACAGTGACCCAGATCTGGGATCGAACCTGAGACCTCAAAGCCATGAGACAGCAGTACTAACCACTACCACATCGTGCTGCCCAAAGAGGTATTGCATTATAATTCAATTTTGTCATGCTTAATAAATGTTATTTCTTGTTGTTAAAATTAATGATCAGGCATGCGACTCTATGATTCCACGTTTTATTAAAAAATATAAAAGTTACAGTCTTTTGAGCTAGGGTTCCATTCTGGGATCCTTCTGTCCAGTTATAACATCAACTTCCTCAGAATACCCTCAAAAGGCAAGGGTCAAAATTGTTTAATGTTGGTATTATTTTTTTTTAGTAGAACATAGAACATAGAACAGTACAGCACAGAACAGGTCCTTCAGCCCTCGATGTTGTGCCGAGCAATGATCACCCTACTCAAACCCACGTATCCACCCTATACCCGTAACCCAACAACCCCCCCCCCAACCTTGCTTTTTTAGGACACTACGGGCAATTTAGCATGGCCAATCCACCTAACCCGCACATCTTTGGACTGTGGGAGGAAACCGGAGCACCCGGAGGAAACCCACGCACACAGGGGGAGGACGTGCAGACTCCACACAGACAGTGACCCAGCCGGGAATCGAACCTGGGACCCTGGAGCTGTGAAGCATTTATGCTAACCACCATGCTACCCTGCTAAATTTAGTGTACCCAATCATTTTTCCAATTAAGGGGCAATTTAGCGTGGCCAATCCACCTAGCTTGCACGTTTTTGGGTTGTGGGGGCGAAACCCACGCAGACACGGGGAGAATGTGCAAACTCCACACGGACAGTGACCCAGAGCCGGGATCGAACCTGGGACCTCAGCGCCGTGATTATGTTGGTATTATTAGTAGTGACACAACTAATATTTTCCACAAGAAAGATGCTGTCAGCAAACCAAAAAGACCTTCTGCGTATCACACAAATGAATAATGTGGTATATGAATTCAGTGCCAGTATTTATTTAGGCCATGTCCCACAACGATTGGTGATCGTACCATTCCTTCAGCTGTTCACAACAGGCAAAGAACTGACCATACCAAATCAGCTATCTTTTCCCAGAAGCCTTCGAACATGGGCAGCACTAGCTTGACAGCTCTGATGGCAGAGCGACCTCGCCCATACCTGGCACAAGGTATCACAAAGGCCTCACCTACTCGTAAAGCTAGCAAAGGGTTTATCGGGAAGATAAATTATAGCTCTTAATTACCTTATTTACTGACAAAATAATCTTAAATGAATCCATTATGGAACTGCCTGGCATCTATTTCTCCTTATCTATTAGGAAGATATTCTTAAAACCTAACTCAACAAATCAGAATTGGACATGATCATAGAAATGTACCTTTACTCCATAACTGATGGTTACTCAATAACTGACTTTAGCATTGTATTTTGAAGTATTTTATTAAGATGCTCTATTAGAACTATGATTACGGAGGGAGTCTTACCATAAAATGACAATCTCCGAGTGAGAAAAGCAGAGTTAGGATTAACCCTAACCCTAACCCTAATCCTGCCAACTCAGTTGACTGGGATTTCTCAAGGAATCTTGCGTCTCTTAAAGAAAAGATTTTCTCCCCACGAGAATCACGCCACGCTCACGCTGCCCTCCCGTTGAATCACTGTCCCCGGGGAAGGTCAATCACTGCAATCACTGGGGAGCTCCATATAAACGCTTCCCCAGCACTCCCCAGCACTTGTTCCAGATCCATCAAAGGGCAGGGCAGCATGAAATCCTGTAACATGCTTCACAGAGGGAGACCTTCTGAATGCGGGTACAGGACTTTCCGCCTCTGCTGTACTCCATCCAGGAGACTGGTCAGGGCTCCCTCTGTGAAGCATGTTAATGGCTTTCATGCAGCCTGGGAGGCGATAGCTGCCTTGGTGGGGCCAACATTCTCCAGGAGAGGACAGGCTCCAGGAGAGCAGTGCAGGAAGAAGATGAATTACATTCTTTGCATGGCCAGGATAGGTCTGCCATCTCCAGTCTCTTTCTGCACCTCGTCACTCACCCCTCACACTTCCCAGGTGATCTCTCAGCCAAACACCCTGCAGGTTGACCATAGATGATGAGGCTCTTTTCCCCCTACCCCACCAGACCCTATGCTGCCCCCCAAGTCTTAACTCTGCTCCTTACATCCCTGCCCACTCCAGTCCCACGCATGCCACTCATCAACCATCTGAACTGGCAGGACGTCTGCCTACACTCTCTCCACCTGTGTCTCCACAGGACAAAGTCAAGCACAACTGGCATGAGAAGGCACAACCTCCCAGATTGATTTGAGAGCTCCAGAACCTGACCCCGCATGAGGACAGAGCACTTGAGCTGGCCAGGGAGGAGCCTGACTGCGCCTGTGCAGATGGTGAAGTGGGGGCAGGGGGCACATGTGAGGGTCCTACGAACAAACAGTCATTCCTCAAGCCCCAGGTGAGTTTCACATCATTTGCCCTCCGTGATGTACTCATGCCATCTACCTTCCCTTACAGGGCAATCAGGCGAGCAGCCCGCACCATCCTGGTGCTTCCTGGTGCCCCCTAGTTAACACTGACCTGATCAGCTGAGAGGGGCAATTCTCGGACCTCACTAGAACAGAGGCATCGCAGCTGTCACCCCAACCCTCCACCAGCGCAGATACTCACACCTTGGTGGGATTGACGAGTAAGCATGCTTCTGGGTCACTCACTAGTGGGCACCTCACTTTTGATGATCAGATGGAGGCAGGGACATCCCAGGGATCTGGCACAGCGATTCTGGAGCCCAGGATATTGCTGTGCCCCTGGCCGATGATGAGGCCCTGGGTCCGGTCATCCCGGAACTGATGGAACTGCAAAGGCAGAGTCGCGAGAATCAGGAAGGAGTGACATCGTCCCTCCTTGGACTGAGGATCTGATGCCATCACTCCAACGCAATGAGGGTGACAGCCACAGTAGACACCTTGGTACAGGGCATGCACCCAATGGTCTTCATTACTCATGAGACAGGGATGTAAGCCATTCCTGAGGTGCCCACTCTGCCCCTGCAGCCTAGCTTCTCATGGGACCCCACCCAGTTACCTTCCTGTTACCCCCAGTGCTGACCCTTGGTATTCACTTCCTGCCACCCACTTTCCACCTCCCATAAGGACAGGCACTTCCTCAATGGTGATTTGGTCACAAGCCTAGCAAGGAGGAAACGGGAAGTGATGGCTGTATGCCAGCCTCTAGACCCTCTTAAAGCAACGGGCACCCTGAAGTGAATGGAAGGTAAGGCCTGCTAGCGATCCCTCCTCTTGGAATGAATGACTGACTCCCAGCCATGAGTTGAACTTACCTGTGTACCCCATGTCCTCTCTGGTGCACCCCTGAGCAGTGAAGAGCCTGGGGAATCATGGCTGCCTGAGAACTAACCTCCGATATCCCCCTCGGAGATGAAACCACCAGGTTCACACTTTTGTAGACCTGTTGTAAATGACACCAGCAGGCCAGGTGAATATTCCATGAGGGGTGAATGGCTGGAGAGAGTGCTCTCTGGAAATTAGGTTCCCGGTCTCACGTGGCACGATTCACACTATTCCACTGGCAAGGGAGGGGGAAGATTACAAAAGCCAATCACACTGGAGAGAATCGCGTTTTTCAATTCCCTTCGGAATTTGAGCTCGTGTCGAGTTTCTCACGAATGGGAGAGATGGCTCAAAATTGTCCCCTATGTTTTTGATCTTTTATAGCCATTAACATTGTGGTGTACGTATCCACTTTAAAAGTTTATTGCAGGTTAAATAGGTTTGTAATAAGCCAAGAGGATAATGGAGATCCTTTTGTGAGGTCCACGAAGAATCCAGCACGAGCTGAAGCATAGAAAGAAATAACATTTATTTACAATAACATATATATACAGCAGCAACAACAACTCCCTTGCTGCTCACTCCTCTCTAGCTGGTTCCAAACTGGCCAGCTCTATTTATGCAGGGAATCTGCTAATGATTTCTCCGCCCTCCCCTCATTGAGGAAGCTCATACTCCCTAAGGATTGTGGGATTGCCATTAGTCCCCAGCCAGTGGTAAGCAGGCAGGTTATAACAGATCCTGCAGATGTACTATATCTGAACTTCCAGAGGCGTTTGATGAGGTGTCGCTCAGAAGGTTAATACACAAGATGAGATCACATGGGATTTGGGGTAATTTACTAGTTTGGATAGTAGACTGGCTGACAGACAGGAGACAGAGAGTCGGGAAAATCTATCTTTTTCTGGATTGCAAGATGGAACTAATTGCCGCAGAGTTCGGTCCTTGGGACCAACTATTTACAATCTATATTAACGATTTGGATACAGGGTTAGAAGGTTCTTTAGCCATGTTTGCAGATGCCATTAAAATAGCTGGGACAGTATGTTGCAATGAGGAAATAAGAACCTTACATATGGATACATATGGGTGGGCCAAAGTATGGCAGATGGAGTTTAAAGTGGATAAGTGTGAGGTCAGCCATTTTGGTCGGAAAAATGAAAAGGCAACTTATTATCTAAATTGCAAGTGACTTTAGGGTGTTGTGCTACTGAGGGACCTGGGTGTCCTCACGGGTGAGATGCAGAAAACGAGCATGCAGCTACAGCAGGTAATAAAGAATGTGAATGGAATGTTGGCATTTATAGCAAAAGGAATAGAGTATGAAGATGAGGAAGTGTTGTTGAAACTATACAAGACATTGGTAACACAGCACCTGGAATATTGTGCACATTTTTGGTCCCCTTATTTGAGGAAAGATGTAGTGACATTGGAGGCAGTTCAGAGGAGGTTCACTAGATTGATTCCAGAGATTTGGGGTTTATCTTATTTGTAATGAGATGAAGAAAGATGGGTGGTAGCTTATGTGGAGAAATGACACAGATCTGTTGAGCCTAATGTTCTCTTTGGTGTTGTAAATCTTTGTGTAGTTCTATGTGAATCACAAAGGGAGATGTTGGAAGCAGTATTCGTTCTAATGCATGTTAGAAAATGTCAGCCTTGACTCAGTGGCTCACGTACCACTAGAGATTTGAGTTCATAATCTAGCCTGATGCTTCAGTGCAGTACTGAGGCAATACTGCATTGTCAGAGAATGGTTAGGGTGAGGTGTTTAAACAAAACCAAAGCCCTATCTGCTCTCAGGTGGATGTAAAAGATTCCATTGCTCTGTTTTGTAAAATAGCAAGGCGATTGTGTCCTGGTCAATATTTATTCTTCAATAACCATCGCTCCTAGGGTAGTGTCCTGGGCCCAAACATCTTCAGCTGCTTCATCAATGATCTCCCTTCCATCATAAGGTCAGAAGTGGGAATGTTTGCAGATCACTGTACACGGGTGGCACAGTGGCACAGTGGTTGGCACAGCTGCCTCATAGCGCCAGGGACCTGTGTTCAATTCCGGCCTCGGGTCACCGTCTGTGTAGTGTTTCGACCGTCTCACTGTGCCTGCGTGGATTTCCTCTCGGTGCTCCGGTTTCCTCCCACAGTCCAAAGATGTGAAGATTAGGTGGATTGGCCATGTTAAATTGTCCCTTAGTGTCCAAACAAATGTGTAGGTTACACTGAGGGGTTAATGGGGCAGCACGGTAGCATTGTGTATAGCACAATTGCTTCACATCTCCAGGGTCCCAGGTTCAATTCCGGCTTGGGTCACTGTCTGTGCGGAGTCTGCACATCCTCCCCGTGTGTGCGTGGGTTTCCTCCGGGTGCGCCGGTTTCCTCCCACAGTCCAATGATGTGCAGGTTAGGTGGATTGGCCATGATAAATTGCCCTTAGTGTCCAAAATTGCCCTTAGTGTTGGGTCGGGTTACTGGGTTATGGGGATAGGGTGGAGGTGTTGACCTTGGGTGGAGTGCTCTTTCCAAGAGCCGGTGCAGACTCGATGGGCCGAATAGCCTCCTTCTGTACTGTAAGTTCTATGATAACTATGAATGGGATAGGGTGAGGTCGTGAACTTGGG
The DNA here is from genome assembly GCF_902713615.1 of Scyliorhinus canicula. NCBI lineage: Eukaryota > Metazoa > Chordata > Chondrichthyes > Carcharhiniformes > Scyliorhinidae > Scyliorhinus > Scyliorhinus canicula. The sequence goes on along the minus strand of NC_052148.1, from coordinate 103,808,784 downwards.
TGAAGTACTCTTTCACAGGGTCAGTGTAGTCTTGATGGACTGAATGTCCTCCTTCTGCACTGTAGGAATTCTATGATTCTATGATTCTAAGGCAGATTGAGCAGTTTAGGTCTATACTCTAGAACGTCTAAGAATTAGGGGAGATCAATTTGTGGTATATAAGATGATAAAAAGTATGGATAAAGTAGACATGGAGCAGAGCTAATTAAATTCAATGTATTCATGAACATTAAAATGAGGTTCTGGCCCTTTGTGGGTGTGAGCCTCGTGACATCACCATCGAGGGGTGAGGAAAATCGGGAAACCGATCTCTCTGGAGAGAATCACATTTCCTGATTCTCTCGGATTTTCCGCGCTTGTTGGCGATCCGGTGGGCCACTAACACGGGCTCAAAATCACCCCCTGTCTCTCTGGTGCTCACACAAATGATCATTCTTCAGTGCCTTCAGACTTTTTATTCCGTGTCTGTTCTCAACCATGATCACATTTGCACACCTCCAGCAGCGACTTATCAGTAATTATCTATCTATATAAAATGATAGACATGGAGCAAATTCATTGGGAATGGAGCTGATTCATTTGGTACACTTTTGCAGATGGTTGAAGCGACTAATTGGTGAGAGGTAGGTTCCTCCACAAGTGTCACATATGTGGTGGTTATCAGGTGCACAGTGACCCACAGGTAATGTTGTCATTTCACTCGGTTGTTGGCCAGTGTTTCACACTGGCAGCACGGTAGCATTGTGGATAGCAGAATTGCTTCACAGCTCCAGGTTCCCAGGTTCGATTCCGGCTTGGGTCACAGTCTGTGCAAAGTCTGCACATCCTCCCCGTGTGTGCGTGGGTTTCCTCCGGGTGTTCCGGTTTCCTCCCACAGTCCAAAGATGTGCAGGTTAAGTGGACTGGCCATGATAAATTGCCCTTAGTGTCCAAAATTTCCCTTAGTGTTGGGTGGGGTTACTGAGTTATGGGGAAAGGGTGGAGGTGTTGACCTTGGGTAGGGTGCTCTTTCCAAGAGCCGGTGCAGACTCGATGGGCCAAATGGCCTCCTTCTGCACTGTAAATCCTATGTAAGGTGTGAAAATTGAGGTTTAAGGCCTTCATGTCACCTTTGCAAGGGTTCTTGAGGCAAAACTCTGGGCATCCTACTGGTTGACTGGCTTCAGCTACCTCACCACACAGGAACACCTTGTAAATGCATCCGTCTTCCATTCTGTGCACATGCCTGAGCAAGCAAGTGTTGGCATACCTGGGGGATTTAACTTTGAGAGGGCTGTCACGTTCGTGATTTTGTCCTTCCATGAAATACATGCTGCAAACAAAGAAGATTGTTGAGCTTCCTTTCCCAATAAGGTACAATATGGTACTGAAAACATTGTTCTCATAAACCAACATCTTGGTCCTAAGAATCAGCTTGGCGTTTCTTGGACACATTTCAGGAATTGGCCAAAGGCGATGGCTGCTTTTCATGAGCGTTTATCGAGTTCTGCTTCGAGAGACATATTGTCATCGAGGAGTAAGTTTGATGAACACTTTCAGGAGTGTGTAGCTTACTGTAGCCCAGGGTGGAGAAGTGGCACTCTGCCCCAGAACTGCCGTTTCTCTAATGCTTCTAGTAAGGGAGAAAAAAATTACAGGTGTGGGGGAGACAATCATGTGTCTTTATAGCTGAGTTGCTTTGTGAGTCACTAGCATGCCATCATCAGCATAGAGGAGATCGCTGATCAAGACATTCTGTTTCTGTTTTCAGTCTGGACAGATTAGAGAGCTTGCTGTCTGGCCTAGTATGCAGGTAAACCCCTTCCATATACACAGGGGAGGCAAAGGTCGGAGAAGAAAATAAACAAAGTGAAGGCCAGAACATAGCCCTATTTCCCTTCATTCTTCACCCTGAAATTGCCAGAAGTGGAGCTGTCAAACTGAAACTGTACCCGTTGCGCTCTAAACTCTTGCATAGTCTGCCTTGCTCACAGTGTTGAATGCTTTAGTGAGATCTACAAATGCAAGGTAAAGTGTTACATCTTGTAGCTGACATGGAGAAGATCTAGCAGTAAAAGTAAAGTCACCATAGTCCCAGATGACCATAGGCTGCTTTCCCCTTTGAGAGGGAGAGGTGACTGGTGAAGATTTCACCTGAAGATTACTACTCCTCAGGCGAAGGGTGTCATAATATAAACATAAGTATATGATGGTGCAAAGACAGACACTGACTGACACACTGAAAGACCAATCAACACACAGTACACAGCAGCCAATCACCAGACAGGACACGGCCACTATAAAGCCAGAGGGCACTAGTTTTCCCGCTCATTCGGGATGTAGCCTCTGAGACAGCCAGAGCCCGTGATCAGTAACACGAACATCTATCATGTGCTAGCAGTATAGGCTGGTCAGGTTAGCCTCAGGTCTCCAGTCAACCTAACATAAAGTCAACCCACAGTGCAAGTATGTTTAACAGCTCATAGTTAAACAAAATAGAGTTGTACTTCTACAAGTGTTGGTAGCCTGTCTCTCTCACTGCTCTGGTAAACGCAGTCCTCGCAGACCCAGCATACCCAACACATCAAAGGGCAGGATTGAGAAGATGGGGCCTTCATGAATAAACTTAGCTGGTATAGGAATCTAATGGGGAATCCTGATGCCAATCACTGAGGAAAAATTGTAGGTTTCTTTCTCCAAACCAACTGAAACTTCGAGGAGATGGTGGTGTAAACAAGAGGCCCAGTCTAGTGATCTGGGATCATGGGTTCAAATGCCACCATGGCAACGGGTGGAATGAGAATTCGGAAAATAAAATCTGGAATATCAAGCTCGCCTCAGAAATGGGGACCATGAAGCTATCATCAATCTTTGTAAAAACCCATCTGGCTCACTAAATTCCTTCAGAGAACAACATTTCCCATCCTTACCTGGTCTAGCCTACATGTGACTTCAGACCCACAACAGTGGGTCCAGACCCACTTACCTGGCCTCCAAAATGGCTTCAGTCAATCCAAAGAGCTCAGTTTCTCAATATAAAAGTATACTGATCATTAAGGAGAAGTAGTCATTTTATTTAATCAACTGAATGTGCCTTTTCATTCAGTGCGCTTCATAGATCCTGGCATTATAGAATATCACAATAACGCTGTGACATATTTCAGGCAGGAGAAAACTGTCGCTCTATCTTGTCTCTCTATCCAATTTCCTCTTTCTTTGCAGTGAAATATCTCAACATCAATTTAATAACAATGAGTTCCTTCAGATGTCAGCAACTTGCTTATTTCTTTTATGAAATCCCTTCAAGTTTTCTGCTTGATGAGACAGACGAGCAGCTGCTGCCTCTTTTTGCGAAAGAAATTCAGTCTGAATCGATGCTGGGTTTGGCTATCCTCATTGTGAACTTACTCCCATCAATTCTGGATATCTGTGTTCCATTTCCGTTTCTAATCTATCAAAATATACCTAATCTGAAAAAAATAATCATCTTATGTAAATTTTATCCGAATCAGAAACAAATGCTTCTGGAGGAAATGGAACAGGTTTAATCAAACAAAATAGATTGGATGTTTTAAGTAGCTGAAGTAGAAATCACAAGCTGCCACTTTTAGTGGAAAATAAATATGGTATACACTCCACACAAATCTGCCTTTTTTCAGGACGGAGAAATAAAATATGAAGGTAATCAAAATACGAACATACAAAAAAAAGTAGACCATTCGGCCCCTTGAGCTTATAATGTTCTCTGTCTGCACGGTCTTTGTAGCTGAAATGATCAGAGAACATAAGAATTTGTAAATGAACAACCTGTTTATTAATTAACTAAAACACTAAAGGATTTCTATGATGTCTACTAAGATTACAGTTGCATATGATGGCTAAATACAAATAACTATGATTAACTATTATTAATTACTGTTGACTCAGGAGCTGCTCGATCTGTTACTGCAGTCTGTGCCTGCAGTCCAGGTTGTGTGTCTCTGCTGTCTTTCAGTGACATTCTCCTGTCCCCACACCACCTGTGGTCGAATGCTAGAATACATCATGTCTCACCATGTGGGTGTCTTCCAGTGACTTTCTCATGTCGCCACGCCACCTGTGGTTGGATGCCAGAATGCATCCTATCTCACCATGGTGGCCGCCTTCCAGTAACATTCTCCTGTCGTCACCCCATCTTTGGAGAATGCTGGAATACTCATCTATGCATACAGACACTAATGTTTACATATAGTTTGGTTATTATATTATGTACATAGATGATAGTTCACATATCATCACAGAGCCTACTCCGACATTTGATAAGATCATGGTTGATCTGTTTGTGTTTCGAGTTCCACATTTCCATCTCCTCCCGATAACCTTTGATTGCCTTGCCTAATATGAATCTGTCTACCTCAGTCTTTGAAATATTCAGTGGCCTCGCTTTCACCACCAGGCAATGACCATCTCCTACAAGAGAGGATCTAACCACTGCCCCTTGACATTCAATGAATCCCCCACAATCAATATCCTGGGGGGTTACCATTGATCAGAAACTGAACTGGATTAGTCATAGCAATACTGTGGCTACCAGAGCAGGTCAAAAGTTAGGAATCCTTTCAGGCTCGAAGGGCCAGATAGCCTACTCCTGCTCCTAGTTCTTATAAGTAACTCACCTCCTGACTGCCCCAAAGCCTGTCCACCATCTATAAGGCACAAGTCAGGTGTGTAATGGAATACTCTCCACTTCCCTGGATGGATGCAGCTCCAACAATAGTCAAGCAGCTCAACACCATCCAGGAAAAAGCAGCCCACTTGATTGCTACCCCTTCCACAAACATTCAATCCCTCCATCACTGACAAACAGTGGCAGCCATCTGTACCATCTACAATATGCACTGCGGTAACTCACCAAGATTCTTTAGACATCACCTTCCAAACCCACGACCACTACCATCTAGAAGGATAAGGGAACCCCACCACTTGGATGTTTCCTTACAAGTCACTCACCACCCCGACTTGGAAATATATTGTTGTTCCTTCGCTGTCACTCAGTCAAAATCCTGGAACTCCCTCCCTCACACCTTAAGGACTGCAGCGGTTCAAGAAGACAACCTTCTGAATGGCAACTAGGGATGGGCAATAAATGATGGCCTAACCAGCGTCGCTGGTTTTTAAAAATTCCTTTCTCAGTCAAGTGCTGCCTTGATGTCTCACCTCACCTCTGGCATTCAACTCTTTTGTCCATGTTTGAACCAAGGCTGCAATGCGATCAGGAGCTGAATGAGCCTGTTGGAACCCAAACTGAGCATCCGTGAGTAGACTCTTTCAGACTGTTGAACACCAATCCTTTATACTGTATCAATTGCATTAATATGTTCAGGTTATGGTCATTTTCTTGCTTTGTTCTTCCTACAGCGGCAATGTCATCAGCAATACAGATGTATCCTGGAACATACATGTAATGTCGTCCACTTGAGCATGAAAGAGATCCTGCCTGACAGATATCCCAAAAGGAAGTAATTGAGAACAGTATTGTCCGAAAGAGGTATGAAATGTAGTGAGTTTTTGAGACTTCCCTGAGATATGTACTGATGAGCATTAGGTTTTGAGAAAGCTTTTGTGCCTACAAACTTCAGATTTAACTCTTCCAAAGTGGCCATTTTGTAAGAACAATGTTTCAAAGCTGCATTTAAATGTCGCGGCTTGAGGCATACTCTCAATGATCTGTCTGTATTTATGACACATGTGATGGAGCTGTTCCAGTCTGTGTCCTTCAGGAGTCGTCTGATGATCTCATCTTTCTCCAATTTATCTAGTTTGACTTTCAATTTCTCTTGTAAGTGGATGCTACACTTATGTGATGGATCAATGGACGGATTTGCACTTTCCTGCAAGTGTAAAATGGCAGCTTCCTTTAAATTTTGTTGAAACATTCTGGATATTTTGATGTTAGGTCATGAGCTGAGGCCATAGGGATAATTTATGAGGCTGATCTGTGTAGAGTCTGAAGGGTTCCATGGACTGTCACTAGTGTGAGGTTATGACATGCTGGTAGATCTGCAATCACTGGACCTTTAGTCTCGATGGTGTATAAAATTTCTGGCACACGGGATGATTGATTGTCCTTGCATTCCAGGACTATGGATCCCGCACATGGAATTAGTGAACCTTTGTATGCTGAATGTTTCACAGCGGTAAGTTTCGCCATGGCCCTTCACATCTGTGGATACATGTCTTTTAGAATTTTCAGTATGTTGGCACTTGCCACATGTCAATCTTAGCCAATAACAGATAGTTACCAACTTTCTCAGGGCAGGTAATTTGAATTTTGGCAAACAATTCAGATGGTGAGATAGCATCTATGTTCTCCGTGCAATTGACAGTGTGAAACACCTGTTCACCACTCTTCATCTCATTGAGCATATCATTGTCATTTTCTGGTTTCATTTTCTGGTTTGTCAATCATCTCATGTACATGTCTCTGGCAGGATGCTGGATGGGCATTCTTATTGCTTGAAGGTACCCCTTGTGTACGATCTACTTGTATCAATGCACAGCTCTTTGTAGCTACATCAGCCTTTGCTCTGGCGCAAGTGGCCATCCCTACCACACGCTTTGCAGAATTGGTGGAAACCTGTTTCCTTAGTGAATGAAGAAGACCACACCTTCCACATGGCTTTCTCAGCCTGGGTGTTCTAATAAGTGTGCTAAAAATTGGAGTTCTGCTTTGGACCTGTAATCTTCCTCTACCTGCGAAGATCACTTCATATTAACATCCATCCTTGAGTACCTCTTCAACACTTTATGTTTTGAACATGTCTCACAGATCCACCTGGAATGCTTCCGTATTGAAATCCTTGGGAAATAATAAAGCAATAAATTTGTAAAGTGACAAAAACATAATAAATCATTTAAAACATAACACTGAAACATCCCATTGGAAATACGTGAAACAAGAGTAGGATCCATCACAACAATGAAGGTACAGCATGCTGGTGGTTAACCTCTTAATGGAATATTATATGAATGTGATTAATCACAATTACATTAACTAAATATAATTAACTAAGTAATCTGATTGATGAAATTTAATTGCATTTAACATTATTCATTGCCATTGTATAATAAAAAAATAACAACAGGAATTGTGTCACTCATTAGCTACTTCATACCACCTTAAGAATTGATTGTGCTCATTATTACTTTATGTGACTGATGTGTGAGCAATTTGAATTAATGTTGTCTGATCATTCTCAATGCAGAGTTAATTTAATTTCTAAATGTCATTTCGCATTAATTCCTTTCTTAATTATCTTTCATGCGAATCCATAAGATGCATTGTCCTCAAGCATTATGTCCTTTGTGCCTTAAAACATTAACTATTATGTTAAGATCATCTGGTGGGAAAAGAGCAATGAGATCTTTTAAAGAGGTTTATTGATTATTTCCTGGGATATGTTAATTCTTAATGAATGTAGAAGAACAGTCAGGCTTTTTTTTCCCATTTAAATGTATTAGGTCAATTTTACCTTAATTCTAATTCACTTCAACCGGAGTTTCCAAAGAAAACTTGAGTTTCGAGCTAAATGGGTGATCCACTGCCCTCACAATGCTTTATATATTTCTGAATTACCATCTTCTTAATCTTTAATGCTTTAATTTTAAGAAGGAGCTCATTACTTGCCATTAATTAAGTTGAGTATTATCCATTTGAAGTAAAAATAATTCACTGAACTGTAAATCATATAATCTACAGTGGAGAAGGAGACCATTCGGCCCATTGAGTCTGCCTCGACCCACTGAAAGAGCATCCTACTTAAGCCCAAGGCTCCACCTTATCCCCGTAACCCAGTAACCCCACCTAACATTTTGGACACTAAGGGGCAATTTAGCATGGTCAATCCACCTAACCCACACATCTTTGGACTGTGGGAGGAAACTGGAGCACCCGGAGAAAACCCACGCAGACATGGGGGAAAGTGTAAACTCCACACAGGCAGCCACCCGAGGCCGGAATTGAACCTGGGACCCTGGAGCTGTGAGGCAGCAGTGCTAACCACTGTGATAGCAAGAATGTAATAACCAAATGATCCATCCATGTATTTGTGATCGAAATCAATTTAATCCTTATTTCATGGCAGACTTCAAATATCAAGCAAAACAGCAATGTGACTACAACAAGTACAACTTTGCCAATCAGACTGCAGGGATCAATTCTGTCCTGGCAGTTAGGCCAGCCAAAGTTACTTTCTTATGTGAAGCATTCATGTGTCCCAGTCTCAGTGTAGAACTTCCCTCCTTCATAATGTTTATCATCCACACACAATAGATCTGACTGCAGTTCCCCTTTATTACTCAACTTTAATAAGAATCATAGTACACTTGCCTGAATTGATGTTTTTTTTTATTATTCATTTCCAGGATACTGGCGTTGCTGGTTAGGCCAGCATTTATTACCCATCCCTAGTTGCCCTTCAGAAGGTGTTGGTGACTTGACTTCTTGAACCACTGGTGGTGGTGGGGGTTTGAATATTTGTGCAAGGGGGAGCAATTAAGCGGGCTGCTTTGTCCTGGATGGTGTGTAGATTCTTGGGTGTTGTTGGAGCTGCATTCATCCAGGCAAGGCTGAGTTGCTCTGGTGTCTTTGCTATCGGCACCGGTAAATACCAGAACCTTTCACCTTACACATTCTTTCTAAAAATAACAATTTATAGCCTGTCAATTTTCAAGTTTAAGCACCCAGACTTTGATTATCTGTCCCTTCATGTCGGCAGGATTCTCCATACCCACAGCAGCAAATGGAGATTTGGCTGAACATCAAATTCTCCATCCTCACTGGCAGCGGCAGCAAGGCAGACTCACCAAGGAGGATCAAGATACGTATTGAGTCCCGAACCAGCCCTAGGGGCTGGTTTAGCACAGTGGGCTAAACAGCTGACTTGTAATGCAGAACAAGGCAGCAGCGCAGGTTCAATTCCGGCCTCCCCGAACAGGTGCCAGAATGTGGCAACTAGGGGCTTTTCACAGCAACTTCATTGACGCCTACTTGTGACAATAAGCAATTATTATTATTAAGAACAGTTCCATGATATCTTGCTCCTTTATCTATTCCCATGCAGTGCCATCTTTCTTTTTATTCGTTCATGAGCCAGCATATATCGACCATTCCTATTAGCCCTTGAGGAGATTGTTGTGAGGTGAACTCTTGAACCTCTGCACTCCATGTGGTTTAGGCATACACACATGGGGAGGCAGTGAAGGAACGGGATATAGGTCAAAGTCAGATGATGGGTGTCTTAGAGTGAACTTGCAGGTGGTGATGTTCCCTTGACATTCTGGATAGTAGAAGTTACTGGTTGGAAGCTGCTATTGAAGGAGGCTCAGCAAATTGCTGCAATGCACCTTGTAGATGGTACACTGCAAACAACAATGCACCAATTGTTGACAGAGCGAATGTTTAAGGTGATCATGGGTGTAGTATCCGACGGGCGAGAAACACTCACGGGATGCACATAAGGATACATAGAAAGGAATTTATTTACATACACTACAGTGCCCTGAAGGGTCACCCCCCCCCCCCCCCCACCCCCACCCCCCCGGCCTGCACCCAGGTCAGGGTTCCTATATTGTGGAGCCTTCCCTGTTAACTGTCGTTCTGATCCATTGGCCATGCGGTCGGCAAGGACTACGCCCACCCCATCAGGGGACGTGTCACATGTCAACAGCAGCGGCTTGGCGAGTTCGAAGTGCATTAGTCGGTTCAAGGATGACAGTTGCCGTTTTACCACATCGAATGCCTGCTGTTGGGATGGTGTCCTGTCCCACGGTTTACCCTTCTTTGCAAAAGGTGGAAGGGACTGAGGAAGGTTCTAGGTTTGAGATGAATTTCCCATAATAGTTCACTAATCTGAGGAAAGAGTGTAGTTCTGGCTGGCTGCTGGGGACAGGGCCTGATTTATCATCCACACCTTGTACTCTACAGAGTGCAACCCATTCTGGTCCACTCTGTGCTTAAAATAAGTGACCTCGAGGGCATGAAAGACACATTTTTCCCGCCAGAGGCGGTCACCCCCTTGCTCAAAATGCCAGAGGACCTCGACACGGTTCGCCAGATGTTCCTGGTTGGACTCCCCAGTGAGGAGGACATCGTCCAAGCAGACGTCCATCCTGGGTAACCCCTGCAGGATGCTCTCCATCACATGCTGGAAAATTGCGAATGCTGACGAGACCCCAAACAGCAACTGGGTATATTCCTATAAACCCCTGTGGGAGTTCAAAGTGACGAACCAGCAGGAGTCCGGGTCCAGTGTTAACTGTAGATATACATGATTCATGTCCAGTTTTGTGTACGTTCGTCCTCGGCTCAGCTTTGCACAGTGGTCTTCGATGGGGAGGACCGGGTATCAGTCCAAATGGGAAACGCAGTTCACCGTCATCTTACAGTCCTTGCAGACACCATGGAACTGTCTGGTTTGAGTACTGGCACGACTGGGGAGGAAAATTAGTGAATTGTATGGGGCAAATGATCCCTAAATGCTTGAGCCAATCCAATTCGGTATCAACTTTTGGCCGCAATGTGTAGAGGACCAGGTGGGCGTGGAAATAAGTAGTCTGTGCCTGAGCTGATTTTGGCCACGGCGACTTTTCCCAGTCCATCTAGGAAGACCTCGGGGAATCTGGCCAGGAGCCCCTTGGGACTTTGCGGATTCATATGGCATACCCACTGCAGAGTTTCAAATGGCACAGCCAGTCCCAACCCAGCAAGCATGGTCCCCCACCACGGACGATCACCAATGGTAGGTTAGCGGATGGGGTGCCCATGAGTCACTGGTACGTGAACGGTGCCCTCAATTGCCAATGGCTCCCAGGTATAGGTGGCCAACCTGGCCTCGGTGTGGCAGAGAGTTAATGTGTGGAAGCCGGTGTGGATGCCCTAAAATGTGCAGTGACTGATCACAGACACAGTTGCTCCAATTTCCAGCTCCATGTCGATGGGGTTCCCATTTACCAAAATGGACACTCAAATTTGGGCACATCAGGGTGCCGTAACATTGTGGAGTTGTTGGTCAGGCTCCTCCTCCTTGCGGTCGTCGACATAATATGCCCTGTTACGAGGGGGGTGGAACCATCTGGAGGGGCGGCAGGAGGGCTGGGCGTCACGTGGTCCACTGGGCCTTGCACCTGGACGCCTGTCTGGGCACCTCTGCATCATGGATTCGTTCCTCCACTCCACTGTTCCTCTGCAGCTGCTGCCGCCATTTTGTTTACGGGCACTTCATTACTGGGTCTCTCGGTCCTCCGACCAGGATAGATCTTGGCAGTCTTCCGGAGTGCCCCTGATTCAATACTGCCATCCGTTGAAGCTCTTGGACTCTCAGCTCAGCGCTCTCGAGGGAGACGGCAATCTCAAGGGTTACAATCTGCCGTTCATCTCCAAAAGTGCCGTTGGTTCAAAAAATATGTTGCATACACTCTATATATTGAGCCCAATCATTGTTATTCACATCAAAGGCCTTCAGCTTTCCTGTATGAGGCATCTCGGTCGGTTGAGGTAAGACCTCTTGCGGCCTTGACGAAATGTTCCGGGTTTGGAACAAATGGTACCGACAACAATTCCACTTCAGCCTCGTCGCCAGTATAGTATCTGACGGATGAGAAACACTCATAGGATGTACGGTAGGATAGAAAGAAAGAGATTTATTTAGATACACTACTAAACTCCCACGCCCTGAAGGGTCACCCTCTTGACCTGCACCCAAATCCAGGTTTTGATACTGTGGAGCCTTCCCTGTTAAGCACTACCTCCAGCTCTAACTCTTGCTCATTCTTGCTGAATGTTTCCAGTTTTGGGTACACTTCAGCTTGGCCTACAGCCCAAAATTGGGATTCCCAAACCTTTTCAGCTTACCCTGTTCTTTTTTCCACCTTGGAAAGATTGATGAACTGAAAAGTGAGGGGACTTTCGAGGCATCAATCACCTTTTGAAAATTGCTCTCCCGCAAGCAAAGCCATAGGTTTGTCCCTCTCTCAGAATATTAGCATATCTGCTCACCGTCCTCTCTATGAACAGCTGACATGGTAGCAGGACATCGGGTGCAAAAGCAGTTATATCCGGGCATCGGCAGCCAGGAGTTTAGGAAAGGCGGTGGTGTAGTGAAATGTCAGTGGACTGGTCACCCAGAAGCCCTGGCTAATGCTCTGGGGCCATGTGTTCAAATCCCATCATGACAGCAGGTGGAATTTAAGCTCCATTAATGAATTTAATGGAACTAAAGCCAGTCTCAGTAATGGTGACCAAAAAAACATTTTTGATTGTCATAAAAACCTATCTGGTTCACTAATGTCCTTCAGGGAAGGAAATTTGCCATCATTACCTGGTCTGGCTGACATGTGACTCCAGACCCACAGCAGTGTGGTTGACTTTTAAATGCCCTCTGAAATGGCCCAGCAAGCTGCACATTCGTATTAAACTGCTGTAAATGTTGGAAAGTCCTGCTAAGTAACATCTGGGATCCTGTGCCAAAATTGGGCACCCTATCCTACAGATGTTCTGCGGCTGACCTCACATCTGTCATGCTCTATAATTTTCAGTTCATCCTATCCTACACCATGTCCCCCTCATCTATCATCCCTGTGTCTATCAACACATATTAGCTGCTTGACCCATAATTCTTAAAGTGATCGCGACTATTTTCAATGATTTCAGTTTAAACTATAGGCTATTCTCTTCAAATTTTTAATTTAAAGCAAATTTCAGATGAAAAATCTTTTAAGTGCTTTACTGTCTTTTCGATATCGGGATTTCCCATTGACTGCACCCTTCACCGCCGGGAAACCCATGCGCCGTCGGTGGGACTGGGATATCCCGCAGGCGTGAACAGCCGGTAAACTCCGCCCGAAACCGACTCCCAGATTTCCAGCATGACCAGCAAGTCACTGAGGACGTTTGACAGTGATGATTTTCATTAACATATATGCATATTAAGACATGTTGTTGTGAATCCATTAACTTGCATGCATGCATTTTAAATCACTTTATTGCCTTCATTACTTAACTGTATTCTCAGAAGGAAAATTCACTTGATCATTTTGGATGCTAGAACTTGAATTTGCCAAATTATATCAGCCCTTCTTGTGCTATCGAAGGAAAATATGTCACTGCACAGTGTTTTACAAATGTAGATCACCAATTCTTTGCTTGTCATCTCTTCAAAAAGAAATTAGTAAAATTTACTAAAGCTTAAGTTTTGATCTGTACTCATTCAGCAGATGTTTACTGGAGGAGCTGCAGCTGCTTGATATGGAGCTGGGGGTATTCTGCAATCACATTTATGTGATGGGAGTTAATGGAGGAACCATTTTCACTATGCATAGTGCAATTTAGCCCCAACGAGAATTAATTATGCTCTTTGCTGCTGCTGTCTTCTGAGGCCAATGGAAAGAAATCCTATTAAAGCATTTAAATTTGTGACAGTGATATCAAACTGCTACCATGCCCGAGATGTGTCATCCCATCTGCAGGCTCGTGAAACAGGGAGATCAATCCCTTCAGTGATCCAGGAGCCAGATGTACTGTCAGCAAAAAAAAAATCAAGAAATCCCAAACCCATTTGCCCTGAATTAACAAGCTGAAGGTGGGTTCTGCTAAGGGCAGAATCCAACCCATACAAGAAAGACAGTAAAATGACAGAGTGGATGAGAGAGGGTATGGTTGGTTTTCAGCATGGCACAAAAAATGAGGAGCAGGAGCCAATTTCCAGGTACTCTACATAGTAATCATATTAATACAAAATATACCCCTGGACATCAAGCCATTACCGACCTTCTGGGCAACCAGTGTAAGATGGGATACCAGATGAAGTGCAGCCAAATTCATTGGTAAATTGTGTAATAATGATTGCAATATGATCCGGCGCAAAATGTTTCTTCTCCTGGCTTAAAAAAATCATTAAAAATGCAAGGACAATCATTCAATCTGTTGTATCTAATGATTAAATATAATTACACAAAAATCTAACGACAAAATCAGTTTTGAAGGGACTAATTATGCACACACTCGTAAGTTACCCACTAAACAAACATTCTCAGAAAATGTTGTCAATGTCTGAATCTCCATAATTAACCTTCAGTGAACTAATTGTATTGGGAAAAGCTGCATCAATCCAAATCTGGTCTAGTCTGCATTCACCGTGAAGTGGCTTTGATGGAGTATCTGGAAACCATAAACATAAAATCAAAAATAAACTTTAAAGATAAATTTAAATCAAAGACTGGTCTGCCCTACATTTTAGCATTCTTTTTAGAAATAAATGATTTAGATGGGATCAGTTTTCTAATTATTGTATTGGATTGAGAGATATGTATTGGTAGCTGGTGCTCTCCTAATGAACACTATTAAATTTGAGTGATCAATGTTAATGATTTCCAGTGGTGGCCATGAAGTAAGTGGTTGCACACGCACATTAGGTGGCTGCTGCCCAAGGTAAGAATTGTTTCGGTTCTTTTACCCTTTTTGATGGGGTTACATGGTTGGAAAGTGCAAAAATGCAGAGAATGAAGAATTCTCCTTTGGTAGGGAATGCATTGGACCTATCAAACCAGGAGTGCAACAAATAAGGGGCAACAGTCAGACCAGGAGAACCCTCGAAGTGGGAAAGATGACTGAGAGTTTTGTGGCGTTGTGACCCACACAATAGTCAGCGGAACAATTGGTGCCGTTTTTGATGGCTACATTTCAGCAGCAGAGGAAGGAGGCCTCCAAAGGCCTGGCCGGGGCAGCCGCGCTGATTCGGGCAGCCTTAGAGAGAGTGGAGCAAAAGCTGGAGGCGCAGAATGCGTCACTCCAGAAGGTGGAGGAATCAATGGCTGACCATGAAGATCAGTTGGCCTCGTTGGAGGCAGAAATTCTTCTGATAGCGGAAGGCCAGAAGAAGTTAAGAAAGAAAGTGGATGGGACTTCCGGTGGCGGCTATGAAGGAGTAAGTCGCACATTTGGTGGGTCCCGCTCGGGTCGGAATTTTGGACCTTTTCCCCTGATTTTCTACCGGACTTGAACTGTAAAACTGAAGACAGAGGCAATTGTGTACTGAATTCCCACATCGGTGCATGGAGAAAAGGACTAGAAGTGCTCGTAAAGGCAGAAACAGAAAGACAGGGAAGGCTTGGGCTGATGCTGCAGCGGGAGACAGCATGGCGGAGGACCGGACCTCTGGTTTGTCGACCCAGTGGTTAACGGAGCAGCTGATGCAAGTTATTCAGGAAGGCTTTGCTTGGACCCGATAAAAGAGTCAATTGAGCGGCTGGAGCTTAGATTGGATGCCCAAGATCGGGCGATCCAGAATGTGGAGAAGGCGCAGGCTGAGCAGGAGGCACATCAAATTGCGGTGGAGTTGGAGGTGGGGATGCTGAGAGACCAGCAGAAGAAGCTCCTGGAGAAGGTGGAGGACCTAGAGAATAGGTCCCGCCGGCAGAACCTGAGAATCGTTGGGCTTCCGGAGGGGTCCGAAGGAGCGGACGCTGGGGCATACATCGCAGATATGTTTGAGAAGCTGCTGGGGGATGGGGCATTCTCCCGACCCTTGGAGGTGGACAGGGCTCACAGAGCACCCGCAAGGAAGCCGTGAATGGGAGATCCCCCGAGGGCAATGGTGGTGAGATTCCACAGGTACTTGGATAAGGAGCACATTCTACAGTGGGCCAAGCAGACACGGAGCTGTAAATGGGACAATAGTATCCTGCGGGTCTACCAAGACCTGAGTGTGGAGGTGGCCAGGAGAAGAGCAGGCTGCAACCAGATTAGGTCGAAAAAGGTGAAGTTCGGAGTCGGACTGTTATATCCGGCCCGTCTCTGGATCACGTACGAGGAACAGCACTTTTATTTCGAGTTGCCTGAGGACGTGCTGGACTTTGTGAAAAGGAAAGGATTGGTGGTAGACTGAGAACTTTTGAACTTTTTGTTTATCTGTTCTGTTTTTAAAAAAAGTTTCTTGTTTTTCGTTTTGTGGAAGCTGTTTGTAATGCCTTGTGTATTGATTTGGGACCAATGGCAGAGCTAAATGAGTTAAGGTTTTCTTTTGCACTGTTGGGGGATGGAGGTGTGATTGTTTAGATTTTGGTGTTTTTCTGTCGGGCAATTGTGTGGGGATTGTTTGATGTTGGAGTATGTTTGCATGATCGGGGTGGGCGCGGCGGAGGGGGATGGGAGGATGGGGAGGGAACAATAGGTGGAAGACTATCCGGCGCTAGGGATGGGGGCCACCAAGCTAGCTGGGCGGGGTAGCACACGGAAGAGCAGTGGGGGGTGTGCATATGTTCGGTCTATCCAAGGGGGGGGGGGGGCGGTGGATCCATGGAGATTTGGGCAGCCGGGGGGTGAAGGAGCTCTCCTTCTACTCACACGTGCATAAAGTGTACTCCCGGATCGATTTCTTCATTTTGAGCAGGGGTGGTGGACACGGGGTACTCGGTGATCACAATCTCAGACCATGCTCTGCACTGGGTTGACCTGCAGGTTAGTAAAGACAGTAAGCAGCGCCCTCACTGGAGGTTAGATGTGGGACTTTTGGCTGACGAAGGGATGCGAGCGGCTGAGGAAATGTATTCAGAACTACCTGCAGGTCAACGACACGGGGGAAATTTCAGCAGCGGTGGTCTGGGAAGCACTGAAGGTGGTCAGAGGGGAACTGATCTCGATACGGGCCCATAGGGAGAAGGTGGAAGGTAGACAGGGCAGAGACGGACCGACTGGTAAAGGAGATACTACAGATCCGTGTTTGCTTGGCCCACTGTAGAATGTGCTCCTTATCCAAGTACCTGTGGAATCTCACCACCATTGCCCTCGGGGGGTCTCCCATTCACGGCTTCCTTGCGGGTGCTCTGTGAGCCCTGTCCACCTCCAAGGGTCGGGAGAATGCCCCATCCCCCAGCAGCTTCTCAAACATATCTGCGATGTATGCCCCAGCGTCCGCTCCTTCGGACCCCTCCGGAAGCCCAACGATTCTCAGGTTCTGCCGGCGGGACCTATTCTCTAGGTCCTCCACCTTCTCCAGGAGCTTCTTCTGCTGGTCTCTCAGCATCCCCACCTCCAACTCCACCGCAATTTGATGTGCCTCAGGATAGGACCCTGGAGCTGTGAAGCATTTATGCTAACCACCATGCTACCGTGCTGCCCTAAGGATGTTCGATGAGGCAAGCCCAGAGGCAGGGCTTTTAAGGGAACAGCGGAGGCTACAGGCGGAGTTTGGCTTGTTAACCACAGGGAGGACAGTGGAGCAGCTGACAAAGGCAAGGGGGGGGGGGCGATCTATGAATATGGAGAGACAGCCAGCAGAATGCTTGCACAGCAGCTTAGAAAGAGGGAGGCAGCCAGGGAGAGAGGGAAAGTAAATGACGGAGATGGGAACCTGGTTGGAGATTCAGCAGGGGTGAATAAGGCATTTAGGGATTTTTACAGTAGGCTGTATAGGTCGGAACCACCTACGGGGCCGGAGGGGATGAGGTGCTTTTTGGGGACTGAATTTCCCAAAGGTGGACGGGGAGCTAGTAAAAGGGCTGGGGGCCCCAATAGTGTTGGAAGAGATAGGGGAGGGTCTGAAGGCCAGGCGGGAAAATCCCCGGGGCCAGACGGGTATCCAGTGGAGTTTTATAAATGTTCTCTGGGATATTGGGGCTGGTGTTGATGAGGATAGAACATAGAACATAGAACAGTACAGCACAGAACAGGCCCTTCGGCCCTCGATGTTGTGCCGAGCAATGATCACCCTACTCAAACCCACGTATCCACCCTATACCCGTAACCCAACAACCCCCCCCCCTTAACCTTACTTTTTAGGACACTACGGGCAATTTAGCATGGCCAATCCACCTAACCCGCACATCTTTGGACTGTGGGAGGAAACTGGAGCACCCGGAGGAAACCCACGCACACACGGGGAGGACGTGCAGACTCCGCACAGACAGTGACCCAGCCGGGAACCGAACCAGGGACCCTGGAGCTGTGAAGCATTAATGCTAACCACCATGCTACCGTGCTGCCCTAAGGATGTTCAATGAGGCAAGGGAAAGAGGGGTGTTGCCCCCAACTATGTCACAGGCCACGATTTCGCTGATTATGAAGCGGGACAAGAACCCGGAGCTATGTGGGTCCTACAGGGAGGGCAGTGGGGGGCCCTGTTGAATGTGGACGCCAAACTGCTGGCCAAAATTTTGTCCTCCAGGATGGAGAATTGTGTTCCGGACGTTATTCGGGAGGACCAGACGGGGTTTGTTGAGGGTAGGCAGTTGGTGGCCAATGTAAGAAGGTTGTTAAATGTGATCATGATGCCCCCAAAAGGTAGGGAGGTGGAGGTAGTGATCGCAATGGATGCAGAAAAGGCTTTTGATCGGGTAGAATGGGATTATCTGTGGGAGGTACTGGGACGGTTCAGATTTGGGCGGGGCTTTATTGACTGGGTCAGGTGGCTGCATCAGGCTCCTGTGGCAAGTGTATGGACGAATGGGACAACATCGGACTATTTTAGACTGCACCGGGGAACGAGACAGGGATGCCCCCTCCCCCGCTGTTGTTTGCATTAGCTATAGAGCCATTGGCAATTGCTCTGAGCCTCAAGGGACTGGAAGGGGCTGGTCCGGGGGGGGGGGGGGGGGGGGGGGGCGTGGAGCACAGAATCTCGCTCTATGCAGATGACCTGCTTCTGTATGTATCAGACCCATTAGAGGGGATGGAAGAAATCATGAGGATTCTAGGGGAGTTTGGCTGGTTTTCGGGGTATAAGCTAAATATGGGGAAAAGTGAGATGTTTGCGGTCCAGGCGAGAGAACAGGAGAGGCGATTGGGAGAGCGGCCGTTTAGATTAGTAGGGGGAAGCTTTAGGTACCTAGGCATTCAAGTTGCGCGGGAATGGGACCGGCTGCATAAATTAAATCTGGCCCGGCTTGTAGACCAAATGAAGGAAGATTTTCGGAGACGGGACGTGCTCCCCTTGTCATTAGCTGGGAGGGTGCAGACGGTGAAGATGACGGTCCTCCTGAGATTCCTGTTCGTGTTTCAATGTCTCCCCATCTTTCTTCCGCGGTCCTTTTTTAAACGGGTCAACAAAGTGATCTCTGGCTTTGTTTGTGCGGGCAAGACCCCGCGGGTAAGGAAGGTAATGCTTGAGCGGAGTCGGGAAGAGGGTGGGCTGGCACTGTCACATTTTAGTAACTATTACTGGGCGGCAAATATAGCCATGATCAGGAAGTGGGTGGTGGGGGAGGGGTCGTCATGGGAGCGAATGGAGGCAGCTTCATGCAACGGCACCAGTCTGGGGGCGTTGGCAACTGCGCCTCTGCCATTCCCGCTGGCACGGTACTCCACCAGCCCCGTGGTGGTGGAGGCCCTGAGAGTCTGGGGGCAGTGGAGCAGACATGTGGGAGCAGAGGGAGCATCGGTCCGGACCCCAATCTGTAATAATCACCGGTTTGCCCCAGGAAGTATGGATGGGGGGTTCCGGATCTGGCGGAGAGCAGGGATTGAGAGGATGGGGATATGTTTATAGAGGGGAGCTTTCCGAGTATGAGGGCGCTGGAGGAGAAGTTTGGGTTGGCGAGGGGAAACAAATTTAGGTATCTGCAGGTGCGGGACTTCCTACGTAAACAAGTGTCAACCTTCCCGCTCCTACCGCAAGGGGGTATTCAGGACAGGGTAGTTTCCAGAGGGTGGGTAGGAGAAGGGATCATCTCAGACATTTACAAGGAACTTATGGGGTTGGAGGAGACACAGACCGAGGAGCTGAAACGTAAGTGGGAGGAGGAGCTGGGAGGAGAGATAGAGGATGGTCTGTGGGCGGACGCGTTGAGTAGAGTCAACGCGTCCACAACATGTGCCAGGCTCAGCCTGATACAATTCAAGTTCATTCATCGGGCTCACATAACAGTGGCCCGGATGAGCAGATTCTTTGGGGTGGAAGACAGGTGTGCAAAATGTGCGGGAGGACCAGCAAACTATGTCCACATGTTCTGATCATGTCCGGAGCTTAGTGGATTTTGGCAGGGGTTTGCAGATGTCATGTCCACGGCGTTAAAAACAAGGGTGGCACTGAGTCCAGAGGTGGCGATTTTCGGGATGTCGGAAGACCCGGGAATCCAGGAGGAGAAAGAGGCAGACGTTCTGGCCTTTGCTTCCCTGGCAGCCCGGAGACGGATACTATTAGCTTGGAGGGACTCAATGCCCCCGAAGTCAGAGACCTGGCTATTGGACATGGCTAGCTTTCTCTGTTTGGAGAAAATCAAGTTCACCTTGAGAGGGTCACTGTTAGGGTTCGCCCGGAGGTGGCAACCAGTCATCGACTTCTTCGCGGAAAATTAATCGTCAGCAGAAGGGGGGGAGGTTAGTTTAGCTTCGAGTAGGGGGTTAATAAAGGTGGGACCTGTAAGGGAGGGAGATGGCTTTTGCACTATGTTTATAGTTTCATGTACATTGTTTATTGTGTTGTTGTTATAATACCAAAAAATACCTCAATAAAATGTTTATTAAAAAAAAAAGAAAGTGGATGATCTGGAGAATCACTCCAGATGTAGAATCTTAGGATCATGGGGCTGCCTGAAGGGATTAAGGAATTCAGGCCACAAAGTACGTTGCGAGGATGTTCGAGAAGCTGGTGGTGGATGGGTCTGAAGTGGATCGGGCGCATAGGTCGCTCAGGAGGAAGCCAAAAGTGGGAGAGTTGCCGAGGGCAATGATTGTTGCCGAGTGCAATCGTGCTGCAGTTGCACCGATGTCTGGATAAGGAGGAGTGTGGTGAATGTATTGCTGTAACAATTCACCATGTGCTTATCTGTATTACGCTGTTGCTTCTGGTTTCGTGTGAATTGGTGGTCGCATCAAGGAGATTTTGCGGTGGGCAAAGGAGACAAGAGAGTGTACCTGGGAAGGCCATGCAGTTCACATTTACCAGGACTTGGGAGCGGAGTTAGCCAAACGACAGGCCAGGTTCAAGAGTCAGAGTGGCCTTATTCAGGAACAATGTGTGGTTCGGGGTGTTGTACCCTGCACATTTGTGGGTCACAAACGAGGACAAGAGCATTATTTTGATATGCTGGAGGAGGTGAGTAGGTTTTTGAGGGACTGGGGACTTGGGAGATCATTTCGGTGGCTTCAGCTGTGAAACAGATGGACTGGTGGTGCTGGGCTCAGGGAGGAAAGAGAACTGCTTACATTTATGCTGGGTTATAATATTTGGTGTTGTTATTCTATCTACTGTGTTCAATTAGTTATATGTGTTTAAATAGAATGTGTTTTTATCTTTTTATCCTCCCAGCGGAGAGAGTTGTGTTAGATATATATTCACATGTGGGACGTTCGGTGGGTAATGCAGAGTGGGGGAGGGGCGAGAGAGGGGTAAAGTCAGAGGAACTTGGGAGCTTGGGAGGGTACAAAGACTGGATTGGGTAGAAGAGGCTGAGGGGTGCTTTGGGATGGAGGAAGCGATTGCCTCGGATGGGGATCACCCGGCTAGTAAGTAGGCTAGTTAACGGAAGCGAAGTGGGGATAGATTGTGGATGGGGAAGGGGGTTGGGGCCGGGATGTTTTTCTTTGTTTGCGGCTGGGGGTTGGTTTGGGAGGGCAGGTTGTTGGTGTTTGGGTTGGTGTGGGGTATGGGTGAGGGGTGGGCTGCTAACGTGGCTGGAGTTGATGTGACGCAGTTGGTTAAGGTGGGGGTGGCAATGGACATCGTGGGGAGGCCCTGGAGGTGAGCGAGGCATGGATCTGAAGGAGACCATTAAAGAGGGTGTATGGCTGATCGGAGAGGGGTGGGGTCTGGAGCCCCCCGACCCGGCTGATCTCTTGGAATGTCAGGGGTTAAATGGGCCGATTAAGAGGTCACGCGTTTTTGTTCATTTGAAGAGTTTAAAGGCAGATGTAATGCTCTTACAAGAGATCCATTTGTAGATAGTGTATCAGACAAGGTTGGGGAAAAGTTGGGTGGGACAGATATTCCATTTGGGGCTGGACATGAAGGCGAGGGGAGTAGCGGTCTTGCTTAGTAAGAGTATGACCTTTGCAGCGGGGGGGGGGGGGGGGGGGGGGGGTATAGTGGCGGATCCTGCGGGCAGGTTTGTGATGATAAGTAGGAGGCTGGAGGGGGGTGCCCTGAGTTCTGGTGAATATCTATGCCCCAAATTGGGATGATTGGTATTGGGCTTGAGGGTGTGGAACTAATGTTGACAGCATTTCAAAATGAAAGGCACCTCACTGTGGGTACGGATTTGTGGATCTCATAGGTTTATTCCAGCTGGGTTGGACTCTACATTTAGGGTATGGGAGTGGGCAGGGATAGAATGCTTCAGGGACCTGTTCATAGGTGGGGGGTGGGAGAGTGCACGGAGTTAGGGGAATTGGAGGTGGAGTACCAACTGCCAAAGGGAAATGGGTTTCAATACCTGCAAATTAGGCACTTTGTTTGGGAGAAGCTGGCTTTGTTCCCAAAATTGCCACCTCTGGCGCTACAGGATAAGATTCTGTCGGAGTGTGAGACAGGGGAGGACAAGATCTCGGATATATACGGGGAGCTGATGGAGAGAGAGAAATCCCCAGTGGACAAAATCAAACAGAAATGGGAAGAGGAGCTGGGGGTGGGGGGGGGGGGGGGGGGGGGGGCTGCTTTTGAAGTGGGATCTGGAATGAGGCTCTGCAAAGGGTTAACTCAACCTCATCAAGTGTGAGACTAAGTCTCATTCAGGTCAAAATGGTGCATAGGGCAGACATGACGGTGTTAAAGGTGAGTAGGTTCTTTCCCAGGGTAGAAGGTAGGCATGGGCAGTGTGCATGTGGGGCCAGCGAACCACGTTCAAATGTGCTGGGCATGTCCAAAGTTCAAAGAGTTCTGGAAAGCTTTTGCAGAGACAATGGCAAAGGTTTTGGAGGTGAAGGTCACTGCGAGTCTGTGGGTGGCAATATTTGGAGTTTTGGAGGATCAAGGAGTGCAGGTGGGGAGAGAGGCTGATGTGTTGGCCTTTGCCTCCCTGATAGTCTGGAGGTGGATATTGATGGGATGGCAGGACCCAGAGCCACCTAAAGCAGGGGTATGGGTGAGCAATTTGACGAAGTTTCTGCGCCTAGAAAAGATAACATTTGCCATCAGAGGTGTGGATGAGGGTTTTTTCTCAAGGTGGAGGCTGTTCATCGACTTCTTTAAGGAGTGGCAAAATGTCCGCGGAGGAGGGGTTGGGGGATCAATTTTCTTCTTTTTGCCGTTTGTTACTATCATTAAAATGGGGGCGGAGGGAGTGGGCTAGGCCTGAGAAATGGGGGTAGTTAGGAAATAGTTTGATGATTATTGGTGGTGTTGCTTTATCTTTTTGGATTTGGATTTGGGTTTGATTTATTGTCACGTGTACCAAGGGACAGTGAAATGTATTTCTGTATATTATTAAAAATGCCTTTAATAAAAATATATATATTTTAAATGTTGATTTATTTGTTGGGTTGTATAATAACCCTCACGAGACCCACGGCAACACGCTGATTGATCTTCCCATGGGATTTGTAGGATCCGAGTTTCCCCATTCGTGGGCAGAGGCCTACCCAGCGGGGGCTCATAAACTTACCCTATTAAAAATCAGTCCAGACTGGGACCAGCCCTTATGGTTGCTGGCTGTGTTGTGGCCTTTACATTAATGAAATAAATGTTATTCAAATTACCTTCTCAGGCCTCCTGGACTTTTACAGGTTGCAGACTCATATTCACCGTGAAGTGTTGCTCCATTGGTGTCATTGAGAAAACCTGTGCAGGCAGAACAGGTAATGGTGGCCTGTGGTGCTGTCTGTCCCTGGGAAATGGCATAGCTTCCATAGAGAAACTTTGGGCAACATAAATGTGTCCAAGCAGCACCATAGAAGTGCTGCATGGACACATTTGTTGCCCATAGTTTCTCTCTTTGCTCCCACTCCTGTGTGCTTACTCTTTTCACTGGCTTTTATTTCTGTCATTCTTTTTCAATTTCACTTCCTTCTTGATCTCCATCTTCAAAACTAGATTGGCAGAGGGATGGGAGCCTGAGGGCAAATTCAGAGCAGAGAATGGGAGATGCAGAATTAGTGAGTGACGCTGAAAGATAGAGGCAGCACAGGTTAAAAAGTGTACAGCACAATAATTTGGCAGTGTTAAATGTTTTATACATAAATGCAAGGAGCAGAGTAAATAAGGACTAGTTTAGCTCAGTGGGCTAGACAGCTGGCTTGTGTTGCAGAACAAGGCCAGCAGCGCGGGTTCAATTCCTGTACCAGCCTCCCCGAACAGGTGCCGGGATGTGTTGACTAGGGGCTTTTCACAGTAATTTCATACATGTTACAATAAAAGGTTATTATTATTATTAAATAAAGCCGATTAGCTGAGGACACCAATACACACATGACAGCATGATATCATCGCTATAACGGAAACCTGGCTTAAGTATGGGAAAAATGGCAGCTCAACATCCACGGATATAGACTGTGTTCAGGCAGGATAGGGAGGGGGATGAAAAAGGTGGGGATGTAGCATTATTGGTTAAAGAATCGATTACAGCTGTGAGGAGAGGTGGAGAGATGGGCCTTTTGCATTGAGTTCAGAAATAAAAAAAGGGGCAACCACACTACTAGGAGTGTACAATAACCCCCAAATAGTGGAAGGAAGTTAGAAGAGCAAATATGTAGACAGATTTCCATAGAACCCCTACAGTGCAAAAGGAGATCTTTCAGCCCACTGAGTCTGCACCGACCCTCTGAAAAGCCCATCCTACCTTGGCCCACTTCCCCGCCCTATCCCCGTAACCCCACCAAAGGAGCAATATTTTTGCAAGGCCAATCCACCTAACCTTCAGAACTTTGGACTGTGGGAGGAAGCTGGTGCACCCAAAGGAAACCCACACAGACTTGGGAAGAATGTGTAAACTCCACACAGACAGTCACCCAAGGCAAGAATCCAATAGGGGTCCCTGGCAATGTGAAGCGGCAATGCTAACCACTATACCAACGTGCTGCCCTGAGTGTAAAAACAATAAGACTCCCTAATATCAATTGGGAGATGAACAGTGTGAAGGGCTCAGAGGATGGAAAATTCTTGAACTGCATTCAAGTGCACTTTGTTAGCCGCCATGTAACCAGTCTAATGAGAGGGCCGCAATTCTAGATTTAATCTTCGGGAATGAGTGTGGGAGGCATTCAATGATGAAACTCTACGGGCACAGGGTAGACATGGGGTAACACAGTGGCACAGTATAGAAATGTCCCCACAAAGAAAGAGGGTGATATGCCCAAATCTAGATGCATTCTTCATACAGCTCAAGTTAAAGCAGTCAAAGAAAGTTTATGACACTGACAAAAATAATTAACAGTGTAGAAAGCTTAGCGGAGTATAGAAAGTCCAGGGGTGAAGTCAAAACAGAAATGAGGAAAGCAGGGAGGATGTGAAAAAGTACTGGCAGGTAACATCAAAGAAAATCTGAAGACATTTTACTGATACCTTAAGAGCAAGAGAATAACTAAGGAAAAGGTAGGGCCTATAACTTTTGGATTGATTCAGACGATGTGAGCAGAGTTTTCAATGAGTACTTTGTCTCTGTTTTCCCTAAGGAGAGGGATGATGCAGGCAATCTCGTCAGCAAGTGTGAAGTATCAAGTACAATCAAGCATAGTGAGGGAGGTAGTACTGGAGGGACTGACATCCTTGAAGGTGGATAGAAAACCAGGCTAGATAGATTGTATCCCAGACTACTGAAGGAAGCCAGGTAGGAAATGATCTGATGATCATTTTCCAATCCTCACTTGGTACAGGTGATGTCCCAGAGGATTGGATGACAACGAATATTGTACCATTAGTAGTATACTAGCCGGCACGGTGGCATAATGGTTATCATTGCTGTCCCACGGCGTCGAGGTCCCAGGATCGATCGCGGCTGTGGGTCACTGTCCGTGTGGAGTTTGCACATTCTCCCCGTGTTTGCATGGGTTTCACCCCCACAACCCAATGATGTGCAGGGTAGGTGGATTGGCCACACCATGGGCGGTATTCTCCGCTCCCGATAAAAATCGGGATGGCCGTCGTGAAATCGGTCGAGGTTCACGACGGCCTCGGGACCCGCTCCCCGCACCTAATTCACCCCCACCCGGGGGGCTAGGAGCGGGCTTCCGTCTTTCCCGGCCGCGACCTTGTCGCGCCGGAAATGACGCGCAAAACAGCGCATTTATGAGGTCATCTGCGCATGCGTGGGTTGCTGGTTCCAACCCGCGCATACGCGGATAACTTTATCACGCAGACGGCGTGAACCGCGCATGCGCGGTGGCCGTCTTTCTCCTCAGCCGCCCAGCAAGACGTGGCGGCTTGATCTTGCCGGACGGCGGAGGGGAAAGAGTGTGTCTGTTTTGGACGCTGGCCCGACGATCGGTGGGCCTGTCCCCTCCCGAGCACAGTCGTGGTGCTCCCATGCCAATCGGGCCCCTAGATGCCCCAAACGGGCATCTGGCGCCCGCTTCACGAATGCAGCGACCAGGTGTGATTGCTGCCGTGGTGAAACGGGCGTGAAGGGCCGGCCCATCGGGCTCGGAGAATCGACGTTCGCCATGAAAAACGGCGAGCGCCGATTTTTCTGAGCCGGGTTTGGGGGGGGGGGGGGGGGAGAATCGCTGGGGTCACCAGGGGGGTGTAAAAAATGTTGGGAGGCCCTCCCATGTTTCTCCCACGCCACTTGGGGAGTGGAGAATTCCGCCCAATATCTTCACACGGTCAGTGACCCAGAGTGGGGATCGAACCTGGGACCTCAGTGTCGGGAGGCTGCAGTACTACCCACTGCGCCACCATGCTGCCCCTCACTGGCGAAGAATTGACTCCAATATACACTAATGACTTGGACGAGAGAAGTGAATGCACTATTGCCAAGTTTATGATGACTCAATAATAGGTAGGAAGGTAAGTGGTGAGGATGGCACATTGAGGGTGATTCGGCGAGTCCATTAGCTGTGACCCCCAAATTCGGTAATGGCCCCAAACTATCATGAGGGGCCAAAAACGGAAGTTGCACCCGTGGGATTTCAGGATGTGATGTTCCTGGGCCTTGCTCAATGACAATGAAGTAAGAGGGCTGCAGAAGGATTTGGACAGACTGGGAGAGTGGGCAATGAAATGGCAAATAAAATACAATATGGAAAAGTGTGAGGTTATGCACTTTGCAAGGAGGAATTTAGGCATAGACTATTTTCTAAATGGGGAAATGCTCAGGACATCAGAAGCACAAAGGGACTTGGAAGTCCTTGTTCATGATTCTCTTAAAGTTAACTTGCAAGTTCAGTCGGCAGTTAAGAAGACAAATGCAATGTTAGCATTCATGTCAAGAAGGCTAGAATACAAGACCAGGGATGTACTTCTGAGGCTCTGGTCAGACCCCATTTGGAGTATTGTGAGCAGTTTTGGACCCCGTATCTAAGGAAGGATGTGCTGGCCTTGGAGATGGTCCAGAGGAGGTTCACAAGAATAATCCCTGGAATGAACAGCTTGTCACATGAGGAATGGCTGAGGACTCTGGGTCTGTACTCATCAGAGTTTAGAAGGATGAGGGGGGATTTTATTGAAACTTACAGGATATTGCGAGGCCTGGATAGAGTGGATGTGGAGAGGATGTTTCCCGTTGTAGGACAAACTAGAACCAGAGGACACCATCTCAGTCTAAACGGATGATTCTTTAAAACAGAGATGAGGAGGAATTTCTTCAGCCAGAGGCTGGTGAATCTGTGGAACTCTTTGCCGCAGAAGGTTGTGGAGGCCAAATCACTGAGTGTCTTTAAGACAGAGATAGATAGGTTTTTGATTAATAATAGGATCAGAGGTTATGGGGAGAAGGCAGGAGAATGGGGAAGAGAAAAATATCAACCATGATTGAATGTCGGAGCAGACTCGATGGACCGAGTGGCCTAATTCTGCTTGAGTAAGTTGGGCCTGTACTCATTGAAGTTTTGAAGAATGAAAGACGACCTTATTGCGACATATTAGATTCTCAGGGGCTTGACAGCGTAGATTCTGTGAATTTGTTTCCTCTTGTGGGAGAGTCTAGGACCGGGGGCATAATCTCAGAGTTAGAGGTCACCCATTTAAAACAGAGATGAGGAGGAATTTCTTTGCACAAAGGAATGTGTATCAGTCGGATTCTTTACAGCAGAGGGCTATAAAGGCTGGGTTGTTGAGTATGCTCAAGGCTGAGATTTCAGATTTTTAATCAAAAAGGAAATCAAGGGTTATGGAGGTAAGACAGGAAAGTGGAGTTAAGGATTGTCACATCAGATCAGTCATGATCTCATTGAATGGCAGAGCAGACTCGATGGGCTGAATGGGCTACTTCTGCTCCTACACCTTATTATTTTATGGTCTTATTTAAAAAAGGTGCGAGGGATACGCCAGAAAACGATAGGCCAGTCAGTCTGAGAGACAGGATAAACTGTCACTTAGAAATGCATGGATTGATCAGGAATAGTCAGTTTGGCTTTGTTAAGGGAGGATTGTGCAGTACTAACTTAATAGAATTTTTGAGGAAGCAACAAGGAGGATTCATGAGGGTAGTGTCGTGGATGTTGTCTACATGGATTTCAGTAAGGCATTTGACAAGGACCCACATGACAGACTGATCAGGAAATGGAAATCCCATTGGATACAGGAGAAGGTGGCAGGTTGGATCCAAAATCGGCTCAGTGACAAGAAACAAAGTGTAATGGTGGTGGATAGTTTTACAAATGGAAAACCGTCTCCAGAGGTGTTCCACAGGGCTCAGTGTTGGTGGTCCTCTGTTTGTTGTACATATTAATAATTTAGACTTCATTGTGGGAGGCATGATAAGAAAATTTGCAGATGACATTAAAATTGGTCATGCAGTTGATAATGATGAGGCTAACTGTCAGCTCCAAAATATCATCAATGGTTTGGTTGTGTGGACAGAAAAGTTGCAAATGGAATTCAACTTAAGGTATCCAGACTCTGTGTCTGCTAAAGCTGCAATTAAGAAGTCATAAAAGGTGAGGCTGTGATTAATTTTAACCATTTATTTGCTTGCAGAGAGATACTTAAAGCAATATTGCTATGATTTCTGGAGATTCCCTGCAGTGTAGATAATTTATGGGGGAGTGGTGTTTAGTCTTAGCTAAGCAGGTCATGGAACATAGTGGGTTACAGATGATGTAATTAATGGGAGGAGCCAGGTTTATAGCAATCAGTTTTGGATGTGGAAATTTATAGCCTGACAAAGGCAGAATGATTCCACTTTTCCGAAAGGAAATCTCTACACAATAATAGAGAAAATATCTCTGTGTTTGCTAACTTTATTTTATGGCTTTTGACCTGTAATGGGCTTTACTTGTTTGGATGTAGAGCAGGTTTAAGTTAGAAGTTCAAGTGTTTTCTTTTATTTTAAGAATTGTTTAACTGTTAATTGAAAAACTATTTTCTGTGACGTTAGTGTGATTACCCCTGTGTTAATAATAATGTTTGTTGAATATAAAAGATCCTTATTTGTCAGTGGAATAACTCCTGGAGCGAAGTATCCTTTCTTCACAGTTTACAAATTGAAAAATTGTTGCGGTTTCTTGTCTGGTTTCCTAATATAAATTGGGATCTGGTCCGGTACAATAACAATATGCTATGCTTTCCTTTATTGGATAGGGTGTTGAATACAAAAGCAGGGATGCAGTGATAGAACTGTACAAAACAGTGGTCAGGCCACAGTTGGAAATTTGTGTATATTTCTGGTCGCCACATTACAGGAAGAACATAGTTGTACATAGAGAGTGTAGGGGGGGGACTTCCGGTGGCGCCCTCGAGGAGGCAGGTCGCAGGTCGGATCGCTCCCGCCCGAGATGGGCAAACGGACCTTTGTCTACGGACTTTTTAGGGACCTGGCAGCCTGAATCGGTGGAGGAGACGACAGGGAAGAGGCTTTCTTCCCGGGGTATGGGCAGCTGGACCAGAAGCGGTCGAGTGGAGCGGGAAGGATCGAAGCGGGAGCAGCGGGGAACCCAGGCCGGGCGGCCAAGCATGGCGGACGGCGGGGACCGGGGAGCGGAGGCTCACTGGCCAAGGGAGGAGCAGATGGAGTTCTTCAAGAACTGCTTCGCCGAGCTGAGGAGGGACACGCTCGACCCGATGAGAGCGGTGATGGACCGAATGGTCGAGACACAGGCGGCCCAAGGGAAGGCGCTCAGGGAGGTCGAGGCGAAGCTCTCCAGCCAGGAGGGCACGGTAACGGAGCTGGAGCACGAGGTGGAGGAGCTGAACGCCCGTCAGAGGAGGATGCAGGAGCAGCTTGAAGAGCTGGGGAACAGAGCCAGGAGGCAGAATTTAAGAATCGTTGGCCTCCCCGAGGGCTGCGAGGGGTCGGATGTGGGCGCATACGTGACGGGTATGCTTGAGGCGCTGATGGGACCGGAGGCCTTCCCTCAACCCCTGGAGTTGGATGGGGCACATAGAGCCCCCGCAAGGAAGCCCAGGACGGGCGACCGACCGAGGGCCTTGGTGGTCCGCTTTCACCGGCTTGCTGACAGGGAACGTGTGCTGCGATGGGCCAAGGCGGAGAGGAGCAGCAGATGGGAGAACTGCGAGGTGCGCATTTACCAGGACTTGGGAACGGAGCTGGCCAAGAGGCGTGCAGGGTTCATCAAGGTAAAGGCAGCCCTCTACAAAAAGGAGGTGAGGTTTGGAATGCTATATCCTGCAAAGCTTTGGGTTACGTTTGAGGAACTCCACTACTACTTTGAGACACCAGAACAGGTTTGGACCTTTATTAAAGACAAGAAGCTGGACTTGAACTAATGGGCACTGAGTTCTTTTAGTGCTGTACAGTGGCGGCGGCCTGTTAACTTAAAGTTGCTCTGATTAGGACTTTTACTAAGAAAAAGAAGCTGGACTGGAACTAAAGGACTCGGGGCTTGCAGACATTTTGTGTGGCGGCGGTTTGTTAAACTATCCTGTACTGTAATGTTTTATCTAAGATTGTTTTCAGCCTGGACAGAGAGCGGGGGCTGGAGGGCGCACTGTTTAGGGTCCTTTGGGGGGATCGCAATGGGGGGGAGGGGGGGCCTGTGCGTGGTACCTTCTGGTGCGAGATCGGGGCCTCGGATGGGGGGATGGGCTAGGGGCTAGTCACGGGACTTGAAAGGGCTCGGTGGGATACAATTAGGTTAATGGGTCCCTGGTGGGTGGGGGGAGGGCCTGAGCGCTGGGACGGGAGACAGGTAGGCGCCAAGGGCAGGGGTCAGTGTGACTAGCGTGGGTCAGGGGGCACCAGGGAGAGCGGAGGGGGGGCGGGGCGGGCTAGGGCCAAGCGCAGGGCTGACCTGGCAGGCCAGGCCTGGGGGAGTAGGGGAGACCAGGCGGGGGGGGGGGGGGGGGGGGGGGGAGAAGAGGGTTAGGGCCACGTTAGCTTAGTGTAGTTGAACACGTGTGGCATGGGTAAACAGAGCTGGCAGGGAAAGTGCCGTATGGAAGGATTTTTGGTTTCAACATTTATTAACATGTTTATTCTTTCCCACTGTTCGTTTTCACTATGTTAAGGCTCTTTGCACAGGGCCATTTTTCGCTTTGTAACTGTTACAAATTTGTGTTAAATAAAAAACTTCAAAAAAAAAAAAAAAAAAAGAGAGTGTAGGGGAGATTTACAAGAATATTGCCAGGGCTTGAAAATTGCAGCTATGAGGAGAGATTGGATAGGCTCCTTTGAACAGCAGAGGTTAATGGGTGACATAATTGAGGTGTGCCAAACAAACGATGAGGGGCCTAGATAGGGTAGATGGGAAAGACTTGTTTCCCCTAGCTGAGGGATCACCAGGGGGCATTGGCTTAAGGTGACTGGTAGAAGGATTAAAGGAGACATGAGGAAAACCCTTTTCGCCCAGAGGGTAGGTGCGCATCTGGAATTCACTGCCTGAATTGGTGGTTGAGGCTGAAATGCACAACTCATGGATAATGTATCTGCATTTGAAGTGCTGTAACCTTCAAGGCTATGGACCAGGTGCTGGAAAGTGGGATTAAAATGAGTGGCTCGTTTCTTTTTTCTCCTTTCACGATGGGTTGAATGACCCCCTTCTGACCCCTTTCTGCAGCGTAACTCTTCTATGATTCTAAGGTTCTCTTCTTTGCTCTATCTTCCTACCCTTTTATATTCTTCTTCTTCTGCCCTTCTCTCTTTCTTGTTAACCTAAACAAATTGTTCTTATTACTGTTTGTGTTGGCTATCCACGGTAAACATCAGCACGATTATTAACAAAATGAAGCATCACAATGCAATAATGAATGCAATTTCATTTATGATTCAGGCGTGCAGTTTGAGAAATTGTTGGTGATTAGTGTTTGTCTCTCAGGAGGAGCAATTGTTTTTGCGGCTGAGTGATCTGATAGCACTGTATCACTAAAATAAATGAGCATGAATCTGCCTTTCTCTTCTCAATCCATTATCCATTGTATCCTTTTTGGAAAATCGAATTAGTCCCCTTCATAAGATTCTTCTTTCTCCCATCAATAAAACAAATTGAAAGGCTCGTTCCTTGTTGCCTAATGCAAGGTAAATCCAGAGGAGACAGTTAATAATAAATAAATGCAACAGTGAGTTGGTATTTATAAATAATGTATTCATTATTTCCTGCATTATAATTTTCTCGTATTAAAATGGCATAGCCTTGAAATAATCTTAAATAAAAACAAAAAGTGCTGGAAATACTCAACAGGCCTGGCAGCATCTGTGGAGAGAGAAACAAGAGTTGCCAATTCAGGTCACCAATCAAAAATGTTAACTCAGTTTCTCTCTCTCTTCAGATGCTGCCAAACAATCGTTCCAGGATTTTCTGTTTCTATTTCAAATTTCAAGGATCCCCAATATTTAGTTTCTGAAAACATCTTTCCTTCTTGGCACGTCATAACATTAAAGGCTGTGGGCCAAGTGCTCGCAGATGGAATTGGTTAGGTGGGTTGGGTGTTTTTCATGTGTCGGTGCAGACTTAATGGCCCAAAGGGCCTCTTCTGCGCTGTATTTTATGTGATTCTGAAATGAAATCCTGAATAGCAACAGCTTTCACAGCATGAAGATGACACCGAACTTTATCTCTCTGCCACCTCGCGCGATTCCTCCACTGCCTCTATGTTGCTAGATGTTTTGGATTAACTGAAATTTCCTCCAGTAACGCATTGGGATGATCTCTGCTGTCAGCGCCAGTCAGAAACCCCATACTCTTGCCACCTATTCTGTGTCCCCATTGTCCCTGACTGAATCAGACATCTGGCAACATGACTGTTCTATTCAATCTCGAGCTGAATCTCTGACCTCTATCCTCCCCATTGCCAATAATTCTCCTTTCACTTGCACACCCCCAGCCACAACCCATCTGTTGTTGAAACATTTCCAGATTCAACTATTCAGCTGAGGGCTGGTCATGAATAACCAATGCATTATTTATAAATCCCCCAGCACTTCAAAATTCCCAGAGCCTTGTGGCCTTCCTCCTCTCTATGGTTGTAAACTGGTTCTCCTGCTGAAGTGTCCATGCTTCTGATTCTGACACCTCCCTCCCCCCCCCCCCCCCCCCCAGTGTTGGCTGTACCCAGGGGTGGATTTACAATGAAACACACCATGCCTGAGCAGGGGCTCAAATACAGGTTCTCTGACTCATGTCGCTCCCAGCCAGTTAGGTACAGACATATATTGCAAAGCTGGCCACAATTAAAAAGCCAATCATTATTGCCAACCAAGCACAGATGAGGGAGCAGGACGTATCTGATCCGTTGTAACTCTCGGTTCCATTTAGCCACTATGGAGACAGACACATATTCAGAGCTCCATTGCCTTGCTGCATGTGGCCAAGTGTCTGCACAGTGAGGTGTATCTGTATGGAATGCGGTCCCTGATGGGAGCACAGCAACAGTTCGTATCCAGTGTTTGGAAGTTAGAATCAGAGAAGGTGTCAGTGGGAAGAACTATCATGTGGGCAGGGCTGGAATTTGAGGCACCTATAAATACCACCCCATGGTGACCGGAACCAGGATCACGGGTGGCTACCCTCTCTACGTCATTCTCCACTCCTTTACTCTCCATCCACCATCTTTCATTGCCCCTCATTCCCCCTAATTCACCCCCTTCCCACCTCCTTCACCCACCCATTCCCCCTCCTTCACCCCACATATGCCCCTTCATTCCGATCCCCCTCATTCATCTCTGTCCCCTCCCCATTCCCCAGAAAGAAACTGTTGATTGTGTGAGTTAGATAATTAGTGTGTGTGTGTGACCCATTTGTATCCATCCTCCTTCAACAGTAAGCAGTCTCCATTCGGGATGTGCCCACTGGCATTTTAATGCTTTTGGCCACTGGAAATATCAAGGGGAAACCACCATCACAGTAGGATGTGACGTGCGGGGGTGCACCACCAGCTTACCAGGATAGAGAAGCGGATTCTGCAGATATATCCCTTACCTTAGCACTGACGTAAGACCAACTCAGTCTAATTCAGCCATGCATTCTCTCAGAAAGACCAATCAGCGGGATTCTCCGACCCTCCTCCGGGTCGGAGAAACGCCGGGGGCGGCGTGAATCCTGTCCCCGCCGGCTGCTGAGTTCTCCGGCGCCGGGGTTTTGGCGGGGGCAGAATCGCGGTGTGCCGGTCAGCGACTGCTGCCAGCAACCCCCCCCCAGTGATTCTCCGGCCCCTGATAGGCTGACTGGCCGCCCGTTTTTGGCGGGTCCTGCCGGTGTAAATCACAACAGGTCCTTACCAGCGGGACCTGGCTCCATGGGTGGCCTGCAGAGTCCTCAGGGTTGGCACGAGGGAATCTGGCCCCGGGGTTGCCCCCATGGTGGCCTGGCCCGCGATTGGGGCCCACCTATCCACGGTGGGCCTATGCCATGGGGGCACTCTTTCCCTCTGCACTGGCTGCTGTCAATCTCCGCCATTGCCGGTGCGGAGAACGCACCTGCGCATGCGCTGGGATGACGCCAGCACATGCTGGCGCTCCTGCGCTTGTGGCAACTCACGCCGTCCAGCGAAGCACCTTCAGCGGCGGTTAGCGTGGCACCAAGCCCTTCCGCACTGGCTCTAGCGGCGCTAAACACTCCGGCTCCAGCCTAGCCCCTGAAGGTGTGGAGGATTCCGCACCTTTGGGGCGGCCCGACGCCGGAGTGGTTCACGCCACTCCTCGGCACCGGAGTGGCCCGCCCCACCGGTCCGTGGAGAATCCCGCCCAATATATCCTATTTTTCAATTGATGTCCTTTCTTCTTTTTGTTATCACAAGCAGGAGCAACTCTGCGACCTCTTTAGGTTTTCAAATTTAATAAATACTTTATACAAATCAAAATTTGGGTCATAGAATCATAGAATTTACAGTGCAGAAGGAGGCCACTAGTCTGCACTGGCTCTTGGAAAGAGCACCCTACGTAAGCCCACACTTCCATCCTATCCCCCTAACCCAGTAACCCCAACAAACTGTTTTTGACACTAAGGGCAATTTATCATGGCCAATCGAACCTGGGACCCTGGAGCTGTGAAGCAACTGTGCGAACCACTGTGCTACCATGCTGCCCTTAAACGTGAAGTCAAATTCTTTAAGAAGATAGATATTTCTTTTGACCTCAGAAGTTTTGTTAATCACTTCATTTATTCTATTTGAATTATAAACACAATACCTAAAATTGGCTATGTATATTATGAAACTCTGATAATTGGTCAGAAATTAGGGTGTATAACTGTATTCAATAGATATTATGGCAGAGAAAAGATAGTTGAGGATGCAGACAAGAATTTTTTCCTTACTCAAGGAAAGTATATGTGTGAGGGGAGGGGGAGTAGGGAGTGTGTGAGGGGAGGGGAACAGAGAGTGTGTGAGGGGAGGGGGAGCAGAGAGTGTGTGTGAGTGGAGGGGGAACAGAGAGTGTGCGTGAGGGGAGGGGGAACAGAGAGTGTGTGTGAGGGGAGGGGGAACAGAGAGTGTGTGTGAGGGGAGGGGGAAGAGTGAGTGTGTATGAGGGGAGGGGGAACAGAGAGTGTGTGTGAGGGGAGGGGGAACAGAGAGTGTGTGTGAGGGGAGGGGGAACAGAGAGTGTGTGTGAGGGGAGGGGGAACAGAGAATGTGTGTGAGGGGAGGGGGGACAGAGAGTGTGTGTGAGGGGAGGGGGAACAGAGATTGTGCGTGAGGGGAGGGGGAACAGAGAGTGTGCGTGAGGGGAGGGGGAACAGAGAGTGTGTCTGAGGGGAGGGGGAACAGAGAGTGTGTGAGTGGAGGGGGAGCAGAGATTGTGTCTGGGGGAGGGGGAAGAGAGAGTGTGTGTGAGGGGAGGGGGAACAGAGAGTGTGCGTGAGGGGAGGGGGAACAGAGAGTGTGTGAGGGGAGGGGGAGCAGAGATTGTGTGTGAGGGGAGGGGGAACAGAGAGTGTGTGTGAGGGGAGGGGGAACAGAGATTGTGTGTGAGGGGAGGGGGAACAGAGAGTGTGTGTGAGGGAGGGGGGAACAATGGAACGATAGAAATTCACAGCACAGAAGGAAGCAACTTGGCCAATTATTGTAACTGCACAGCTCTCAGAAAGAAATAATCATGTTGTCCTAATTTCCATACCTTGCTACTTTTTAAATTTCAGACATAAAACATTTGATGCATTCTATTACTGATACAGTTCT
The DNA here is from genome assembly GCF_902713615.1 of Scyliorhinus canicula. NCBI lineage: Eukaryota > Metazoa > Chordata > Chondrichthyes > Carcharhiniformes > Scyliorhinidae > Scyliorhinus > Scyliorhinus canicula. The sequence goes on along the minus strand of NC_052148.1, from coordinate 103,772,176 downwards.
TGGTGGGAAAATTCCATATCCTAACAACCCTGCAATTTATATCAATAGTCATTGCATGATCATGTTTCATTGGTTGAGGAAACTATTGCTGTAGACAACATTGCTGTAAGAATTGGTTTAATTTTCAGGTATAAGAAAGGTTTCAAAAATGTTTTGTTTTTCTTTTTATAAATTTAGAGTGTCCAATTCCATTTTTTCCCAATTAAGCAGCAATTTAGCGTGGCCAATCCACCTAGCCTGCACAACTTTGGGTTGTGGGGGTGAAACCCACACAGAAACAGAGGGAATCCATGTGCAAACCCCACACGGATAGTGACCCAGAACCGGGATTGAACCTGGGACCTCGGTGCCGTGAGGCAACAATGCTAACCACTGCGCCACCGCGCTGCCCTGGAAAGGTTTCAAAAATAGAGATTGGGGTGGGCTGGTTGGTGGAGATAGATTATAGGGAAGAAAAATAATATCATTTATATAAATAATCAAAACGTAGCCTCAAAAATGAATATTACACAAAGTATAAAACATTGTACTGATGGAATCAGACACAATTAAAGTTAAATAAAGCCACAATTTAATACGGAAAATAAATTCTTAAAACAAACTGATCAGTGGCATTCCCATTGTAAAGCTTTTTAAGTTATATTCGTGGCCTGAAAAACAACATTGGTCCTTTTGAAAGATTTAGCATGGTGGCTAGGATTAACAAATAGGATATGATGGAAATGTAAATATATATGTTTTGTATTCATTTTCACTATTGAAGCTGACACAGCATTAGATACAAATGCTTTAGATATTGACTCCTTGAATGTCAATTCTCAATGGCCTTAGCTTGGCTGGAGGCACTGAAGATTTATCATGTTGCTAGAACTCATAGCATTTAACCTTGAATGCTGGAGAAAATCATTAATTTAGCTGACTAATAGTTCTTTGAAATATGGACTAGTTTAAATTGACTAGAGAAAGGGCTTGATGCATGAATTATTTCATACTTGTACCAAGCCCATTCATTGATATCCAGATAGGAGCACATGAACAAGGGTTAGCCACTCAGCCCCTTGAGCTTGTTCTGCCATTATGGTTGATCTGTATCTTAACTCTATTTACCCAGTTTTGTTCCATATCTTGTCAGTAAAGCTCTGCAATTCATGTTTTCAATGGGCTTTAATTAAATTGATGCACAATGAATTTCTAACTGTGCTAAAGACTAATGATTCAATGGTTCCGGGTCAAAATAAAATACCACTGGCACTAATACTTTTCAATTAAAATGCATAGTTTATTGACATTTGGGATTGAAATTATTCATATATAGGAAACAACAGTGTAACAGAAGATGAAAAATTACATGACCAACGTAGTTTCTAAGAACTCCTGCACCTCAAAATTTCCTCTGGCATTATTGGTGGTGGCAGAGAGAGAGAGCGAGTGTAAGGGGTGGATTCGGGGAACAGGGAATGTGTGCAAAGGGTGGATGAAAAAGCAAGTGGGTGCGAGGGATGAGGGGAAGAGAAATGTGTATGAAGGGTGGGGGAACAGAGAGTGTGTGCGAGGGACGGGGGGAAGAGTGAGTGTGTGTGAGGGGAGGGGGAACAGAGAGTGTGTGTGAGGGGAGGGGGAACAGAGAGTGTGTGTGAAGGGGAGGGGGAACAGAGAGTGTGTGTGAGGGGAGGGGGAAGAGAGAGTGTGTGTGAGGGGAGGGGGAACAGAGAGTGTGTGAGGGGAGGGGGAACAGAGAATATGTGTGAGGGGAGGGGGAAGAGAGAGCCCATGTGAGGGGTGGGCATCGTCCATGTGAGGGGTGGGCTTCAGATCGTCGGGTGGTGTGAGGTCCAAAAATGAAGCTGAGTACAGGGTCCCACGACCTGCAAATCCGTCTTTGGCTGTTCCTTGAGCACTTAGGCTCTTCTGTCAGTTTTGTGGGCAGCACAGTAGCACAAGTGGTTAGCACTGTGGCTTCACAGCGCCAGGGTCCCAGGTTTGATTCCCCACTGGGTCACTGTCTGTGCGGAGTCTGCACGTTCTCCCCGTGTCTGCGTGGGTTTCCTCCGGGTGCTCCGGTTTCCTCCCACAGTCCAAAGACGTGCAGGTTAGGTGGATTGGCTGTGATAAATTGCCCCTAGTGACCAAAAAGGTTAGAAGGGGTTTTTGGGTTACGGGGATAGGGTGGATGTGAGGGCTTAAGTGGGTCAGTGCTGACTCGATGGCCCGAATAGCCTCCTTCTGCACTGTATGTTCTATGTTCTTTAATTTTCCTGCAACTGAACCATCTCGCTAATCCTAGAGTTCCTCTCTGTTCGGTGCCTTACTGCCCGACATTATATACATTGGGTAATTGAAATACCTAGTGGGGGAGCTTGTATTCTGCAAGGAGCATGGGGAAGATGAGCATTCCCATCCCATAGATCCTGTGTGTCATGTTACAGTTTTGCTCATCCTTTCTCATATCTCCTTCTTTGGCTTTCTGTCACTCTAAATACAAACATGCAGGTGGCATTGATAGAGTTTCACTGCAACATTATAAACCGTCAAGGTGTCATCAATGTCACCATGATTCTAATCATAGTCAAGAAGGTGGTGATTCAAGTGATTCAGTTTAAAAAATAGCATACAATTCATCAGGATGTATATGAATCTGCAACTAAGAGCAATTGTTTCTCAGGTTATGAATTTTCGTGATTATGTTTTCCATATCTATGGTGTCTTTAGTCTTTTAGAGGAATTTTAAATGTATTTTATGGGTATTTTGTTATTCACAATACCAAAATAGGAAGAGGGTTAAGAAATAAACTACATATTGTCTCAGAAATGTAATAGCCTTTAATTAGCTTTTGAAATGATAAGCAGTAGCTTATGATTTTCGTGCCTGTGGCTTGATTGAGGGCTAATATAACCCTGTTATTTTAGCAAAGACATTACCTGTTTAAAATAAATGTTCTTCAAATAGCAACTGATGGTGTTCGAATAACCCCGTTCGTTGTTTTCTGCCAGTTCATTACAGATTGTTCTGATACAGTAAGGATGCTTCTTTTAACTTCTCATCCACTTTTGGACACAGGATGCTGAGGAAGAAACATATGGCTGATTTTAGTACAGTGCGCCAAAGCTTGCATGGCAGTAGGGGTTGTGGGTGGCCAGGAAGGTGGGTGCTGGGGAATTTGGGCAGGAGTACTTGCACCAGATTCCTGACATCAGGAAAATTGTCCCCAATTATGTTGAGGGATGGAAAGAGCCAAATGTGGGATACCCATCTACCAGTGGCCGTGTCAATTAGTCTCAATAATGAGCCATTGGCACCAATTATATTTGAACTTAGTGGTCCTCAGGAATTAAACAGAAAACACGCAGATCGTCCATGCCACCCTAGGCCACCCACCAAACCCTGTTGGGTTTACCACTAGCCTCCCGCCTGGTGGTAAAAAGTGTAAGTATTGTGCTGCTCTACCTTGTAGGAGTTGCCAGGAATAAGGGAGTGTTTGGTCATGGCAATTTATTAGGGTCTGAACAAGAATGGACAGGGGATGTGTAAACCGATGTTGTAGAGAGCTAGACGGATGAAAGGAGTGTGAGGTGGCATCCTTTCCCTGTCCTGTGGGTACAGGACATCATCCTGTGGACTTTTATCACCACCAGTGCTGTATCTGAGAAATTAAGTGCCCTCTCCTTGACCCTTGAATCATTCATCAACATGTTGCTGTTTGGAGCACATTGTACCTTCAATAGCTGTTTGCGTGAAGAGTCCAAAAAAGGTATGGCATAAAATTGTGTCTAGTCACTTCTTAAATTGAACACCTTCAGGCAAATTCAAGTTGTGGTAATCACCAATTAGGATCAAAATAGTGTGCTCACTCCCAACTTTCAAATAGAAATGACTTACTAGCACAACAGTCATTAAGGGCGCAATTCTCCCCCCCCCCCATGCCGGGTGGGAGAATCGCGGGGGTGCCGGGCGAGTCCCGCCATGCCACCCCGGCACCCGCACGCGATTCTCCCCCCCCCCCCAAAACGGCACGCCGAGATTTACGGCACACCGCTCGGAGAATCGCCGTTTGTAACGGGCGAGCGGCGAATCTCTGGCCCGTATGGGCCGAGCGGCCTGCCCAATACGATGTGGTCATGCCGCAGCCAACCACACCTAGTCACAGCCGGCGTGAACATCGCGCGAACACTGCGGGGGCGGCCTGTGGGGGGGGGGGGAAGGGAGGATCGAGAACCGGGGGGGCGTTCAAAAGGAGTCTGGCCCACGATCGGTACCCACCGATCGACGGGCCAGCGTCTATGAAGGACGCACTCCTTTCCTCATCCGCCCCGCAAGATCACTCCTCCATTTCTTGTGGGGCGGCCGCGGGGAGGACGGCAACCGCGCATGCACGGGTTGGCGCCGGCCAACCTGCGCATGCGCGAGGGACGTCATTCACGCAGCGCCGGCCACGTAAGTTACTTGCCGCCGCTTTTACGCAGCGCCAAAGCCCGGCGCGCGTAAATGACGCGGCAGCACTCCTAGCCCCCCGGGGGTGGGAGAATAGGGGGCGAGGAGCGGCCTCCGCGCCGGAGTGAAACACTCCGGTTTTCACTCCGGTGTTGGCACTTAGTCTCCCGTTGGGAGAATCCCGCCCTAAGTGTTTTTTCATCCTTTGACCAAAATTACTGATGCGCCTCTCCATAATATTGTATCTTGGGTAGGTATAATTTCAATAAATTCCCAGAACAGCTGTCTGCCAAAAAGTCTATATTGTAACTTATTTACAATTATGAGAACACCTCTTTGTGCTAGCTTCTGATGATACTTACTTTCCTGGAGTATCAGATCACATAGGTATATGTCACTTCCATGACATCACAGACTGTTACAGTTCACCTTTGATCGAACTTTGTCTGACATATTCCCTTATACTATGGCTGGAATTTTCCGACTGTTGCAACTCCCTTTTCCTACCAGCAGTGCACCCACTCCTGGGGTGATCCCAGCGGCAGCCGGTGTTACAATGGGAATTTCCATTGATAAGCTGCGGGAAGATAGAATCCCGCCACCAGCGAATAGTGCACCACCAGGAAACATGCGGCTGGAGTACGAGAGAATCCAGCCCTATATCTCCCCCTAAATCTCATTCTGATTTCAACATTCCCAATGATTCAATCTCCTGGTCATTCAGAGCATATCAGTGTTTTGTGGTCCCATAGGAAATGTAACCTGTTTTTACTTTCTTAGGTGAATGTTGTTTTTCTTTCTCTTGTGATAAATGTTGAATTTCAGATATAAATTATATTATATGTATCTGATGCAGGAATGGTTAAAAGCCTGTGTTAGTGTGTGTGTGTGACTGCTGCAGTGATGGTTTTTAAAATTCTGGTTTAAAAGAAAGACAGACACTTTGACTGCAGAACATGCTATTAAGATGTTGTAAAAGTAAGATCATAATTCATTCAAACCATGTATACGGTTTACCTGATTTGGGCTAATGAAATTTTGTTTATTGAAAGAAAGTTTCCCGGGGAGCAGATAATTAGGGACATTGGACGGAATTGTCCATTTCAGAGATTAGTGCTGACACCAGGAATGAATCGCATGAGTTCTACCGCCCTGAAAGCGGCGCCGTTCCTGGATTCAGGACATACTAATGGGCTAGCGCATCGACCATCATGCCCCTAGCACCAACACCGGCCCACACACCCGTAGCCCCATAACGGAGGTCAGCATCAGAGAACCAGGTGAGCATGCAATGACTAGCGATGACCCTATGGTGCATGTGGCACCCCCCCCCCCCCCCCCCCCCCCCGCCTCAACCTACCCCCCATGATCTAATCATGCACCTTGCCTTTTGTCTTGCAAGATGACCTGGCAATGAAGCCTTGCGATTCATCTGGTGACGAGGCGGGACCTGCTGGTGACCTGCGCCCCCAGCCACAACCCCACGACACACCGGAGCAGACATCCGGAGATGACACCGACTTCTCAGCACTGCTGTCACCAACACCCTCCACGATCCCAGACACACTCACCTCAGTTGGGCATTGAAAAGGCTCCTGGGGCACTATCTGGTGCACAACACACATGCAGCAATACATAAGGTGGAGGTAGGAAACCCCTAGCCAGAGGACAGTTGGAGGGAGGTCTGATCCCAGGGACTAGCTACTGTCCAGATGGCTCTCAGACCTTTGAAACAGACAGTCCCATCAATGTTGGAGATGCAGGTGCAGAAGCGGGGGACAGCACGATAGCACAGTGGTTAGCACAGTTGCTTCACAACTCCAGGGTCACAGGTTCGATTCCCGGCTTGGGTCACTGTCTGAACGGAGTCTGCACATTCTCCCCGTGTCTGCGTGGGTTTCCTCCGGGTGCTCCAGTTTCCTCCCACAGTCCAAAGATGTGCAGGTTAGGTGGATTCGCCATGCTTATTTGCCCTTAGTGTCCAAAAAAGGTGGGGTGGGGTTACTGGGTTACGGGGATGGGGTGGGGGTGTGGGCTTCAGTAGCGTGCTCTTTCCATGGGCCGGTGCAGACTCGATGGGCTGAATGGCCTCCTTCTGCACTGTAAATTCTATGATTCTATGATACATGCGGGGGTGTCAGATGCAGTTGGAGGAGTCCAACCCTCTGAAGGGGCAAGATGCGGTGCTGACCATGCGTGCTACCCAGCCCAACACTGCATGGGTGGCGTCCATGGTGGAGGCCTTGGATGCGATGCTATCGGCCATGGGTCAAGATGTCCAAAGCCTGGGTCACTGTACGAGCGGTGGCTGAGGCACAGGTTAGGGCCGCCATGTTGGGTTACGGGTATAGGGTGGATACGTGGGTTTGAGTGGGGTGATCATTGCTCGGCACAACATCGAGGGCCGAAGGGCCTGTTCTGTGCTGTACTGTTCTATGTTTCTATGTCATAGGCAGCCATGTACCAGGTCCATGTGGACATTGCTGTGGCGCTTCAGAGCATGGCTCAATCACATCAGGTGATGGCTGTGGGCATCGAGAGCATTGGCCTGGTGCTGGCTGACCTGAACCAGATGTAAAGAGACCTGTGTGATGTGACACAGCCCCAGAGAGATGTGTCACTGTCCCAGAGGGACCTGGCCGGTCCCTGTGCTCCAACGCCTTGATCATTGAGATCCTGGTCAAGGTGAGAGTGGGTCTTCAGGATCGGCAGCGCCAAATGATGGTGGAGGCCCCATAGCTCGCTCCGGCCATGCCCCTATCCCAAGGTGTAGCCCGGGCGGTCATCGGGCACCCTGTGGGAGAAGGATGTGATGGGGCCTGTGACAGTGACTCTCGCAGGGAAGGTGCTGGAACACCTCAGCAACTGTGAATCGCCCCCTACCTGTCCCTGCCACATCCAATGGTCAGCAGGTAGCACAGAGTGGCAACATGCCACCTGAGGCACCCAGACGACTCCCGTTCTATTTGTTTAAAATTTGTTTTAATATACCATATCCTTATTTGTGTGTGGGATCACTCCTGGAGTGAAATATCCTTTCCTCAGTCTGACAAATTAAATTAAATATTGGAGTTTCTATCCGGTATTCCAGGACGACCGCCAAAGTGGCCCCAGGTCACAGGGCTGGGATTGCAGCAGTTTGCCTCCACTCCTGATGTACCACCTGTGGACCCACCTAGATGGAGTGATAGGGCCTGTAATGCTAGGATGTTAGACACCGTTAAGTTGGCATGGGTGAAGCACATAGGTTAGCGATAGGGGCTAAGGCACAATACCTGCATATATCATGATAAACACCTGTTCACCAATATACCGACCTGTCTCGGCGGTGCTCTGCCTGAATAGTATGAGGGATGGGCTGAGCAAGGCCGGGTGCAGACGGTGTTCTGGGTGGGGTGGTGGAAGGCTGCTGGTGTGGGGCATGGGTGTCGGAGGTGGGCACAGGCCAGGGCTCCCAGGGCAGTTGGACACCACCCCGGAGGCGTCAGTGGACTGGTAGGGCCTACTCGATGCATGATCCACCACCTCACACCAGCCCGGTACCCAAACCCCCTGTCACCCCTGGGGTTCAATGGGACCCGTGTGATAGAATGGAGCGATGCATGCAGCGATCACCCAGGTAGAGGGTGGAAAGTGCTTCCGAGGGCAGGGATCAGAATAACCCACTGTTACTGCCAGCCCAGAGCCCACACCCTGTAGTGAAGCAAATAGGAAGCACAGAGGGGGTGCAAGTGCAAAGCAGGGGGGAGGGGGGGGCGGTGATGTGGAGCTCCTCAGTACTGGAAATGAAGGTAAGTGCGGCCTCAACAGAGTCCCCTTCGATAGTGGGGTCAGCACCCAGCTAAACCCACCCAAAATGGGACTGATTTTTTTTGGGATAAATTGTGCACAGAAGGCGGCATGGTGGCACAGTGGTTAGCACTGCTGCCTCATGGCGCCGAGGTCCCAGGTTCGATCCCGGCCCTGGGACACTGTACGTATGGAGTTTGAACATTCTCCCCGTGTTTGCGTGGGTCACCCCCTACGACCCAAAAAGATGTACAGGGTAGGTGGATTGGCCACCCTAAATTATCCCTTAATTGGAAAAAATTAATTGGCTACTCGAAATTTGTATTAAAAAAAAATAAGAATAAATAAATTAATCACGCACAATTTTTTTTAACTATACCATAATCTTTATTTGTGTGTGGAATCACTCCCGGAGCAAAATATCCTTTCCTCAGTCTTACATATTAAATAAAATCTTGGGGTATCTGTCCGGTATCCTAGCAACAGCTGGGGCCTGGTCTGGGATTGTAATACTCTCTGCATGTTTGCTTCTTGTTCCCTCTTCTTTCTGCACCTTCTCTTAAGCAGATCAGCATTGCAGTACCTTCACGAGTCTCCAGTACATATTTCTCTCTTATTTGTAGGAGAGATGTACTCTCATTCTGATGTCCGTCTTCTGAACGCTGTTGTACAGATCTCAAACAAGTAGATGGTTCTACCAGCATCACCTGCTTTGGTGTCTTCCTTCATCTGTGATAGTTGTAACTTCTCTGGTCTCTGTTTTTCACACTGTTATTCAGTTGCAATTGAAGCCCTCAATTTCTTCTTACTGTCCATGTCGGAAATTAAGATGATATTAGTGGTTCTTTTGATTCATGTTTGTGAATTGGACAGGTGATACATCTGGACATCATTTCTTTCCATGACTTTGAGACACCTGTCCACCAAACTGAATACGGTGCTCTGGCTCTGCATTTGGTAATACCTAAAGGACCTTGATGTAGGCATTGTAAGATCTCAAGTCCCAATACCCTTGGGATTACTATTCTACCAGCGTGTACCAATAAACTGTTGACCACTGTCAGATGTTCTCACTGCTCAAAAAAAAACGTCTGAGGAAATGATTATGGGATATAAATGTTGGCCATCCTCTCTGATCTCCTTACATTCTGTGTCTGACTTTTGAGCCTCTCTGATTTCATTTAATATGCGTATAGTTGTTAATAATATGTGGATTGTCATTTTAGCAAATTTTTCATCTTCTTCCACAATTTCATCTATTTGCGTTTTCTGGATCCTCTGTTCCAATATGTGATAATGTACCTGCTTTGCTCTGATCTTTCCCTTGGAAATATACCATATGAGTATCAAACTTCATCAATCTTAACTCAAACCTTGGAACTCTTGATGGCATTGCTGCAAGTTTTAAAATTGACTAGTGTGACGAAAGTTTTGTGGTCTGTTTCCATGATAATGTGAAGACTTAAGACAGTCATCAAATTTTTTGACACAGCTGCGAATACTTTCTCTTTGATTACTCCTCTTCTGTGTATCCGTTAATGACTGTGATGCACACATAATACACTAATCTGTATTTTCCATCCCTTTGCACCTGAATATGTACTACACCCACTCTTGGAGAGGATAATAATAATCTTTCAGTGTCACAAGTAGACTTACATTAACACTGCAATGAAGATACTGTGAAAACCCCCTAGTCGCCACATTCCGGCGCCTGTTCTGGTACACTGAGGGAGAATTCAGAATGTCCAATTCACCTAAGAGCACGTCTTTCGGGACTTGTGGGAGGAAACCGGAGCACCCGGAGGAGACCCACGCAAACACAGGGAGAACATGCTGACTCTACAGAGTCAGTGACCCAAGTGGGAATCGAACCAGGTCCCAGGCTCTGTGAAGCAAGAGTGCTAACCACTGTTATACTGTGCCGCACCGGATGTGTCCGCCGCGATAAAGGTAGGTAACTCCAGGTTTAAGATGATAATATCACTGATGACATCAACTTCTCCTTGATTTTTCTAATTGTTTCTGATGCGCTTCTTCCGAAAACCATTCATTTTATTGGCATAACAACTAGCATAGTGGCTTGAAATTTTGCTACATGAATCACCAGTCCTATCAACCGTTGTAACTCCATAATGTTTCTTGGAAATTCTTTTATGACTCTGGTCTTGCGTGCATCAACCTTTATTCCCAATGTACTCACTTGGGGCTGGTTGTGAAAACTTGCACTTACTGTTGCAAAACCCCACCACTTGTAGTATTTTCAGCACCGCTCTCACATTGATGCCATGCTCAGTTTGCGTGGAGCTTTGCATTAACACATCATCCATGTGGCAAGCAACTATGCGTAAGCCCTCTAAAAAAATTGACATTGTTCTTTGAAAGATCTCTAGTGCTGATCTTATTCCAGGTGGTAACCTATTAAATCTTCCAAATGGTGTTGTGAAAGCTGTGAGAAGCTTGGGCTCCTCTTCTAGGGATATTTGCCCAAATCCACTGTCGGTGTCTAATCTAGAGAATATTGAGCTCTTCCCTAATTTAGCTAAACTTTCATCCTCTACTAACATTAGATCGACTCCCCTTCCCATGATTTTACTGAGTTAAGTGAGATCAACATATTCTTATGAAACAATTTGGCTTCAGAATCAGTATCATCCCTGAGCACCAATTCATTGGCTCTTTTACAGATGAAGTAACTCCATGAATTGCCATTGAGTCAATCTCTTCCTTTACCTTTGGAAGTAATGTGAATGAAACCTGTAATGAACTCCAATTGGTTTTATTGGTTGGCCAATTGGAGTATGAGCTCCCTCAATGATAGCTCATTGAGGGGGCCCATATAATCACCTGTGTAGGGTTTGTGAGTCTGAAGTTGACTGGACTGCTAGCAGTACTGTTTGTACCTGCTCCTGTAATATCGTTATTGTAAATAAATATTGGTGTGGTGACGGAACTCCGGCCTCCCGTGGATTACTACAGTGGTGACAAGGTAAACTACGAATTTTGCAGAGACCAGCTGCCATGCTCGGAGGGTAAGCCTTGCCATTTTAAAAATGCTGTTTTTTGGGAGGTTAGAGGCATTCGACCTGGCTATTGAGGACTGGTCCCAGTATGTGGAGAGAATGTGTTACTTCTTCCGGGCAAATTATATACTGACGGACGAAAGGAGACGGCTTATCTTGCTGTCGGCGTGCGGACCCTCAGCTTTCACCATTATACGTAGTCTGACTTATCCCGATGTGCCGGACACGAAAACTTTCCAAGAAGTAACGGAATTGGTGAAAGAGCACTACGACCCAAAACCACCCCTCATTTTGCGTAGGTACAGATTCTACACAGCGAAGCGGGAAGACAGGGAGTCAGTCACAAATTTCTTGACCCGCCTGATAAGGCTGGCGGAAAAATGTGAGTTCGGCCTGAGGCTAAATGAAATGCTTCGGGACCAGTTAGTGTGTGGTATAAACAACCTCACAATACAGAAACGCCTGTTGGTGGAAACGGAGCTAGACTGCAGGCAGGCGTTACAGCTCGCACTGTCCCTAGAAAAGGCAGCAAGTGGGGCGCAGGAACTACAGGGCACGCCAATGGAGGTATATACCTGTGAGAGGGACTACCACAACGGGTCCTGCTACCAGATAGCTGCTCTCAGGAAAAACCTGAGGAAAAAGGAAAACCCCAGAACTGCCCCCAAGTCTGCCAGGACTAACTGGAGACAGAGGGAAGTACCAGCTGAGGCTCCCCCAACAGAGAAGGACTGTTTCTGGCACCAGACAGAGTGGGGTAACAACGACAGAAACCCTAGAAGGAGGTGGCAAAAGAGGAATAGCAGGTGGGGATGCAGGGAAGTACACAACCTAGACGCCCCATCCTCCTCCGAAGGGGAACAATTATATAATATTACAACGAAGAAAGCAGAACCCATTAGGATTACCCCACGGGTGAAGGGGCGGCCGACAGTAATGGAAATAGACATGGGTGCGGCCGTATCAGTAATGGGAGTGGCGGCATTTAGAAAAATCAAAGATGGACTCCAGCCACTAACCCTAACAAAAACATTGACGAAACCTAAAACCTACACGGGGGAACCCCTGGAAGTTCTAGGCATGACTCATGTACCTGTGGAATATGAGAAATAATTGCTCAGATTACCGTTGACGATAGTAGAGGGCTCCGGACCAAGCTTAATAGGACGGAACTGGCTGAAAGACCTAAAATTAGATTGGATGAAAATTTTCCAGAGTGGAAGCGGGCAGTTGAGTGGAGTACTCCAAAAATACCCGGAGGTCTTCCAGGAAGGTTTGGGGAAAATCATAGGCGCCAAAGCAACTTTGCACGTGGACCCAGAAGCCCTTCCAAAATTTTGTAATGCCAGGCCGGTACCTTTTGTATTAAGGAAGAAAGTAGATGATGAAATAGAAAGGTTACGGCGCGACGGCATTGTCAGACCAGTACAATTTTCGGAATGGGCAGCGCCGGTGGTACCAATTTTGAAGCCAGATGGCTCGATACGTCTCTGTGGAGATTTCAAACAGACAGTAAGCAAATAGGCACTGCTGGACAAATACCCAATCCCGAAAATAGACGACCTATATGCCAAATTGGCAGGTGGGCTTTTGTTCACGAAACTAGACATGAGCCATGCCTACCTGCAGTAAAAACTGGACAAGGGCTCCCAGAAGTTCGCTACGATCAACACCCTGAAGGGCCTTTTTTGTTATACTAGGCTACCTTTCGGAGTGTCATCAGCCTGCGCTATATTCCAGCGTACGATGGAAAATATTCTGCAGGTGGCGATTTATTTGGAAGATGTCTTAATCACGGGTAGGACAAACAGGGAACACTTAAGGAACCTGGAGGAAGTGCTCAGGCGTTTCGCAAAGGCAGGCGTACGGCTAAAAAGGGAAAAATGTGTTTTTCTGGCCCCACAAGTGACGTACCTGGGATATAAAATAGACGAGTCAGGCTTACACCCATTAGAAGACCGAGTAAGGGCAATAAAATAAGCCCCAGCTCCCACCACGGTCCAGGATTTACGATCATTTCTAGGGTTGGTAACCTATTATGGAAAATCTATTGAAATTAGGGCGTCCATCCTAGAACCCCTCCACCAGCTACTAAAAAAGGGGCAAGAATGGAAATGGTCCACCCGCCAAAACCGAGCATTTAGAGACATTAAGGAACAGCTGTCATCCGAAAATGTCCTAGAGCATTATGACCCAAGGAAGGAGTTGGTAGTCACTTGTGATGCATCCCCCTACGGGGTAGGAGCCGTCTTAGCCCATAGAGGAAGGAATGGGGAAGAACGGCCAATAGCCTATGCTTCGAGGACCTTGGCGATGGCTGAGAGGAAGTACGCCCAAATCGAGAAGGAAGGACTGGCAGTGATATTCGCAGTAAAAAAATTTCACCAGTATCTGTACGGGCGGATATTCACCACAGTGATGGACCATAAGCCGTTATTAGGGTTATTAAAAGAAGACCAGTCAGTACCCCCGATTGCATCAGCTAAAATCCAACGCTGGGCGTTGCTACTGGCGGCGTATAGATACGTTCTGGAGCACAGACCGGGAACGCGAGTAGCAAATGCAGATGCTTTGAGCAGACTTCCCCTCCCAGACACTCCGCCGCAAATACCAAAAGTAGAGGAGACAGTAATGACTCTAAATTTTTTGGACACCCTACCAGTAGACGCACAACATATTCGGTTGTGGACGCAAAAAGACCCAGTTTTAGCCAAGATGAAGCATTTACTGCTAACAGGGGAACTGGAAAGACCAGTGGAGCCCCAGATGCACACATACTGGAGCAGAAGGGACCAAATAACCGTCGAAGACGGTATCCTACTATGGGGAGCCCGGGTAATCGTCCCAGCTCAGGGCCGTCGGGCAATCTTAACTGAGTTACATCACGGACACCCAGGGGTGTCTAAAATGAAGATGCTAGCTCGAAGCTACGTTTGGTGGCCAGGTTTGGACACAGACATAGCAGCCTTGGTACGTCGGTGCCAGGAGTGCCAACAGGGGCAAAGAGTGCCACCAGCGGCGCCATTGCACCCGTGGGAATGGCCAGGCAGACCGTGGACCCGCCTGCATATTGACCACACCGGCCCTTTCATGGGCTCAATGTTTTTGGTGATAGTGGACGCCCACTCCAAATGGTTGGACGTCCACCGGGTAAACACGGCAAGCACCGCATCGACAATTGAAAAGCTCAGGGCCTCGTTTGCAACACATGGACTTCTGGAGGTATTGGTGTCGAACAACGGAACGGCATTCACAAGTGGGGCATTTGGAAAATTCCTGAAGGAAAACAGAGTCCGTCACATCAAAACGGCCCCTTACCATCCAGCGACCAACAGCCTAGCAGAGAGAGCGGTCCAGACACTTAAAGCAGGACTCCAGAAGCAGCCGGCAGCTTCAATAGACACAAAGCTCTCCCGCTGGCTGTTTGATTACAGGACCACACCGCATTCCACAACGGGCATACCGCCAGCTGAACTCTTAATGGGAAGGCGGCTGCGAACGAGGCTGAGTCTCCTTTTCCCAAATTTAACGGGGAAAGTGGAGAAACAACAGGAGGCCCAACGCAGGGGGCATGATAATAGTCGGCGGCAGAGACATTTCCAGGTGGGGGCACTGGTTTGGGTCAAGAATTATGGGAATGGACCAACGTGGGTCAAAGGCACGGTAGAGTCCCAAACAGGGCCCATATCCTAAAAGGTTTCAATAGGAGGTAAGGTGCTGAAGAAACACCTAGACCAAATAAGGGCAGCGGAACCACACCTGGAGGCAGGCGAAGCAGGACCGCCTCAAGCCGGGATAGCCCAGACGGAAAGGATACCCACACCCCAGCCCCGAGCAATTTCTCCAGATCCAGTCATCAGAGTCAGATGGACACACTCAACGAGGCCGCCGCGACACCTCTCCCCGAGGAGGAGGAAGAACAACTTCCAAGGAGGTCGTCAAGGAAAAGACGAGCACCTATAAGGTACACCCCGCCCACTTCGGTGGACGACAGAGGTGACAGACCCAGACATGAGGAGCAGGAAGAAGCTCCGAGGAATGCCAGCTGGCAGGAATTCCCCGGACCTTGGGGGGGGGGGGGGGGGGGGGGGTGTGTAGTGTAATGAACTCCAATTGGCTTTATTGGTTGGCCAATTGGAGTATGAGCTCCCTCAATGATGGGTCATTGAGGGGACCCATATAATCACCTGTGTAGGCTTTGAGCAGTCTTGAGTTGACTGGACTGCTAGCAGTACTGTTTGTACATCGTTATTGTAAATAAATATTGGTGTGGTGACGGAACTCCTGCCTCCCGTGGATTACTACAAAACCTTTTTGGGTCTATACAAGCATATTGGCTTTGCATCTGGGCTTAGTGTTATACAATATTCTGTTCCAAGCTTTCCCAATCCTTTAAACAACTTCAAAAACTCTGCTCTAAACTCCCCTGATTGACCTTTACCATTCTTTATTTCTGCTATTCAATGAATGCAATTCAATTCCTTACATGCCTTTTTACTTAAGGGCGAACAGTTATGGTCTTGAATTATGTACTGCCTGAAAATGTCTTTTTACATCACTGGCTTTTGCGGGGCAATTCCCACACCGACTTCTTTCTCAGTTAGCCTGGGCTGTCATAATTAATTGCTTTTCTTGCCACACATTTCCCTCTATTTCCCTTTTTTTTTTATGCCCAGTTAATTCAACTGTATCTGTTACTTTGAAATTCTGGCTGTCTCTCTCTTCCTGACTAGGAGTTTTGCTTCCTGATCTCAGCTTGTCTACTTAATTGAATTGCCTTCATCAGCGCCAAGTCATTTTCGGTCTGCAAATTATCTGATAATGCATTATCCACTACTCCAAACTCTTTTGTTGCAAATTAACTCCTCTTTCAGATTAGTGAACTCAATTTTCAGCTAATTGATACAAATCATAAATGAATCAATGTTTTCACTCTGTCTCTGGATGCGTTTATTGAATTTTGCATGTTCCACAATGGTATTTTTGTGGAGATTGAAATATGTCTCAAATGCATTAATGCAGAATATGTGGCTTTACCCTCATCAATCCCCAGGGTAATTAGGATGTCATCTGCGCAGTTGCCATTGTGTACAAAAGTGTGCTGACCTGCTCAGAGTCTGATTTTGTTGTGAGACCCAATGTTGAGCAAAATCGAGCAAATCCCCTGTACTACTTGGCCATGCTTCAACCTGATTGAGGCCTGTGACTGTCTCAAAGTGCTGCAGTTAGACATTTCTGCTACCATCTCCTTCCTTACTACAGCCCACCATATATTATTGTATTGTTCAGTTGGAATCAATTCTCAAAGACTGCTAGCAGGTATTCATTATAACTTTATTATAACATGTTTATAGATATGAGGACATGTTATAATAACCCTTTGCACTGGTTTCTGACCATTCTTACTCTCTTCAAATCCAGGTGCGGGGTCACATGTGTATGTGGGATAGCACAGTGGTTAGCACTGTGGCTTCACAGCGCCAGGGTCCCAGGTTCGATTCCCGGCTTGGGACCTGTCTGTGCGGAGCCTGCATGTTCTCCCCGTGTCTGCATGGGTTTCCTCCGGGTGCTCCAGTTTCCTCCCACATGTCCTGACAGACATGCTGTTCGGTGAATTGGACATTCTGAATTCTCCCCCTGTGCACCCGAACAGGCGCCGGATTGTGGCGACTAGGGGATTTTAACAGTAACTTCATTGCAGTGTTAGCCTACATGTGGCAATAAAGATTATTATGTCACTTCCTTCCACGACAGACAGTTACTGTGAACCCTTGAGGGGACAATAGTCTAACCCATTCCATCATACTGCACTTGCTGGGAATTAAGCTAAAGCATTATCATGTTTTGGAGAACACATTTAGAATATTTCACCACTTCCGGTAATGTTGTCACAGTTGAGCCTTTCTCAGCTGTGACTCAGTAATATTGCTCTCATTTGAGTCAGAAGGTTGTGGATTTAAGGCTCCATTCCAGAAAGTTATAGAATCTTCGAATAGTCACAGTAGAGAAATAAGCCATTCAACCCACTGTCTCCACACTGGCCCTCTGCTGTAATCTGGGCAGACATTTCAGTATAGCATTGAGGGAGTGACGCATTGTCAGAGATGCTCGGCTAGATTCTCTGTTCTAGAGACTAAGTATTAATGCCGGGGCAGGATTTGCAGAGTTCTACGACATTAAAACTGATGCCGCAGCTGTACCAATTCACCGACTGTTAACACCAGCGCTATGTGGAACACAATTGATTCCAATGAGATACGGGGCGGGATTTGCCGGGTCCCGGATTGCCACTCAGGAGGCTGAAAAGCTGCAGCTGCATATACATACTTCACTCCACACACACACTATCCCAACCAACAAGATGGCAGCAATTTGCACGGCCACGAGATTCACCGGCACAGAACTGAAGACCCTGCTGGATGTCGTGGAGGAGAGGCGGGCAACCTGTACCCCATGGTAGGAAGGAGGCTGCCAGCTGCCACCGTTCACCAGGCCTGGGAGTGAGTGGGAGAGGTGGTCAGCGGTGTGGGCAACACCGCCCCGATCGGCCAGCAGTGCAGAAAGAAACTGCATAATCTCCTCAAGGTGGCCATGGTGACAAGGCAGCGCTGTACCCCTGACACTATCCCCCACACCACACACCTGTAATCCTCCCCCCACCCCCCCCCATCCTTGCATACTGGCTTCCATAGCCGGGTGCCCTGGCCACTGAAGCTATATGGCCGGTAACACTCTGCAGAACCATGGGTCGAAGTGAGTGCTCAGTGGGGTGCCGAGCAAGGTGGCTGCCTTGCAGGACGCGGCGATGGCAGTCTTTGCTTGGACACCACCCCAGTCCCGTGGGGGGTCTCCCCGTCCCCACGGTCCGCTGGGCCCCTCTGCACCACCACCCCACCTCCCCCCACCCCCCACAGCCAGCCAAGCCAGTTTCAGGACCAGCAGCCCACAGTCGTGCTTCTGTGTGTCCTAATTCCTCAGCCACGATGCCTGTTTCCCGATTTGTAAAAGCACAAGTGAACCTCGCCGTCAGGAATTCCCCCTGGTGGAGGCGAAGCATCGTGGAGGCCCCAGAGAATACCAGGTCAGGCCGCTAATGATACGTGAATGGCGTTTACTGCACATGCGGAACGGAGAATTGCGATTTGGCGTGAGCTCGGCGCCCACCACGGGTTTTGGCGTTAAAATCAATTTTCTGTGCAACTGCCTTTCCCAATTTCAGTGTCAGCCAACAGAGAATTCTGCTCTATTATTCAGATGAGATAAATTTTGTCTTCTGCCTCAGGTAGAGGAAATAAATTCCATGGGACCATAGATGTCACAGTGCAGAAGGAGGCCATTCAGCCCATCGAGTAGGCACCGGCCCTTGGAAAGAGCACCCTACTTAAGCCCACACCTCCACCCTATCCCCATAACCCAGTAACCCCACGTAATCTTTTTGACACTAAGGGGCAATTTATCATGGCCAATCCTCCTAACCTGCACATCTTTGGATTATGGGAGGAAACCAGAGCACCCGGAGGAAACCCACGCAGACACGGGGAGAACGTGCAGACTCTACACAGACAGTGACCTGAGGCTGGAATTGAACCTGGGACCACGGAGCTGTGAAGCAATTGTGCTAACCACTGTGCTACCATGCCGCCTTACCATGATTCTTCAATAACCTGCTTAAAATTTATGAATAGTCATTTTATAGTACAGAATGTGAGTTTCGCTGAAACATGACTCATTTTGTGTTGAATATTTTCTGTCACCTCATCGGGACATTTGCAAGAATACAATATAAGGGAAATCAGAAAATTTACATGCTTTGAGAAGAGCGTGCTGATTGGTTGGCAAGTGGATCCTGATTGGCAGAGGTGTTACCATGGAGAGTGCACTATTTGATTGTGACTGACAGTTAACTGCCAAGCATTGTTTGAAATTTAAATCAGGCGGCTTGAGCTTCATTGGTCAATTTTGCTGAGGGATGAACCAGTGAATGCCTGTGACTTAGCTACAGCTTTTGTTTTCAGACTTAACAACACCATGTGTTGCCTTATAGATGGTGTTGCCTAGGTCCAACTCTTCCAAACAGCTTTGTTGAGGTGGGGGGGATTTTCTGCTCCTGTTTTTGTGGGTGGTGGGAATGGTGGACGGGGTGGAGAATTGAGCTGGAGTCCCAAAATGTCTTTGAAGCCAGTAGGATTTCCCTGATCAATTATCCCCAGCTTGTGACTGTGATATAACAAGAATCCTGATATTAAAAGTCTGGATCTTCATTTGCATAGCCCCTCCACCTTAAATTGTCCATTCACTTTCATGTGAGGGCATGATGACATGAACCATGATAGGTCCCCCACGACGTGCAATGTGCACATGATGAGCAGAACCTGTTGGAGGTACTCTGGTGAATAACACCCCCAGAGGGGAGCGGGTAATGCGCAGGACCAGACCCTGGCACTGCCTGGGCACTGCCACCTAGGACTGGAGTGTTTCATGGGGAAAGCCTTTTCTGGGGGAGGTGCCAGGTGCTTCCATGGTGGGGAGTTGTTCCGTGGTTGGGAGTGGGGGCATGAGTTCTGTTGATTCAGTGAGCTGGGGGTGGTTTGTGGGGGGGGGGGAGGATTTCCATTTTAATATTTTTTAATTGGGGTGCTCTTTAAAAAGGACACTTTGCAAGCTTGATGCTGAAATAGGACATGTCAAAAGCTACCCTGATCAGATCATTTTACACTGTCTATCGCACAAGCTCATGAACAGGCCTAAAGCTGTCACTTTCAGCCCAGTTTACCTCAGATTACCTTGGATGGGCAAGGTATCTCAAACAATAGATGGAGCTAGCAATTTCACGTTGTTACTATGCAGTAGCAAAATGGGTGGTATTCACCAGGATGCTGCCACTAAGCCAAAAAGCCTATCTCGTAAATAAGTAATGTGGTATATGAATTTCAGTGACATTGTGATGCTAGGTATTTAGGCTGCACATCCCAAAGGCTGGCGGATTGTGTCAAGCAGCAAGTCCCTTCAGCTGTTCATAATGGGCAAGGTACAGACCATACACAGCAGCCTGTGCTTCCAAAGCTCAAACACACAGGGCAGGATTCTCCGGTCACTGACACCGAAATCGCATTCGGCAACCAGCCGGAGAATCCCCATTCACTACCGAATCGGGACGGAGCCGCTTTTGCGATGCTCCACCCCCTCCAAAACGGAATACTCGGGATCGACGGCCGCAGGACATTGCCTGAGGCCCACCCCCCCATGCTCTGCCCCCGACAAGCCAAACGCCTGTCGGTGCGGTTGTGTAAGGTTTCATCCGTCGGGAACTCGGCATAACGGCTGCGGACTCAGTCCAGCGCCGCCACAGTCGGGAGAGGGCCGATCCGGGGGCAGGGGGAACATTGCCAGGGGCTGGGGGGGTGGTCCTGGCCATACGGGCCGGCCAAAGGGGCGGCACTATTTCACAGGCCGGGTCCTTGAGCGGCTGGTGCCATGTTGCATGGCACGGCCACTGCAGGCCAAACGGAGGATCGGTGGCCTTTTTACAATATTTTTCTGTCGTAAAACACCACCGTTCCCACGCTGGCGTGGGGACATGGCTTCAAAATCGGAGATTCCAGCCCAGTGTCCACATTAGATGTGATTCTGTGATTGGACAACATCTTCTAAATAATCCTCAGTCTGCTAAAAGTTACACTGACAACCAATTTAAGATTGTCAGTTGGGCTCTGTGTGGTGCATCAATACACAGGGCCCTATTCTTTTCAGACAGAAAGAATATGTACGCATGATGGATGTGATTCTCCATGTCCCCCCCGAGGCATGTTACGCAGTGATGGGGCTGGCCCACCACTGCAAATGGGGTTTCCTGTTGTGTGCACCCCCCACTACCAGGAAACCCAGGGTGGGGATTTGCTATTGGCAGGACTGGAAGATCCCACCAATGGGCATGGCCATAAAATTCCAGCCATTGTGTCCATTTCAGCTAAACAAAATACAAATAAATGATAGCTGGTCTGCTGATTCATTCTTCAGGGCAATTCCTCGACCAATTGGAGTCAAGCTGCCTGGTTTAAATTTTAAACAATGCTTGGCAGTTACCTGTCAGTCACCATCAACTTCTGCATTCTCCATGGCAATGTCTCTACCAATCAGAGTCTACTTGCCAACCAAAAGGATGCACTTGTTGATTTGCCTTACATGGTACTCTTGTGAATGTCATGATGAGTGCAGATGAAAAGCTACACAAAAACATCTATTTTCTTAGAAATACTTAATATGTATTCCTAGGCCAATAACACTAACAATCAGATGATCATGTCATTCTCTCATTACTGTTTATGGGAGCTTTTTCTGAGCATATATGCTGCTATGTTTCCTACATCACAACAGTGACTATGATTCTAAAATAGTTAATTGGCCATCGAGCACTTTAACAGGTTCTGATGTCATGACAGATATAAGATAAAGGCAAATTCATTTGAAATGTTAATAATATCAATACTGAATTAATTTGAGCTTGGAAGGGGTTAGAGTCAGAGACATGCAGAGCTGGAAAATATGGATTAAGTTTCAGGCAGAACCTTTGAAGCAACATGCCTCAGAAAATGGAAGCTGAGGCAATTTAGTAATTATTCACCTCCTATTCCGGTCAAAGTGATCCACTTTGTTTAAGTTCGGTTGAAGGACATGTCAAGGTCTTTCTGGGGAAGTACGTTCATTGATTTCCAATTGGTGGGCATTGGTCTCATCAAATGCTTCTGATTTTGTTTCTTGTAGGAAGCAACAGCACCAAGACCAGACCTTGTTCCCTGTTTGGTAACCCTTGCCCACATATCCACTTCATTCTACCACTCATTGTATGGTTCAGGCTCCACAAGGCTGGGAGGGTAATCATACCCTGACAATTGACACATGCCATCTGCCATTTTCCACAATGGCTGATGGAACAGCATTTTTTGGGATTAATTGTGGTTGCTTAGATTCAACCTTCAGGCAACCATACTCGGCTGCCATGTTATATTCCAATTATGAAGAACATAACTAGAGACAACCTTTACACCGTTTCATAAGCATTTATTTCCAAAGTTACTGATTACAAGCGTGTACTTCTTAACGCAACGACCACAGCTTAAGTGATCGCAAAACCTCATTGATGTACTATATTTCAAATTTGCATTTGTTCCAGATGACATACAGCCACTGGACCCCTCCTTACTCCAGTGTAACTATCATCCCTTCTGACCCGCTAGGTTCAGCCATGAGAGGCCTATCAAGAGCTTTAGGCAATTGAATCTCATCAAGCAAGCGGCCCTACTAACATCTCCGCCGGATTCATCCGCTAGTTCTCTTACGAACTTGCTGAACCTTTGATACACAACGGAGAACTCCTACACAGTGGAAATAGGTCAATGTGGTTCCTATTCTGGAATTATCACCAACTAGTATTGACAGCGCCGCCAGTATAGTCAACACCACGCCCAATCTTGCTAACTGGCCCATTCTCCCAAATTGCAGGTCACTGTATAGCATTCCAAACCATGGAGGCAACCTGACCCTAAGCAGTTTGGAAACAGCAAAGATGTGTTAACTTTCCATTGCCTGATGAATATCCTGCATGGACATGCTGAGTGGTCAGAATCAGTATTGTCGATTATGCTTACAGTCTTCTCCAAAGCATTCGATCACACAACCGCCATCTCAAAATTCCTACAAATGGGAGTTGATCCATCTCTTGTTTCTTGGGGAGGCAGCTTCATTTCAAATCATGAACAATGTGTCAAGATCGTAGATAAAGTATCAAAGTGAACCAGCACACTGATGTTCACCAGCGAACCAAGCTGAGGTCCACTCTGTTCCTTGCTGTGATCAATGATAGTGGCTTCATAGAAGTTGACATTTGTATTCGCCCCTTTAAATATATCGATGACCTGATGGACATCGAAAGGCGTTGCACCCACATTGGGCCAACCGTTCTTGAACAATGTTACAATAGGTCGGGCACATGAACCAAAAGATGCACGGTTATTGACATCTAGTTCACTCGAAATTAACCAGCCCCTCCCAATTTACATTCCAACATCATAACACCATCAGACTACTGGATATACCTATCGGGGCAGATCTCAAATGGGATGGATATGTTTGTTCTCTTATTAAATGGGCAAACAGCAAGCTACATGCTTTGGAGGCTGAAATACCATTCCCTCTCAAACAGTAACCTCGACATGATCTCATAACCATTTTCAAATATTTAACTGCAACACATTGGAATGTAGGGCGCATGCGAGGTTGAGGCAGAAAGCAGCCATGTAAAACCATTGAAAGTGTTCAGACAAGTTACTCAGGTGCCATACACGATTGTGGTTTGGACTCAGTCCAGAACAGACACAATCAACTCCAAAGTCCTTCCACAAGATCGCTGCTGATCTCCAAACCTCAGTCCTTGTGACTTGAAGACAGATCCCACTTAGAATCTTACTTGGAATGGTGAGTTGTAAAACGTACCTCAATTCGGCCCTTGACCGTGACGGAAGTGCAGTTTAAAATAAACCAAGCTCAGATGAATGTACCTATTGGTGGAGAAATACGTGAACCCGCAGCAAACGTTCTCCGCCCTCTCACCTTGAACAGAATTCAGCACAATGAACACGCAATTAACAGTGGTGGTTACCGTGTTGTTGCAAACCCAGTACATTCGATCAGGAACACCCCTACTTGTAGCTCAGTAATTCTACTCCCTGCAAATAAATTACTAACCTGTGTCCATTCTTGCGTATACACATTGGTGTGATCGACAACTCTGAGAATATGAACGGTGTGGTGGATTGCACACACATTATGAAAATAAGTAACACATCCAATTGGAGAGACATTAGCTAACTTCAGTGTCCACGGTTCTCTTATAAATAACTAAGTTCCTGAAAAGTAAGCGGAATATATATTACAATGCACATATTCATTTGTCCCCTATCCCCTGATGTATTATGTTTTTTATAAAGCAGCTTTGCAGGGAATCTGACCCGCGCCCCTGTAAATCACTACACTGATATGATTTAGTATTGACCCTGTCTTTATAATGGATGGTAATTTAAATTGACCTGCACTAGGTCTGCAATAGGGTATTGCAACCATTCAATTAGGTATCAGCTTGCGCAGCAAATAACCGGTTGCCAAACAAAAACTGGACAAGATACAGCACAAGGCTGTCAAAGAGACAAATGAGAAAGGAAAGAGTTCAAAGGAAAACACTACACTGATTTGTCCAGGACTAACAGTTCTTTTCTTTTCTGATATTCAGAGCCAACAGCACCTTGAGTGTAATAACCTCCGGCATGTTTCTCTGTAGAATACACAGTGCGGGGATGATAATATCGCAGCCCAATACATTTCATTCACTTCAGGACTCACATCAAGAATTTCCAATATCCCAGAAAGGTGGGGGGGGGGGGGGGGGGGGGGGGGGCGTGGGGGGAGTACTCAGAAATATTGGGAAGTTGGGGGAACAAAGAAACTGAGGTGGGGAACAAGTGCACTCTATCAGCACAGCCCCATCCTTTATCTTTTTGCTCCAGTCTTTGGGTCCTGCCCCTCGGGCGTTGCTCGGAAAGACAGTCACAGCCTCCTCCTGACAAGTTACTATAATCCCCAGCTGACTTTCGTTCGGTTGCTCCGCAAGCCGATCCTCACATTTCGCTCTGCCCAACCGCCCCCCCCCCCCCCCCCCATCCCGGGTTTTACGCCGGTGGATGAGGTGACCCCAGAATGACTGCAGTCTGATTTCAGGCTGTGGCAAAAAGCCTGGAGATTTTCGCTGTTCTGTTTGTGCGACATCAAACTTTAAAACAAATATATATTTATGTATTTATTTCCACAGCTGCATTAACATTAAACATGCCAGTGGCCAGCGATGGCGAATCTGGGTGAGTCAGAGCAGTCCGGACTAGCCTTATTAATATTGAAGCGTGGCCGTGCAACGGTAGAAACGTGTGGACTACGCCAGGAGACAAAACACATTTTGATATCCAACAGATAAATTAAGAACACTCTAATCAACTATTTCCAGAAAGTTTCTGATTGTGAGTAGTTATTCAGATTATTTTGATAAAGCAGCAAAAATAAAATCCTGAAACGATTTTCCACTAAAACAAATTCTTCATCGTATCCATATCACTCCGGTTTGCAGGTCGCTGTTGATTAATAACTTAAATAATTGTCAGATTTAAGTAACTACGGTTAATTGGTGCCACTGCAAAAGGAAGCATTGTCAGCGTGCACATACATTTTATTAAGTCAAAAATACATCCTCAGTGTGAACCGCTTTTAATTTGAAGCCTTTGAAACATCCTTAAATCTACTCCGTTATACTGAAGTCAAAGTAAGGAAACCCTACACTATCTTTAACACAAAGTTAAATGTCACTTTCGATCGTTTAAACAGCAGAAGTGATGCCCGGAAAGTTGCCACAATCAAAACCAGTGATGAATGGTATTGTACAAAGCGGATGAGGTGAGCTTCATTCAATAATAATAGTAATGAGCTTCGTTTAATAATAAAAAAACGAAGTCCAGTTTCGCGAAATAATTGAACTACGTCTATTAATTGACTAATTTCAGTTGAGGAGAAAAATCCCCGTGAAGCACACAGTTGAATGAATGGCGTGCTGTGAGTGTGTAGCTTCGAGCTGGTTAATCTGTGAAGTTTGATTGAACGATCTCTAGGTGGCAGCAGATCTCCTTTGAGTTATGAGCCGTCCATGGTCCTGAAATGCGGGATTATAATATATTGATACTCCCTATAGATTTTATTCACTTCAGGAATCACATCAGAAGTTCCCAATATCCCAGAAAGGAGGGGAGGGCTCGGTGGGTGAGGGGGTTGTGTGTGGAGTCACCAGCATGTAAACTGCAATTCTTTTTTTGAAATTAAAAGGCTAAATTCTCTTTCATTCCAGTCTTTGGGCGAACGGGGTACATACTCGGCTTTAAAGTGATTTAATGGCGCTCCAGCAAAGAATGGGAGCAAATCACGGGACGATTTTGAATAGAACACACATCTGTCCACTGTGCAACGCCTGGCTCCATTTGCATTACACATCTGGTTCCGTCATCCCAGTTCTGCCTCGTCTTAAGTATTATTCAAAGGTGTGGTACAATACCTGAGGACTGATGGACATTGTGTGAATCTATTTTTACAATGTGCAGCTTCCCTCTGCTCTCTTGGAGACTTGAAGGAAATTAACTTCGTGAAAAAGTTATGGAAACAAAGGAATTCAATGATGATTGAGTTAAATAAATATCTACGAAGTGCACCCCCCTCCCCATACTCAAATCGGTCTCCAACATGAATATTTCTTTAACTGCGATATTCTATTGGAGCCAGTATTTCATTTTCGCATATTTGTCCTTTGTCCTGGTACAGAATTTACTGCAAAAACAAACGCCTACACATGGAGGAGGGCGAATGGTCTCGGCGTTACCTCTGGGTGGAGGGAGGGGGTGTATTAGACGAATTTCCTTCTCACTGTCGTCACGTTGGGCAAGATCCGCGCAGAAAACGGCCGAGCGACGTAAGATAATGACCAACTCCTTCTGCATTATTGATCCAAGAATCAGATCTACTTCAAGCACAGTGGGGATGGGGGGCGGATCTACTTTGGCTGACAGAGATTAAGAAACGTGTTGCTCAAGGTAGAGAAAAAACAGGGGTGATGCAGAATCAAAAGGCAGACACGGTCCTGGCTGTTTCTACTTCCACTAACATCAGCCTGAGCATCAGCATGGAAAGGCACACTTCAGGGATCTATTAGCGATCTGACGTATCCTGGACGGCAGTATATATTAATTCACTCAGTCACCATTCGTTGAGGGAAAAGCCAATGATTTATAGAACTAAGAAATGTAACGACGTGTGTGTTCTGTGGGCTCAGTTGATCTTTCCCTTTAAATAATGTAGCTTCGCCTGGAATGTGGAGCCCGGAGGATTAACACAACTTCTCCTACAAGCCTCTCGGAATGGAAATGTTCAACAACAGCACCTTCTCAGACTCAGCTTTCAGCACGGACAACCAGACCAACTTTTCTGAGGTGACGCTCACTTATCAGATCGTAACTTCCTTGTTTATCGGAACTATGATCCTTTGTTCCATCATTGGAAATACTTGTGTGATCGCAGCTATCGCACTGGAGCGCTCTCTCCAAAACGTAGCCAACTATTTAATAGGATCGCTGGCTGTTACCGACCTGATGGTGTCTGTGTTAGTGCTACCTATGGCTGCTTTGTACCAAGTTCTGAACAAATGGACCCTGGGGCAGGTAACCTGTGACATTTTTATCTCTTTAGATGTGTTGTGCTGTACATCTTCTATCATGCACCTTTGCGCTATTGCTCTCGACAGGTACTGGGCTATTACTGACCCAATAGACTATGTCAATAAGAGGACTCCCAGACGAGCTGCTGTCCTGATCAGCCTGACATGGCTGATCGGCTTTTTAATTTCAATCCCTCCCATGTTGGGTTGGAGAACCCCCGAAGACAGAGCCGACCCCGATGCTTGTAACATTAGCATAGATCCCGGCTACACCATTTATTCCACCTTCGGCGCCTTTTATATCCCCCTGATATTGATGTTAGTCCTGTACGGGCGAATATT
Source organism: Scyliorhinus canicula (assembly GCF_902713615.1). Taxonomy (NCBI): domain Eukaryota; kingdom Metazoa; phylum Chordata; class Chondrichthyes; order Carcharhiniformes; family Scyliorhinidae; genus Scyliorhinus; species Scyliorhinus canicula. Next base: position 103,744,302 of record NC_052148.1, on the reverse strand, counting down.
CAAAGCCGCCAGGTTCCGCATTCGCAAGACTGTGAAGAAATCGGAGAAGCAAAAAGTAGCAGACACTTGCCTGACTGTGTCCCCGGCTACCATGCAGAAGAAAAACAACTGTGACAACAGCAAGAACTGGAAGAGGAGCGTGGAGCCGAGGCCCGCCTGTAACAACGGGGCGGTCCGGCATGGAGAAGAGGGCTCCGTCTTAGAAGTCATCGAAGTCCACCAAAACTCCAAAAGCTACCTTCACTTGCCCAGCAACACCAACAACCAATCGACACCGTGCTTTGAGGCTCGCAATGACAAGAACATTGAAGCGAAGAGAAAGGTGGCCCTTGCCCGCGAGAGGAAGACGGTGAAAACTTTGGGCATCATTATGGGCACCTTCATATTTTGCTGGTTGCCATTCTTCATCGTGGCCCTGGTCTTACCATTTTGTGGACAGCAATGTTACATGCCAAAGTGGCTCCAATCCGTCATCAACTGGCAAGGCTACTCCAATTCACTCCTAAATCCCATCATATATGCTTATTTCAATAAGGATTTCCAAAGTGCTTTCAAGAAAATTATCAAATGCAAGTTCTGCAGGCAATGATTCAATCATCATTTCGACGATCATAGTTCATCATTGCGACACACTGGAGCAGAAAAGTTCACAACATTTTAGCATGTATCAACTTTGAATATTTATTTGGAATTGCATTTGTGATTGGAGTTCCACTGGATTCATCCTGTTTCTGTCGGCAGGTGACTACATTTGTGCTGGCAGCTTTTAACAGCATTGTCAATCAGGACAGAAAGTCTATTCAGTTTCAGTGTTAGATTATTTACCTAATCATGGTGTCCCTGAATGTAATTGAGAAGTAACTGCGTTGTTCTGCGATTTAATATATTTAAAAAAAACAGTCCTGGACATTGCTGGTGAAGCCCAGTGCGTGACGGGATAAATTGCAACACTTACTGAAGGAAACTAATCGTGGGTTTAGCTAAATGTGCTTCGTTCCACAACCCATATAGCAGTTCTATGCTGTGTGTTGAGGTTTTCTGCTTGTCTTTATTTACTTTCGTGATTTTCGAAGTTGCAGATTTGGGCCTGTGATCGTTCGCAATCAGTAAATTACCATCACTTTCGAGAAAATAAAACTCGTCTGTTAAAGAACACTCTCGCCTGTTTGCATTTATTGAATTGGCCTACATATCAGATGCAGCTAGACAACGCTTCATTCTAGCGAAACTATTGCCCGCTAACCTTGCTTTCTGACACACTTTCAGATGTTCACAAAGTGCTAGCCTTTTGTATGAAAAATAATTTGATTTAATATGAAAGATTCTATGGCAGAAAGCCATTGTGTGAAGCCATCACACCTATCTAGAAGGCGGTGAGATACAACGCTGTTTAAGCCTAGTCCCAAATAGAGCGTGCAATGGCCCTACGGTGAAAACTAGATGAGGTTATACTGTAACAGATAGTGTTAGACAAAATATCTGTGCCTTTCAAATAGTTTGTTCAACTGTGTTTCTACAAACTCAAGTTCATTACTTCATTAATGATAAATGATATTACAACATTAGGCATGTCTGGGCCAGCAACTCAACGGATTGTACAGCAGACAAACTCGGAATCTTCTGAAAGTAGTTATACATTGACCGTCTCCAAGCCGTCTGTACCTGGGCAAAAGGTTTGCTCAGGACTTTGCCAGTAATTCAGACGAACCTTCTGCATTCGCTTCCATACAGTTCTCCCAGTTCACTGGGCTTCAATGTAACTTGGTTGTTACTAAACTTATTCTTCACATGGCGGGGGGGGGGGGGGGGGGGGCATCTGTGGCCGGACGGTAAGTTGCCTTCCAGGCATCCGTTACCGGAGGGCTGGGCTGAACTTCTGCTTTGAAAAAGATTCACAGGGGCTTGAAACGTTAACTCTATTTTCTCTCTCTCCACAAATGGTGCCAGCCCCCCGCTGAGTTTTCCCAGCATGTTCTGTTTTATTTCTGCTTTAAGCATAGTTCCCAGTAGAGGAGCTGAGATTGGAGAAGCCACTTGAACGGGAATTCAGGCTATATTGCCGCTGCTCCGTCACTTCACCAAGTTGTCCACCCCTTCCCATCCCAAAACCTGCTGCGTGTTAACTTTCCCGTTTCCAATTGACTGCTCTGTCATCCAAACCCATGTTTGTCAAACAAAAGTTGAAACCAAACGAGCAAAGATTGTGAAAGTGTTGCTGTTTTTTTAACCCCCCACTCCCAAAACTGCCTTCTGCCAATGGTCCGTTAGATTACGAGGAAAACTTGGTTAATGAGGAAGCATTGGCGAATCAATGAATAGATTGGCATTTATTGAATAACTGCACGAGGAGGCAGTAAAGAGAATTGTAAGGAAATCACCAAATCCAACAGGGTGAGTATCAACAACCCAATATGTTGCGAGGAGAGCAAAGAGGGAGTATGAGAAAGCTCTGGCTGGTAAAATTAGGGAAAATCGAAAGATGTTCCATAAGTATTTCAATGAGAAGAGGATAACCAGGGAAGGTGTAAGGCCCAGTAGGGACCAACAGAGAAATCTGTAGGTGGAGCCAGAGGACATCGGTAGGGTGTTGAACAAATATTTCACAACTGTTTTCACCCAAGAGAATGAAGATGTAGACATAGAACTCAGAGAGAGACTGTGAGGTTCTTGAGCAAATTGACATAGAGAGTTACAAGGTATTGGAGGTGTTGGCAGGCTTAAAAGTGGACAAATCTCCTGGTCCAGATTAATTGTGTCCCAGGTTGCTGTGGGAAGCAAGGGAAGGGATTACAGGGGCTTTAACCCAAATTTTTAATTCCTCTCTGGTCACAGGGGAGGTGTCAGAGGACTAGTGGTCCCACTATTTAAGAAGGGTTGTAGAGATAAGCCAGGGAGATCAATGAGTCTCACGTCAGTGGTAGGGAAACTATTGAAGAAAATTCTGAAGGACAGAATCTATTTCCACTTGGAGAGGCAAGGTTTGATCATTGGTAGTCAGCATAGCTTTGTCAGAGGGAGAACATGCCTAACAGATTTGATCAAATTTTTTGAGGGGGTGACCAGGTGTGTAGATGAGGGTAGTGCAGGTGATGTATTTATCTGGATTTCAGCAAAGCTTTTGGTGAGGCCACACCTGTATCACAGTACTGTGTGCAATTCTGGTCACCATATTATAAAGAAGGATGTGATTGCACTGGAGGGGGTGCAGAGGAGATTCACCAAAATATTGCCTGGGGTGGAACATTTAAGTAATGAAGAGAGGTTGGATAGGCTTGGGTTGTTTTTGTTGGAGTAGAGAAGACTGAGGGATGACCTGTTTGAGGTATACAAGATCATGAGGGGCATGGACAGGGTGGATAGGGAGCAGCTGTTCCCCTTAGTTGAAGGATCAGACATGAGGGGACACAAGTTCAAGATGAGGGGCAGGATGTTAGAGGGTTGTGAGGGAAAACCTTTGTACCCAGAGAGTGATGATGATCTGTAATGGACTGCCTGGGTATAGGCAGGTTGCCTCACATCCTTTAAGAAGTACCTGGATGGGCACTTGGCATGCATTAACATTCAAAGCTATAGGCCAAGTGCTGGCAAATGGGATTAGGTAGGCAGATTGAGAGAGTTTCATGTGTCGGTGCAGATTCGATAGGCTGAAGGACCTCTTCTGCATTGTATTTTCTGCGATTCTGAGATGTTTCATTGCTCGCAAACGGTGCTCTCTGGAACACATAAGTTAACAAAGGAACGGCAGGTTTTGTTGTTTCCCAGACAGCATTGATACAAGTAATAAAGGTAACCCCATCAGATAAAGTGTAGATATGCTGAAACGTAAAGAAACGGATGACTACCAAGCCAAGTCTAGTTTTTGCCTGGAATTGTGATGTGGAGGTGGCAAATCTTTCAACAATCCCTTTGGAAGAAACCCAAAATCTCTAACAAAATCTACTAACTGTAAAATAATGTTTCTGAAAACGAGGTTGGTAGATAACCCATCCGCCCCCCACCTCCTCTGTTTATTCCAGATGTACTCAAGCGATCTTCTAATTTCAATGAGTGTTTAGATTTCAAGGGTATCGATTTCATGCTGCATAGAGACAAACAAGAATTGTTTGTTTAGAATAAAAGTGTTCAGTACAGTGAGAAAAAGAAGATTTTAGACTATGTACTCTGTTTAAGAATCATGGACTACTTTACAGTAATGGGCAGCCCCTCGAGAATTGGAACAGGCTGATTAGTAAAATCAGGAATGGGAGGATTGGTTCCATTACATTCTGTACCATGGTAACCAAATAAACAATCAAGTGTTTGTACTTTGGTTATGATGGTTGATTAATCTATCCAACTAAATATCATATTTCTATATGTTAATGGGCTGCAGTACTGTGAATAGCTGAACCCAGTGCACAGTTAAATACTTCTGTAGAAAATCAAAGCAAATGGTCTTTTAACCACAATTGTCAAAAAGCTCTGGGTAATACCTTTAATCCGTAAAGGAGAAAGTGTCAGCTAAAACAATGATTTGACTTTTGTGAGCAGTGTATCTTGAGTTCCATTGAACCCTTTGCAGCATAGATGGAGGCCATTTTGCCTATCCTGCCTGTGCATAATACAAATGAAACCAATTGCTCTCCGAGTGCCTCTCTCTTTGTTTTCTTTTAAAATTTGCAATGTTCTCTACCTCCATTATTTCATGTGGGAAACCGTTCCACTCACTCTCTATCAATCACATTTTCGTAATCTGCCTTTGGCACCTCTGTCCTTGCAAGTTATCATCTTCCAACCTTCCTTTCTCCTCCAAAACACTTGAATGTGTTTTCTTCCCAAACCAAGCCCACCTTTCCCTTCAATTTCATCTTTGAAACCCTCTGAATAGGTTTTGTTGCCCACCACAATACTGAAAAGATCCTTATCAAAGTCACAAATTACACACCATGCGACTATGGCCACTGTAAACTATACCCTCCTCATCCTTTACAACCTGTATGCAGCCTTCACCATTGTTAACACCATTTGCCTTCTGTTTCTCTCTTCTGAACTTCACTGATATGGGACGGCCCTCACCATATTCCATTCCTATCTATGCAGTCATAGTCAGGGAATCACTTGCACTGGCTTTTCTTTCTGCTTACCCACTATTACATCTGCAGTCTCTCCAAGAATCTATCCTCGGCCCTTCCAACTAGATCAGCCATGATCTTTTGAATGGGGGGGGGGGGCGGGTGCGAGGAATCAAACTCCTGCTCTTGACATTTGTATGATCCTACGTTCTGCCCACTTTCCCCGGTTTGTGGAAGGGTGGGATTGAAGGAGTTTGGGAATCACTGGTGTGTTTGGGGAGTAAGTAATTCAGAAGTTGTTGAGAAGCTACTTAAGATGTCACTTATTATTGAATCCTAGATTTTGCAGCTATGCAAGCTGCTTTCTGACTTGCCAGCAAATCGCTGGTATTACTGGAGCCCAAGTAGCTGAATAGGTATCACCCCTGCCTGTGATCTAGAAGGTCCAGGTTCACGTCCAACTCCAGGACTTCTTGCCCAAGGAAAGTGCATTCATCTAACTCAAAGCAGGTTATGAATCAGCCTGCAAAATCCTTCCATGCTCCACACCATCTTCCAAAGGAGGAACGCGTCTGAAGATAAACAAAATAGGTTTACTGAGGGGCGGTCACAGTAAGAAGAGTTTCTTGTGAGTCAAAGGTTTTTGGGGGAAGGTATAATATGGAATGGTAGTTACAATCAGATCAGCCATGATCTAATTAAATGGGGGAGCAGGCTCGAGGGACCAAATGGCCTACTCCTGCTCCTAATTTTTATGCTTGTTGGTGAGCTGTTAATTGGTTGATTCTGGTAAAGAGCAACAGGAAGGCCCGCTAATCAAGAAGTTGGGTTAGCATAAATGGCCCGGCCATGCTCCTGCCAGTAAGATTCCACCCTTGTAATCTGGTTAAAAGAGGAATAGGATCTGGCTAGACAGCCAAGACAGCCCTTGTAACAGATCATATGAAAAAGCAGGAAAGAAAGGAGAGAAACAAGAAACATGTGAATAAATCGGATAGTCGAGGGTGGGGGGCATCAAGTTTGAAGTGGAAATTGAAGAATCTGGTGGAATATGGCAAGGTTGGATATTCCAAAGAGAAGATAGGAGGCTGACATTGCGGGTGCAGAACCCTCCACCAGCACAATGTTCTGATGAAAGGTTTACAAATATGCAATCTCAGTTCAAATACATTTTTGCCAATAAGATGCTACAAAGTATGTAAAACTTTATGAAACATTTTATTTCCCTTTCCAAGCCAGTAATTGCATCAGCTTTGGCAAAGAGTCAGAACTGAAACATTAACTCAGCTTTCTGCTTCAGGTGGTAGCCAGTTTGATGTGTGTTTTCAGCATTTTCTCCCTATTATTTCAGTTGCAGATTATCTTGTTATATTGTGATTTTGATTACATACTGTCCTAATCAATTGTATAAAATTCCTTCCACCATATAAAAAAAAATTCTAGGATCTGAGGACACTTTTCTCATGCCTGGAAAACACTGTATCTAAAAATTAGATGATCTCGATTTTGGACGGACAAATAGATTTTGTGTGAATTATTGTACCAGCAGTAAAAACATTTAATGCAGCTTTTCTCCAAAATACCTAAAGTTTCTGACGAAGCCAATGCAATGCATTGGCCTCTGGATAGAGAAATGTGGGATCAGCAGATTTGAGTTATGCTGTACATTCCCTCACCCTTTCTAACAGAGACAAGAGAGGTGTACACATGGATGCTGGCAGCGATAAACCGAGCACCCCCCACCAGCAACCAAATGCTGATTTAAGTTTGATATTGGGGTGCAGCTTATTTGAAGTTTGCACTCTGCTAACCTTACATATCCAGTTTAAGTAGTGATCAAGCAGGTGTGCTTTGAGTGCCTAGATGTGAATTAGGTTGCACAGTTTGTATGAAGTTGAAACTGAAACAGACTCGTATTGATTGAATAGCATAATATAATTGATTTACTGACTATCTGTATAAAATACATTCCCACAGCATATCGCAGGACTTTATAATACAATCAATATAGTAATGCATTTAGTGAATTAATTCATTTTACTTAGTTCATCATTTATTCACCGGTGCTCCTTAAATGTAAGCAATTAAACAAATAACAAGCAGCTGAGCTCCTAATTCCCCAAAGACTTCCGACCATTTATGAAGCACAAGTCAGGATTCAAATGGAATATTCTCTATTTATCTGGATGAGTGCAGCTCCAACAATACTTAAGAAACCCAACACAATCCTGTACAAAGCAGCTCACTTGATTGGCACCCCATCTAGTGCCTTTAACATTCACTCCCTCTACCACCAGTGCAATGCGGCAGCAGGGTGTACCACCCAGAGGAGGCACTGTGGCAACTCACTAAGATCCCTTTAGCAACACCTTCCAAACTCACAAACCCCACCATCAAGAAGAAGAGTATCAATGAATGGAAACACCACTGTGATGTGCATATGCGTATCTGTATATAACTGTACATTGTTGTGTTTGGTCTTCTATATCTTGCACGACTGTTCACCTGCATGCCTTACTTCCATCTCCTACAACCATCTGGTGGTCACATAACCACGGTCTTGAGACTGCATGGTGTGTGTGCACTGCCACCTACTGGTTGGAGGTCACACACCATCCGATTATGATATTGCCTATAGGCATATCACCACATCCCCCTTTTCACAAAACATTAAGATTTGTTTACAAGCAACATTGATCTTTTAACTTTATACAATCATGATATTGTCCAATAATGTGAATGAATTTAACTAGGGTGTCCATCTCGAGCTTCAGCACCTTCCAGCGCGTTGAGTTGCCTCAGGTTGCAGTTCACCAGATTGGTCTGCCCGCCGAATTCCTAATTTTGTCACTGCCGTCGTTACCTTCAAATGTTCAGCACTCTTGGTACTATGTTGTGTTTGGTCTTCTATGCCTTGCAAAGGAATCCACCAAACACCTTGACTTGTCCAAACCAGGATCTTTATTGAATCACACGTGGTAAGATAGCGATCTGTTACAGAGCAAGTTACCATGGAGTTTCTTTGTACTCCTCTGGAACTACACCGAGCACGAATGTTCACCTGTATATCTTACTACCATCTCTTGCAACCATCTGGTGATGGCTGGAAGTTTCTCCACTTTTATGGGAGTCCCCGGTCACATGACCTTGGTCTTCAGACCACATGGTGCGTCTGCACTGCCACCCACTGGTTGGAAGTCGCACACCGTCCATCTGATATTGTCTATAGGCATATCACCACATTCAGAATTGCACCAATGTATATATCTGTATATAACAGTAACAGTATATATATCTAATGATCAATACATGTAGTGACAGTCATGACCTCCTGCCAGTAGGTGGAACCAGACACATAGAGACACACATATATACCAGGGGACAAACGAGACAGGGGCACTTGGTAGTAGGACGAAAATCGAGACAGTTGCATCTCACCTTAGCTCCACCTAACGTAGACATAATTGTCTGTACATAGAATTCCATCGTTACCTTTCTGCACGTCAAGAATAAATACTTATCACAACCACACACTCATATTCTATTCGTGTCTTTACAATCAGGGAAGCCATGGAACACAACAACCACGACCTGCAAATTCTCCTCCAAGTCACACAACATCTTGACTTGGAAATATTTTGGCATTCCTTCACAGTTGCTGAGTTAAAATCCTGGAATTCCCTGCCTTGTAGCATTTTCGTTCCTCCACCATGTGAATTACAATGGTTCAAGAAGGTAGATTGCCACCAGCCTTTTAAGGGTAATTAGGGATCTGCAATAAATACTCACTGGGCGGGATTCTCCGCCGGCGGGATTCTACGTTTTGCCGGCAGCCCGGGGGTTTCCCGTTACCGTGAGGGTGCCCCACAATGGGAAACCCCATTGGCCAGCCGGCGTAATGGAGAATCCCGCCGGCGGGTCGAGGCAGAAATGTGGCGGGGCGGAGAATCCAGCCCAATTTCTCAGTGAGGCTAATGCCCCATTTTTAATTTAAAAATGAATGTTGGCAGGAGCATTTAGAGCATTCAAGTAAATAATGAAATGCACTAAAAGGCTGTTATTTTTGTTATTTCACAACATATTTTCAAAATATAAAGACACAACCAAGATTTTGGGTTCATAGAAATGGATGTCTGGTTTTGAAGCTGCAAAATTGAGGCACTTGTCTCTTGCTGGTTATAATTAAATTGTCTGGTATTTTAAAACCCTGGCTGAAATTTTACCACCACACTCGGCTGGCACAGTGGGGTGCATAAACTGGGGTGGATTGGTAGAGAGTGACATGCCTGTTGCTTTCTTATTTCCACTGGCATTTTACCAATGGTGGAGTAGTGCCGAGCAGTACACCCACCCTCGGCCCAATTGAAGTCCTGAAGTGGCTAATTAATAGCCACTCACTTTTCCTGCTGCTGCTGGTATTTTATGAGTGGTGGGGAGAGGCCCGCCAAATATGGCTGCCTGACTGACCTCGGTGAGTCCACACTTCTTACTCTTACTCTGGGTGTCCAGCACTGCTACTGGTCTGGGGTCTACTGAGATCCCATCAGTGGCCACAGCTCCTGGGCACTGCAGCGAGTGAAGAGCTGCCAGCACAGCATGGGCAAAGATTAATTTTGTGTTCACGTCAAAAAGATATCCTTTGCTATGCATTTCCTGAGTAAAACATTCTTAGATTGTCAGATTACAGTAAGCGTCTCGTGATGTTCTTGTTGGGCAATATCTTAATTACATTATGAGACCAAGGAGCTACATTCCTGATGTAACTGTTTTGTGGCCTTCCTTCCACAGAGACATAACATTCATTTGGGGGTGCCAGGGCTGGTGAAGTTGGGCTCACTTTCCTGCCAGTGGGCAGGACAAATGCCTCCAAATGAAATGTCAACCACTATATTTTCCATGGATCCAATCTTAAGCTCTGAAAATATGAACAAACATTGCAACTTCAGTCGTTCTGTTGTGGGAACCAATAAGAAAAAGATTCAAAGTATGAAGCCAATTGTGCCAAGAAAATAACCCAAACTATGATAACCCAAACAATGGGGTGGTAAGGTGGCACAATGGTTAACACTACTGCCTCACAGCGCCAAGGATCCAGGATCAATTCAATTCCGGCCTTGGGTGACTGGCTGTGTGAAGTTTGCACGTCCCCCCTGCCCCCCCGTGTCTGCGTGGGTTTCCTCCGGGTGCTCAGGTTTCCTCACATAGTCCATAAGATGTGCGGTTTAGGTGGTATGGCCATGCTGAAAACTGCCCCTTAGTGTCCAAAGATGGGGCTATGGGGTTCTAGGGATGGGTGGAGGAGTGGACCTGGGGGATGCCATTACGGAGGGTCAGTGCTGACTCAATGGGCCAAATAGTCTCCTTCTGCACTGCGGAAATTCTGTGATGGAAAGATGACCGTGAAGCTGTAATTGAATTATAGTCATCTCAAATTTCACAAAGTTACTAAGGGAGCAAAGGCAAACAGACAGAATCATAGAATTTACAGTGCAGAAGAAGGCCATTCGGCCATCGAGTCTGCACTGGCCCTTGGAAAGAGCACCCTACCTAAGTCCACATCTCCAACCTATCCCCATAACTCAGTAACCCCTCCCAACTTTTTTGGACACTAACGGCAATTTAGCATGGCCAATCCACCTAACCTGCACATCTTTGGACTGTGGGAGGAAATTGGAGCACCCGGAGGAAACCCACGCAGACGGGGTAAGTGCAGAGTCCGCACAGGCAGTGACTCAAGCCGGGGATCGAACCTGGGATCCTCGTGCTGTGAAGCAACTGTGCTAACCACTGTGCTGCCATGCTGCCATGTTCCCCCTCCCAAGGTGTTGCAGTAATTTTCAAAACTTTGTCGTTGTGAAGAGGTGTGGTCTAGACATCCAATATTATGACAGTTGTAGAGACTGGGCAGTTTACTACAATAACTAAAACCCCTCTATTAGATACGCCACCACGATATAGGACTAATACCCATTTGCTATGTTTCTGTAATCTTGTAACAACTTTATAACGATTTACAGCTTTGCAGACTGACAGACAATTGCAACCAAAACCAGAGCTTCATTCTTAACTGTTAAGAGAGAGACCTTATATTCAGGGACATTTTCATTTGTTTCATCCCTGGAAGGCTCCACAGAAACTTGGCAAGCATGCCATATTAATGTTTTATTAACCTTATTGTATCTGGCCATTTGTCACAGTTATCAAACATTTCCTCTGATAGCTTCTTGAAGTGAAAGATGAAAAACATAAGAAAATCTGATGTTAGGAAAACAAAAGGAGCTTATGGGGATTTATATGTGTGCTGGTAAACATTAGAACTAAGTTATAGTTTTAAGTGGGTTTAATTTAATGTTTCTGTGCCTGGAAGGGTAAAACGCAGATTCATTGGTTAAGTTCCAGCTGGGTTTCTATTGAGCTTAGCTAGGGCTGCGGCATGAAGAATGAATAAAAGGCATAAGTATGCGGGTGTTGCTTAGCAACTGGGACCTTGTAAGGCAGAGAAGTTTTTAAGTTTTACTTTAGCTAATTTGAGAGCAGCTGAAGACAGGTAGCTCTCACAGCTCTGCCAGGAAGAAATTGGTTCAGGAAGCTAGGGTGGGATTATTTCTCTTAGCTTTGCCAGACGAAAAGCAATGCCATAGGGTAATGGTGAAGAAAAAAAAGTGAAGAGATCTGAAGAGCAGCTAGTTAAGGAAATTAGAGAAATTAATATAAATTTCTAAGAGGTCTGAGGTTATAAGTACGAGAACAGAACATTACTCAGTAAAGACCAACCAAACTGAGAAGAAGGCTGAGATGTCAGAAATGTAGCTGAAGTAATTTTCAGGTTTGTGAGGTTGTACTACAGCCTGTGAAATGTGAGTTGAAACAACAATGGAAATGGATAGCTGGACCTTGGATGTGGTGTAAAAGCAGTCAAAACCAAAGAAACCCTAAAGGGGTTGGTGTAAAATTCTGGACTGGATTCTTTGTTAAAAGTGAAACAGAAACTTGGTTTTAAAGTGTCATTTGGAAAACGTGGCCTGGATTCAGAATGCACACCACTAAGGAGAAGCATCATTACAAGAGAAATTGTAAATTGTGTTTTGGGGAGTGGACTTTTGAAATTCATTTGTATCATCATTTGGGGGGATTCTGAGCAGAAATCCACAGACCCCAACATGGGTTCAGAGAATAGTGTGTATTTGTTCACAGTCATCCTGTGTGCTTAAAAAGTACTTTTTGTGTCATGAAACTATAGCAGCTTAAGATATACTTTGTAATCCATGGTTTATGTAAATGTGCTGCCCTGATATCTTACAATAATCTCCATAAAGATTGATAAGTGTAATAACGAGCGGGAATTGCCGCAGCCTTCTTGGAGCTCGGCCCAGCGAGGCCGGCAACGCTATTCAACATCAATTGGTGCAATTAACGAGGCCCCATGGGCTTCTCGCTGCAAATGAAGGCTCACCAGCTGATTTGTTGGGACCGCGCTTGACAACCCCCCATTAACAATGTCGAGCAGCACTTAAGCTGCACTTACTCAGCCAGTTCGCAACAATGGCGTCGAGGAGACCTGCCGCAAGATGCAGAGACCTGGCGAGGCATCTAGATGCTGTGGAAACCAGGAGGGATGTCCTGTGCCCCCAAGGGCCAGCCATAGGGCAGTCAGTGCCGCCTGGGATGAGATGGTGGCGGCAGTGAGCTCGGGGAGTGTGACCAGGAGAATTGGCCTCCAGTGCAGAGAGAATGTCAATGACCAGCACCAGGCAGCACGGGTGTGTAGACACCAAACCTCCCCCACCCCCCCCCCCCCCCCGCCCCTGAAACCTCTCACCCCAATGGGAGCGTCCACACCCCTCCCACTTCATCCCCCAACCCATCCTCCACCCAGTCCCCACTTCATCCCCCTTAAAACTTCCTTCCCACCCCACCCGCCCAACTACTGTGAACCATGCATGTGGTTAACAAAGCCCTCTCTGTGTCTCAGGAAGAGCTCTCCCATAATCGTCGGTTAAGGGCCCTGACTGGTGGTGGTGTGTCAGACATCAGGATCCTCACCACCTTCGAGGAGCGGGCCCTGGAGGTGACCACTGTGGCCAAGGACAGTGCGGTCACCAACTCGGAGGCTGGCGGACCCGCAGAGGTGAGGAACCTCTGTGCCCCAGCCGGAGGCCCTCTCAAACATGAGTTGTTATTGCTTTACTGACTGATCCAGCCCTCCCACTGACCATGGGCGGGATTCTCCGCTCACCGGCAGGGCAGGCTGTACCAGCGCGATGGTGTGGCGTGAACCACTCCGGCGTCGGGCCGCCCCGACGGTGTGAATCCTCGACACCTTTGGGGGCTAGGCCGGCGCTGGAGGGGTTGGCGCCGCCAACTGGCGCCAAAGGGCCTCCGGCGGCTGGCGCGATTTGGCGCAGGCGCGGGAGTGCCAGGTCAGACAGCAGTCGAAGGGCTGCTGGATCCCAGGACCCAGCTGGGTCCCAGCCTGATGCTGAGCCTATGGAAGAGGTCATCCCGAAGCTGGTCGAAAGTGAAGGTGTCTAAGGCAGCGTGCAGTCGGTGATGGCCATTGCTCAAGGTCTCGACAGAATGTCTGCCTCGCTAGGGGATGTAACTTAGTACCAGATTGACCTTGATGTCGTTCTGCGGGACAAGTCCCGATCTCAGATGGGAATGACCGAGGTACCGTGGAGCTTGTCCCAGTTGCAGGTGGACATTGCCGAGGCGCTGCCCTCATGTCCCAGTCACTGAGGAGCATCGATGAGGGCGTCAACACGATGGTGTGGACCATGGGGAGCTGCCAGGACTAGCAGAGCTAGATGATGCAGGGGCAGCCAAGGCTCGAACCAGTTGCCCCTCCATCTCAAGGTGAACCCAGGGCCCCATGGTCACCGACAAGGAGGAGGGGGCGCTGGCTGCCAACGCGGACCCGTCCCATGGAGTCGCTAGGATGGCCACCAGCTCCCCCGAGTTCCACCCCTCTGTTGAGGACAGGTCTGATGCCCAGTACATATGACAGGGTGGCATGGCTGTGCATGTGCCACCAACAAGTGAGCTTGTGTTTTGTGCCTTTAGAGCCCCCAGAGAATGCCTGACAGGGACATCGAAGGCCGCAGGACGAGGTAAGCAGCTGGCTGCCTCTACCTGAGATATGCATCCTGCGGATACGCCTAGACGTGGTGGTAGAGCTAGGAGGTCTGGCCATGTAGCATGTGTAGCTCATTGCCTAGCATCCCAATCACCCATTGATGCCTGGACACTGTGGTTGAACACTGCGGGAGGCAACGCCACACACGCAGCAGCCAACATCCAAACAACTAGGAGGGCCATGCACATCGAGGATCACTGAGGGCATTGGAGGAGGGGGGATGGGGATTGGTTAGCACAGCGGGCTAAATAGCTGGCTTCTAATGCGGAACAAGGCCAGCAGCGTAGGTTCAATTCCCGTACGAGCCTTCCCGGACAGGCGCTGGAATGTGGCGACTAGGAGCTTTTCACAGTAACTTCATTGAAGCCTACTTGTGACAATAAGCAATTATTATATTATATTATTGGGGGGGGGGGGGGGGGGCTTTTTGTTAATTCCATGGAAATGGGCTTAAGTGTAATTGGTTTCTCGCCACACTATGGCCAGATCTCGATTTCACCTACGGGAGTGGGCAGTTTGCATTGCAAACTGTTTGGCACTTGGCGCAATTCTCGGTTTTGGCCTCTCCCCAATTCACTGACCTCATTTTGCTTGAGTGAGGTTGTAACGAGGCCAGAGATTCGCGCCCAATGTATGTGTGAGGAGGAAGAGAAAATGCTTGTGTTTTCGAACCAGTGCTGCTTGAATTGGAAGAGAGGAAGAGAGACTCCTATGTGACCTAATTCAGTAATCTATTAGCTTGTTGAATCACAGACTAATTACTCACAACACACTGCTCTCAATGTGACACAGGGGATTATTTGCCAGCATGGGAAAAGATTGATCCTGTGTTCAAGTCAAGGGGTGAACTTTTGCTTTGCTTTTGCTTTGCACGTCCTGGGGAAAACACTTTTAGATTGTTAGATTACAGAAAGCTTTTAGCAATGTGCTTGTTGGGCAATCTTTTGAAGTTTAACATTGTTAACACAAACTAGTGCATCAATTTATTAATTAGATTAAGAGAACAAGGAACTAAATTTCCAATGTAATTTTGTTGACTGTTTTATGGTCTTTGTTCCAAAAGCAAATTAAAGTGGCTGCGTGGCAGTGATGAACATTGTGACTGGTTAAGGGCTACCTGGGGCGGGATTCTCCGTAGCCCAAAGCCAAAATTTGGTTCGGCGATCTGGCGAGAATGGACTCCGATGCTAAAATTGGGGCCGGCGCCGGTTTGATGCCGGTCAGCCATGCTCCACCCCCTCCAAAATGGCATTATCATGCTGCATGCCGCATGCCATTTCAGCGCCGTTGGTGTGTCATTGGACGGCCCCCTGTAATGCTCTGCCCCCGATGGGCCGAATTCCTGATGGAGCGGGACACATGTGGTCTGAGCTAACGTGCCGGCTGCGGAATGTGTCCAGCACACTCGACCACGAACTATGCCGCTGACCGGGAGGGTGGGCATTTGCTTGGGCTGGCGGGACTAGTGAGGGGTGGCCAGGGGGTGGGCTATGAGGGCACAGTTTGCAGGTTAGGTTATACGCACAGCTGGCCCCATGTTGTACAACACGACCAGTGCAGGCGACTGGTGCAGGTCGTGAGCCGTGCGCATGCGCTACCCAGGACTCAGCCATTCTCTAGCCATTCTACGCTGATGTCAGCACTTAGTCTCCAGAGCGGAGAATCCAGCCTTCTCTCAGTCACCTGTACAGGATGATAATGTGAATTTTTATCTTGTGTATAGTAGTGACTTCAGGGGAAACTGATCGGAAGGAACTGCCACCGTGAAGTGCTACAAATGTATAATTCTGTCAACATTACTGCAGATGCTCCGAATCCGCCTTGCAATATAAACAGTCTGAATTCAGAGGACCATGCAGCTTTGTGATATGAAGGAGCTCATAAATAAGTATTGAAGTCGCCAAGTTTGGTAATAGAAATAACAGGGAGGCTGTCAGTGCTCACAATTATTTATGTGGAAATTGGGCAGCAACTTCCAAAATCCAAACAGACATGAGTAAATGGGAACTCAGGAAGTTGCTGTTTGATTTTCTCTGCTCCTCCACTAGGCTTTGCTACCTTGCTTAGAGATTTGACATTGAAACACCGAAGTGTCTGTACGAGGCACACACTGAACTTTGCGCAAGTGAAGGAGACAGAGCCGGAGTGAGACACATCCAGAGTGGGAATTTGGAACTTGATAATTTGGGGCAGTGAGGTAATTTGGTGCAGAGTGGGAGAAGGTGCTTTTTCCCTCCTGTTTTGTTCTCTCTCTTGCTTCTGGCCTGTAACTTTTAATCTGCAGGGAGAGAACCAGAGAGCATCTGAGAACCTGGGAAGGTAAGTGGTTTTTATTCATTTTTATTTTAATTACCTTTTCAAATTGTGTGTTGGGGGCGGAGGGGGGGGGGGGGGGGGGGGAACTGAAGTGACATCACAGTAAAACTGTGACCTGATTGACTGGTTGTGAATCTACACTAAATTTAAAAATTAAGCATTGTTAAACTAATTAAACATAATTACTTAATTATAATTTAGAGGGATATCTAAGCCAGAGATTGGAGAGTACTGTATTTAGCTTTCACATTTATAGTAGAAATCTAGTGCTAGAAAACATATAGTTAACAGTAACTTTAAAAAAAAAATTTCAAAAATTTAATTTACTAATTAATTGACGCAATGTCAATTAGAGGGGTGCCGCGCTCTGACTGTGAGATGTGGCAGGTCCGGGAGGCTTCCAGCGTCCCGGATGGCTTCATCTGCAGAAAGTGCACCCAACTGGGCCTCCTCACAGACCGCATGGTTCGGTTGGAGCAGCAGTTGGATGCACTTAGGAGCATGCAGGTGGCAGAAAGCGTCATAGATAGCAGTTATATAAATGTGGTCACACCCAAGGTGCAGGCAGAGAAATGGGTGACCACCAGAAGGGGCAGGCAGTCAGTGCAGGAATCTCCTCTGGTTGTCCCCCCTCTCGAACAGGTATACCCCTTCGGATATTGTCGGGGGGGATAGCCTATCGGGGGAAAACAGCAGCAGCCAGAACAGTGGCACCATGGGTGGCTCTGATGTTCAGAAGGGAGGGTCAAATCACAGTTGAACAATAGTCATAGGGGACTCTATAGTCAGGGGCACAGATAGGTGCTTCTGTGTACATGAAAGAGACTTCAGGATGGTATTTTGCCTCCCTGGTGCCAGAGTCCAGGATGTCTCCGAATGGGTAGCGGGCATCCTGAAGGGGGAGGGCAAACAGGCAGAGGTCGTTGTACATATTGGTACTAATGACATAGGCAGGAAGGGGCATGAGGTCCTGCAGCAAGAGTTCAGGGAGCTAGGCAGAAATTTAAAAGACAGGACCTCTCGGGTTGTAATCTCGGGATTACTCCCTGTGCCACGTGCCAGTGAGGATAGAAATAGGAAGATAGAGCACCTAATCACGTGCCTAAACAGTTGGTGTAGGAGGGAGGGTTTCCATTATCTGGACCACTGGGAGCTCTTCCGGGGCAGGTGTGACCTGTATAAGAAGGACAGGTTTCATCTAAACTGGAGAGGCATAAATATCTTGGCTGCGGGGTTTGCTCATGTCACACGGGAGGGTTTAAACTAGTTTGGCAGGGGGGTGGGTATGGGAGCAAATGGTCACAAGGTGAAAGCATTGAGGGAGAACTAGGGAATCGGGCCAATATGGCTCTGAGGAAGAGCAGACAGGGAGATGTTGCTGAAAACAGCGGGTCTGGTGGCCTGAAGTGCATATGTTTTAATGCAAGAAGTATTACGGGTAAGGCAGATGAACTTAGAGCTTGGATTAGTACTTGGAACTATGATGTTGTTGCCATTACAGAGACCTGGTTGAGGGAAGGACAGGATTGGCAGCTAAACGTTCCAGGATTTAGATGTTTCAGGCGGGATAGAGGGGGATGTAAAAGGGGTGGCGGAGTTGTGCTACTGGTTAGGGAGAATATCACAGCTGTACGACGGGAGGACACCTCAGAGGGCAGTGAGGCTATATGAGTAGAGATCAGGAATAAGAATGGTGCAGTCACAATGTTGGGGGTTTACTACAGGCCTCCCAACAGCCAGCGGGAGATCGAGGAGCAGATAGGTCGACAGATTTTAGAAGCAAGTAAAAACAACAGGGTTGTTGTGATGGGAGACTTCAACTTCCTCAATATTGACTGGGACTCACTTAGTGCTAGGGGCTTAGACGGGGCAGAGTTTGTAAGCAGCATCCAGGAGGGCTTCATAAAACAATATGTAGACAGTCCAACTAGGGAAGGGGCTGTACTGGACCTGGTATTGGGGAATGAGCCTGGCCAGGTGGTAGAAGTTTCAGTCGGGGAGCATTTCGGGAACAGTGACCATAATTCAGTAAGTTTTAAAGTGCTGGTGGACAAGGATAAGAGTGGTCCTAGGGTGAATGTGCTAAATTGGGGAAGGCTAATTATAACAATATTAGACGGGAACTGAAGAACCTAGATTGGGGGCGGATGTTTGAGGGTAGCACACGGCTAAATCGCTGTCTTTGAAAGCAGACCAAGGCAGGCCAGCAGCATGGTTCAATTCCATGAACAGGCGCTGGAATGTGGCGACTAGGGGCTTTTCACAATAATTTCATTTGAAGTCTACTTGTGACAATAAGCAATTTTTAAATCAACATCTGACATGTGGGAGACTTTCAAGTGCCAGTTCAAAGGAATTCAGGACCGGCATGTTCCTGTGTGGAAGAAGGATAAATACGGCAAATTTCAGGAACCTTGGATAACGAGAGATATTGTAGGCCTCGTCAAAAAGAAAAAGGAGGCATTTGTCAGGGCTAGAAGGCTGGGAACAGACGAAGCCTGTGTGGAATATAAGGAAAGTAGGTAGGAACTTAAGCAAGGAGTCAGGAGGGCTAGAAGGGGTCACGAAAAGTAATTGGCAAATAGGGTTAAGGAAAATCCCAAGGCTTTTTACACATACATAAAAAGCAAGAGGGTAGCCAGGGAAAGGGTTGGCCCACTGAAGGATAGGCAAGGGAATCTATGTGTGGAGCCAGAGGAAATGGGCGAGGTACTAAATGAATACTTTGCATCAGTATTCACCAAAGAGAAGGAATTGGTGGATGTTAAGTCTGGAGAAGGGTGTATAGATAGCCTGGGTCACATTGAGATCCAAAAAGACGAAGTGTGGGTGTCTTGAAAAATATTAAGGTAGATAAGTCCCCAGGGCCGGATGGGATCTACCCCAGAATATGAAGGAGGCTAGAGAGGAAATTGCTGAGGCCTTGACAGAAATCTTTGGATCCTCACTATCTTCAGGTGATGTCCCAGAGGACTGGAGAATGGCCAATGTTGTTCCTTTGTTTAAGAAGGGTCACAAGGATAACCCAGGGAACTACAGGCCGGTGAGCCTTACGTCAGTGGTAGGGAAATTACTTCAGTGAATTCTTCGAGACAGGATCTACTCCCATTTGGAAGCAAATGGACGTATTAGTGAGAGGCAGCATGGTTTTGTGGAGGGGAGGTTGTGTCTCACTAACTTGATAGAGTTTTTCGAAGAGGTCACAAAGATGATTGATGCAGGTAGGGCAGTGGATGTTGTCTATATGGAGTTCAGTAAGGCCTTTAACAAGGTCCCTCATGGTAGATTGGTACAAAAGGTGAAGTCACACGGGATTAGGGATGTACTGTCAAGCTGGACCGGCCCAGGTCGGAAACGGAGCAGGTCAAAGCATCCGTGCTGTTCAGTAGTGGGATAGCACCTGTGAATAGATACAGAACTGGCTAGGTCGTAGAAGGCAGAGAGTAGCAATGGAATGGTGCTTGTCTAATTGCAGGGCTGTGACTAGTGGTGTTCCGCAGGGATCAGTGCTGGGACCTTTGCTGTTCGTAGCATATATAAATGATTTGGAGTAAAATGTTACTCGTCTGATTAGTAAGTTTGCAGATGACACAAAGGTAGGTGGAATTACGGATAGCGATGAGTACTGTCAGAGGATACAGCAGGATTTAGATCGTTTGGAGACTTGGGCGGAGAGATGGCAGATTGAGTTTAATCTGGAAAAATGTGGGGTAATGCATTTTGGAAGGTCTAATGCAGGTAGGGAATATACAGTGAACGGTAGAACCCTCAAGAGTATTGAAAGTCAGAGAGATCTATGTGTACAGGTCACTGAAAGGGGCAACTCATGTGGAGAAGGTAGTCAAGAAGGCATACGGCATGCTTGCCTTCATTGGCCGGGGCATTGAGTGTAAGAATTGGTAAGTCATGTTGCAGCTGTATAGAACCTTAGTTAGGCCACACTTGGAGTATAGTGTTCACTTCTGGTCGCCACACTACCAGAAGGATGTGGAGGCTTTAGAGAGGGTGCAGAAGAGGTTTACCAGGATGTTGCCTGGTATGGAGGGCATTAGCTATGAGGAGCGGTTGAATAAACTCGGTTTGTTCTCACTGGAACGACGGAGGTTGAGGGGCGACCTGATCGAGGTCTACAAAATTATGAGGGGTATAGACAGAATGGATAGTCAGAGGCTTTTCCCCAGGGTAGAGGCGTCAATTACTAGGGGGCATAGGTTTACGGTGTGAGGGGCAAGGTTTAGAGGAGATGTACGAGGCAAGTTTTTTACACAGAGGGTAGTGGGTGCCTGGAACTCGCTGCCGGAGGAGGTGGTGAAGCAGGGACGATAGTGACATTTAAGGGGCATCTTGACAAATACATGAATAGGATGAGAATAGAGGGATTCGGAGCCAGGAAGTGTAGAAGATTTTAGTTTAGACAGGCAGCATGGTCGGCACGGGCTTGGAGGGCCGAAGGGCCTGTTCCTGTGCCGTACTTTTCTTTGTTCTTTGTTTAAACGCACCAGCAAAATGTTAATGCTTGGCTCTTCCAGTGTAAGTACCTTTCAAAGGTGGAATAAGTTACAGCAACAAGAACAACAATATGCATTTACATAGCTTTTTTAATGTAATAAATCAACCAAAGGCACTTCACAGGAACTTCATGAAACAAAATGGACAACAACCCAAATAAAGTGATATTAGGGCAGATGGCTAAAGGCTTGCTCAAAGAGGTATGTTTTAAGAAGTGTTTGTAAGTAGGAAAGAGGTTTAGAGACAACAAGTTTGAGGGAGGTAATTTCAGACCTTAGGTCCTAGGCAGCTAAAGGCATGGCCCCCAAACGTGGAGCAATTAAAATTGGGGATGTTTGAGAGACCAGAATGAAATGAGTTCAGATATCTCAGAGTAAGGTGGCACAGTGGCACATTGGTTAGCACTGCTGCCTCACGGCGCTGTGGACCCGGATTTGATCCCGGCCCTGGGTCACTTTCCGTGTGAAGTTTTCACATTTTCCCTGTGTCTGCGTGGGTTATACCCCCATAACCCAAAGACGTGCAGGTTAGGTGAATTGGACATGCCAAATTGCCCCTGAATTGGAACAAATAATTGGGTACTCTATATTTATAAAAACAAAGATATCTCAGACCGTTGTGAGGCTTGAGGGCTTTTTAGAACAATCTTTATTTTTGTCACAAGTCGGCTTACATTAACACTGGAATGAAGTTACTTTGAAAATCCCCTAGTCGCCACAGTCCAGCCCTGTTCGGGCACTGAGGGAGAATTCAGAATGTCCAATTCACCGAACAGCGCATCTTTCGGAACTTGTGGATGGAAACCGGAGCACCCGGAGGAAACCCATTCATTTACAGGATATGGGCATTGCTGGTTCGGTCAGCATTTATTACCCATCTCTGGTTGCCCTTGAGAAGGTGGGGGTGAGTTGCCTTCTTAAACCGCTGCAGCCCTTGAGGTGTAGGTACATCCACCGTGCTATTAGGGAGGGAGTTCCAGGATGTTGCCCCAGCGACCGTGAAGTAACGGCGATATATTTCAAAGTCAGAGTGGTGAGTGACTTGGAGGGAAACCTCCAGGTGATGGGGTTCCCAGGTATCTGCTGCTCTTGTCCTTCTAGATGGTAGTTGTCATAATATCCACTCATGTATACAATGAGATGCAGGCAGGCAGTGATTGACACACAGGATGACCAATGAACACACAACACAGAACAACCAATCACCAGACAGGACACCACCACTATAAAGCCCACAAGGCATTAAGACTCACTCTCTCAGGACCCAGCTACTGAGACAGTCGGAGTGCACAAGTTAGTGAGCACAACCGTGTGGTAGCTAGTAAGTCTGGTCAAGCCAGTAAGAGGTCATCAGTTAGATTAGTAGAGTGTCAAACCACAGCTGAACATGTACAGCAGTCCACAAGTTAAATAAAACAGTGTTGGATCATCTCCTGTGTCAGACGTCTGTTTCTAGATTCACTGCATCCAGTTACAATCAACGTTGAACCAACCTGCCTAACACATCATGGTACCAGAGTGCTATTAATCCTAACGAACCTACCTCGAGTGAATCTGCAACGACCAGCAAGCAGCCATGCAGCGAAATGGAAAACATCCAGCCTCCTCCGCAGCTCCACATCTCCGGCAACCTCGCCGCCAATTGGAAAATCTTCAAGCAAAAGTTCCTCCTGTAGATCGAGGCCTCCGACCTCGAGGCAGCATCGGATGCCAGGAAGATCACGCTATCCCTGTCGACTGCGGGGGATCACGCCATCCATATCTACAATTCGCTTACGTTTGCCGATGGCGACGACAAGACGATTCTCAAGACAGTTCTGCTAAAATTCGACATTGAGGTGAATGAGAGCTTTTAACGGTACATCTTCCAACAGATGCTTCAGGGTAAGGATGAACCTTTTCAGTCCTTCCTGTCCCATTTCCGCATCCTAGCGCAGTCATGTAATTATGACTCGACGGCTGATTCCATGATCCGGGATCAGATCGTTTTCAGGGTCCACTCTGACTCCCTGCGGCAGCAACTCCTCAAAATCAAACAGTTGACCCTCTCCGTCGCTATCGAGACGTGCGTGGTCCATGAGCATGCCAGGAATCGTTACTCTCACATCAGTGCGGCAGAAACTGCAAAACTGGCCTCCCATGGGGCAGAACGGGTGCAGGCTGTTGCGAAAATGCAAGGCCTGAGCATCGAGGACAGTGGCCGTTTCACGCACTTTTCCTGGGTCCCTACGCATGTGCGCCACGACCGGGTGAATGATGAGGCCGAAAACCCTAATGCGCAGGTGCGTACGTCGGCCAACCGCACTGTGCATGCGCGATGGCGCACCGAACGCGCTGACGTCAGCGTCATGACGTGTCCAAATTGTAGCTCCATGCATTTAAAGCGGCAATGTCCAGCCAAAGGACGGCGATGTCTACAGTGTGGGAAGCCTGGCCATTACGCGGCCTTCTGCAGGTCCGCTCCACCGATCATTAGCCAGCGATCCCAGCTGCGGCGCAGAAGTGTTCGCTCGGTACAACAAGGCATGCAGGATTCTGATCCCGACAGCCCAACAGACCCTGATGCTGACTGCCCCGAGTCTCCATATTGGGTGGGCATCATAACCACTGGTCTCCAAAGAAACTGCAAACCGCCTTTCAATCCTCAGTGTGGATCCCGAGGACAAGTGGTGTGTTGTCCTCACAGTCAACCAGGCTCACATTCAATTTAAACTGGACACCGGCACGTCTGCGAACCTCATATCACAGTCAGATCTCGGCCGCATCCGTGCCCAACCAAGCATTCTTCCACTAGCCTGCCAGCTCCTTGACTACAATGGCAATGCCATAGCTGCCAGTGGATCGTGTCAGCTAGGGGTATCTCACAAGGTAATCAAGGCAACATTACAATTCGAGATCGTCCGGCCTGGTAGGGCGTCCGTGCTCGGTGCTCGCGCCTGCAAGCTCCTGAATCTGGTCCAGCGAGTCCGCACCATGTCGTCGACACCAGCGACTGCCTCGCCAGATGTGAATCTCCAGGCCGAGATAGACGACATTCTCACGCAATACAACGTGTTTGATGGAATGGGCATGCTCCCATATCGCTACAAGATATTGCTCAAGTCGAACGCCACTCCAGTGATCCATGCACCACACCGGGCGCCAGCTCCTCTCAAGGATCGTCTGAAAAAGCAGCTACAAAACCTCCAAGACAAGGGCATCATCTCAAAGGTCACGGAACCAACAGACTGGGTCAGCTCCATGGTCTGCGTAAAAAAAACCTCTGGTGAACTCCGCATTTGCATTGATCCCAAAGACCTGAACCGCAACATCATGCAAGAGCACTACCCAATCCCAAAGCGTAAAGAGTTAACCAGTGAGATGGCTCATGCCAAATTCTTTACCAAGCTGGACACCTCCCGTGGCTTCTGGCAAATACAGCTGGACACGTCCAGTCGGAAGCTGTGCACGTTTAACACTCCGTTCGGTCACTATTGCTACAACCGCATGCCTTTCGGTATCATATCGGCTTCCAAAGTGTTTCATCGCATTATGGAGCAAATGATGGAGGGCATTGAGGGGGTGCAAGTCTATGTGAACAACGTGATCATCTGGTCCACAATGCCCGAGGATCACATTGCCGGCCTCAAACAGGTCTTCCAGCAGATTCATGAAAATGGCCTCCAGCTCAACAGGGCCAAATGCTCATTTGGTCGATCTGCTATCAAGTTTCTGGGTGACCACATTTCACAGCAGGGTGTGCAACCTGACGCCGACAAGGTGCTGGCGATCAACGCCATGAAGACCCCGGAGGACAAGAAGGCGGTCCTTTGCTTCCACGGGATGGTAAATTTTCTTGGGAAATTCATTCCCAATATGGCAGCCCACACCACGGCCCTCCGGCATCTCGTAAAGAAGTCAACAGTGTTCCAGTGGCTGTCCGCACATGAAAAGGACTGGCTTGAGCTGAGGGCGAAGCTCACCACAGCCCCAGTACTGGCGCTCTTTGACCCAACCAAGGATATCAAAATATCCACAGACGCAAGCCAGGATGGCATTGGGGCGGTGCTCCTCCAGCAAGACGACTCCTCGTCCTGGGCACGAGTGGTATATGCCTCCAGGGCTATGACGCCGACTGAGCAACGGTATGCCCAGATCGAAAAGGAGTGCTTGGGTCTCCTGACAGGAATAGTCAGGTTTCATAACTACGTATACGGCCTGCCAAAGTTCACGGTGGAAACAGACCACAGGCCTTTAGTCCACATAATCCAGAAGGATTTAAATGACATGACATCTTAGCTGCAGCGAATTCTTCTTCTTCTCCGCCGATATGACTTTGAACTTGTCTACACACCGGGTAAGGAGCTGATCATCGTGGATGCCCTATCCCGATCCATCACCACACCGTGTGAACAGGGCGACTTCATCTGCCACAGTGAGGCACAGGTGCAGTTGTGTGCCTGCAACCTCCCAGCCACTCATGAACGAGTGGTCCAAATAAGCAAAGAAACTGCCAAAGATCCTCTACTGCAGCGCGTGATGCAATACCTCGCCCATGGCTGGCAAAAGGGCCAATGTCCCCAGTTCTTTAACGTTAAGGATGAGTTAACGGTTGTTGAGGAAATTCTTCTTAAACTAGATAGGATCGTCATTCCTCAAAGCATGCGAGCTATGGTGCTCAGACAGATCCATGAGGGTCACCTTGGGGTCGGGAAATGTCGACGCAGAGCTCGGGAGGCGGTTTATTGGCCGGGCATCAACCAGGACGTTGCCGACATGGTCCTCAGCTACACAACCTGCGAGAAGTTTCAACCGGCTCAGCCCAAGGAAACACTGCAACAGCACGAGATTGTGACCTCTCCGTGGTCTAAAGTGGGGGTAGACCTCTTTCACGCCAATGGGCGTGACTACGTGCTCTTGGTCGACTACTTCTCCAGTTACCCGGAAGTGGTGAAACTGTCGGACCTCACGTCCAAGTCAGTCACCAAAGCCTGCAAAGAGACGTTTGGCAGGCACGGGATACCACTCACAGTAATGAGTGACAACGGTCCATGTTTCTGCAGCCAAGAGTGGTCCGACTTTGCACGATCCTACAACTTCAGTCACATCACATCCAGTCCCCATTACCCACAATCAAACGGGAAGGCCGAGTAAGGGGTCCATATTGTCAAGTGGTTGTTGTGCAAGGCTGCAGACTCAGCCTCCGATTTTAACTTGGCGCTGCTGGCTTACAGGGCAGCCCCTCTGTCGACTGGTTTGTCTCCGGCGCAGATGCTCATGACAGGACACCGCAACCTGAGGACGACTGTTCCAGCCATCCATATTCCAGACCTTGACCACCTCACGGTGCTGCAAAAAATGCAGCGATCCAGGGACCAGCAGAAGATCACATATGATGCCCATACCACGGATCTGCCTGCACTGGCTCCAGCAGATGTTGTTCGCGTCCAGTTGCCTGAGGGAGGTTGGTTAGCCCCAGCTGTTGTTGTCAGGAAGGCCGCCCCAAGGTCTTTCAGTGTTCAAATGGCTGACGGCTCCTTCTCCGGCGCAACAGGAGGGCGCTGCAAAGAGTTTCCCGCCCACCACCTGATCCATTGCTCTGCCGGTTATCATGCCTCCTCCGGACGTCTCCTGCCACGAGGCCACCGATCTGCCAGCAATCCCGCCTGCCCACGAGACCACCGCAATGGCAGCAATCCCGCCTGTCCATGAGGCCACCGCAATGGCAGCAATCCTGCCTGTCCATGAGACCACCGCAATGGCAGCAATCCCGCCTGTCCACGAGGCCACCGCAATGGCAGCAATCCTGCCTGTCCACGAGGCCACCGCAATGGCAGCAATCCCGCCTGTCCACGGGACCCACCGCAATGGCAGCAATCCTGCCTGTCCATGAGACCACCGCAATGGCAGCAATCCCGCCTGTCCACGAGGCCACCGCAATGGCAGCAATCCTGCCTGTCCATGAGACCACCACAATGGCAGCAATCCCGCCTGTCCACGAGACCACCGCAATGGCAGCAATCCCGCCTGTCCACGAGGCCACCGCAATGGCAGCAATCCTGCCTGTCCATGAGACCACCGCAATGGCAGCAATCCCGCCTGTCCAAGTGCCGCCATCTCCTGCTCCACCTCTGCGGCAATCGACAAGAATTTGTCGCCCGCCTCAAAGACTGAATCTATAGATTTAACTCTTGTATATTTTGTTCAGTTTGCTCTGTATCTGCACGATAGACACCTTCCCATGTACATATGTTCATTAACACCACTTGTACATAGTCAGGCATGTCTATACTTCCACGTTCCAAAATGTATTTTAAAAAAAGGGAGATGTCATAATATCCACTCATATATATAAAATTAGATGTAGACAGGAGTGATTGACACACAGGATGACCAATGAACACACAACACAGAACAACCAATCACCAGACAGGACACTACCTGCCCACAGGGCATTAAGACCCTCCCTCTCTCAGGACCCAGCTACTGAGATAGTCAGAGTGCACAAGCTAGTGCGCGCTATCACCATGCGGTAGCTAGTAAGTCTGGTCAAGCCAGTAAGAGGTCATCAGTTAGATTAGTAGAGTGTCAACCCACAGCTGAACATGTACAGCAGTCCACAAGTTAAATAAAACAGTGTTGGATCATCTCCTGTGTCAGACATCTGTTTCTAGCTTCACTGCATCCAGTTGCAGTCAACGTCGAACCAACCTGACTAAGGCATCAGTAGTGGTCATGGGTATGCAAGGTATTGTCCAAGGAACTTTAGTGAGTTCCTACAGTGCATTTTGTGGATGGTACATATGGCTGCCACTCTGGTGGAGGGTTTAAATGTTTGTGGAAAGGGGAGCAATCAAGCGGGCTGCTTTGTCCTGGATTGTGTTGAGCTTCTTGGGTGTTGTTGGAGCTACACTCATCCAGGCAAGTGGAGAATATTCCATTACACTCCTGACTTTTGGTTTGTTGGTGGTAGACAGGCTTTGGGGGGTCAGGAGGTGAGTTACTCGCCATAGGATTCCTAGCCTTTGACCTGTCCAGGTAGCCAGAGTTTTGATGTGGTTAGTCCTGTTCTGATCAATGGTAATTCCAGGGATGTTGATTGTGTGGGATTCAGCGATGGTAATGCCATTAAATGTCAAGGGTTGATGGTTAGATCGTCTCTTGGAGAAGATGGTTATTGCTTGGCACTTATGTGGCATGAATGTAACTTGCCACTTATCAGCCCAAACCTGGATATTGTCCAGGTATTGCTGCATTTGGACATGGACTGCATCATTAGGAGTCACGAATGGTGCTGAACATTGTGCAGTCACCCACAAATATCCCCACTTCTGACCTTATGATGGAAGGGAAGTCACTGATGAAGCAGCTGAAGATGGTTGGGCCTAGGATACTACCCTGAGGAACCCCTGCAGTGATGTCCTGGAGTTGAGTTGATTGACCTCCAACCACCACAACCATCTTCCTTTGTGCCAGGTATGACTCCAACCAGCGGAGCATTTCCCCCTGATTCCTATTGACTCCAGTTTAGCTCGAGCTCCTTGATATCATACTCGGTCAAATGCTGGCTTGATATCAAGGGAAGTCACTCTCACCTCATCTCTGGCATTCAGTTCTTTTGTCCATGTTTGAACCAAGGCTGTAATGAGGTCAGCAGCTGAGTGACCCTGGAGAAACCCAAACTGAGCATCCGTGAGCAGGTTATTGCTGAGCAAGTGCCGCTTGAAAGCACTGTGAATACCTCCTTCTATCACTTTACTGATGATGGACAGGTGATTGATAGGGCGGTAATTGGCTGGGTTGGATTTGTTCTCTTCCTTATGCACAAGACACACCTAGGCAACTTTCCATATTGCCCAGTAGATGCTGGTGTTGTAGCTATACTGGAACAGCTTGGCTAGGGATGCGGCAAGTTCTGGAGCACAAGTCTTCAGTATTATTGCTGGAATATTGTCAGGGCCCGTGGCCTTTGCAGTATCCAGTGTCTTCAGCCATTTCCTGATGTCACACGGAGTGAATCGTATTGGCTGAAGACTGACATCTGTGATGCTGGGGACCTCCAGAGGAGACCGAGATGGATCAACAACTTGGCACTTCTGGCTGAAGATTGTTGCGAATGCCTCAGCCTTGCCTTTTGTACATATATGCTGAGCTACTCCAGCATTGAGGGTGGGGATATTTGTGGAGCCTCCTCCTCCAGTGAATTGTTTAATAGTCCACCACCATTTATGGCTCGATGTGGCAAGATTGCAGAGCTTAGATCTGATACGTTGGTTGTGGAATTGCTTAGCTCTTACTATTACTTGCTGCTTATGTTGTTTGGCACACAAGTAGTCCTGTGATGTAGCTTCACCAAGTTGACACCTCATTTTTCGATATGCCTGATGTTGCTCCTTTGAACCAGGGTTGATTGCCTGGCTTTGTGGTAATGGTAGCGTGGGGGATATGCCAGGCCATGAGGTTGCAGATTGTGGTTGAATGCAATCCTGCTGATGCTGATGGTCCACAGCACCTCATGGATGTTCTGCCTTGAGTTGCTCAATCTGTTGGAGGTCTATCCCATTTAGCAGGGTGGTAGTGCCACACAACACGATGGAGGGTATCTTCAATGTGAAGACGGGACTTTGTCTCCACAAGGACTGTGCGGTGGTCACTTCTACTGATACTGTCATGGACAGATGCATCTGCAGCAGGCAGATTGGTGAGGATGAGGTCAAGTATGTTTTTCCCTCTTGTTGGTCCCCTCACCACCTGCTGCAGTCCCAGTCTAGCAGCTATGTCCTTTAGGAGCCGCCCAACTTGGTCGCTGGTGGAGCTACCGAGCCATTCTGGGTGATGGAGATTGAAGTCCCCCACCCAGAACATTTCTACGACCTTGCGACCTTCAGTGCTTCCTCCAAGTGGTGTTCAACATGGAGAAGTGCTGATTCATCATCTGATGGTAGCTGGTACGTGGTAATCAGCAGGAGGTTTCCTTGCCCATGTTTAACCTGAATCCATAAGACTTCAGGGGGCCAGAGTTGATCTTGCGGACTCCCAGGGCAAATCCGTCCCGACTGTATACCACTGTACCGCCACCTCTGCTGGGTCTGTCCTGCCCAGTACATACCCAGGAATGGTGATAGTGGTGTCTTGGATATTGTCTGTAAGGTATGATTCTCTGGGAATGACTATGTCAGGCTGTTGCTTAACTAATCTGTGAGCCAGCTCTCCCAACTTGGTCACAAAACCCTAGATGTTAGTAAGGAGGACTTTGCAGGGTCGGCGGGCTGGGTTTGCCATGGTCGTTTCCGGTACCTGGTTCAGTGTCTGGTGATCCATTCACTTTCATTCCTTTTTTATGTTTTTGTAGCAGCTGAATACAACTGAGTGGCTTGCTAGGCCATTTCAGAGGGCAACTAAGAGTCAACCACATTGCTGTGGGTCTGGAGTCACATGTAGGCCAGACCAAGTAAAGATGGCAGATTTCCTTCCTTAAAGGGCATTAATGAACCAGGTTGGTTTTTACAACAATCGACAATGGTTTCATGGTCATCACTAGACTTTTAATTCCAGATATTTTATTGAGTTATTCTGGGTCTCTAGATTACTAGTCCACAGACAAAACCACTGTGCCACCACCTGCAGAGCAAACTGCAAACAGCTTGCAACCATACCACTGGCCACCCACCCTCCCTCCCCCATCGCCCCATTCCCCCATCCATGACCGCCATCTCCGTGATGAATGACATGTGTGGCTCACATTGTCCCCTCTGTCTCCCCCAGAGGAGTTGGCCCACTACAGATGGGAGAGGACCTCGACGGGCAACCGGGCGTCAGATATCAGAGTCCTCACCCCCAACGAGGAATGTGTCCTGAAGATCGCGGGGTGGCTGAGGACAGATCGGTCACCGACGTACATGTTTGTGTACGGCGCAGAGGTGAGGATCCACCCAGATGACCTGTCACATGTGAGTTGTTAATGCCATACAGGTTGTGCCAGCCCATCCGGGATAGTCCAACCCCCTACCTCCCATGAGACCAGCTTGGAGAGAAGCTGCAAGGAGATCACCATATTTGCGGCACAGCTGTCATCTCCACCCTCCACCAGTGCAGAGACACACACCTTGGTGGGTGGCAGTTTGAAGCTAGCTACTCACCTCCTCCGGTCCCCACAGCAGCTATTTCGCCAGCTTCACGTTTTTAAAAAGGTGTACGAATCGGTGCCCAAATGGCTACTTGCTGGGGAGGCAGGTAGATCAAGGGAGGTTGTTAGATATGGTGTCGTTCCCGTTAATTGTTTGGAGATTGGCCTTAAGTGGTGATTACTGGTTCCTCACCACGATATGGCAGGATTCTGATTTCACCAATGGAAGCGGGCAGGTTAGATGGCAAACTGATTGGCGCCCGGTGAGATTCTTGATTTTGGCCTGTCCTGTCATCTGAAAGCCGTGTCGCGCTCTCGCACAAGCGCAATGCGGGCCATTAAATTGCCTCCAACAACTCTCCCAAGTCAACTGAGATTCAATCAATGTAAGAGGAACTGAGGCAGAACACTTCATGCAGCGTGTCCAGGAAAATTTTTTCACCAAATTAATGACAAACCCAACGAGGGGAGATGCAATTTTAGGCCTAATCTTGGGGAATGAAGAAGGGCAAGCGGGTGAAGTGAAAGTTGCCGACCATATCGGGGATGGTGATCACAATTCATTTAGATTCAGTATTACCATGGAAAAGGACAGAGATAAAACAGGAGTAAATATTTTGAACTGGGGGAGGGCAAATTTTGAGGTGGACGGTGCAGCAGTGCTAGAGGAGAGATCAGTGGAAAACCAGTGGGAAGCACTAAAGAGTGAGATCCTAAATGTACAAGTGAGTTTCATGATTTCATGGTCACATTACATTCACCCCCCACCATCTGGCCTGGACTTGCAAAATCCTACCAACTGTCCTGGCTTGAGACAATTCACACCTCTTTAACTGGGGATTACCCCTATCTCTGGATCTGTAAAGATTTGATTACCCACAAATGCTCACATTCCAAGCATTATCTGGCATCTCTGACTTTGTCTGTATAAATGTTTCTGGAACATACCTTTCCATTCACCTGAGGAAGGAGCAGTGCTCCGAAAGCTCGTGTTTGAAACAAACCTGTTGGACTTTAACCTGGTGTTGTAAAACTTCTTACTAAATGTACAAAGTAGACATGTCCCCATCAAAGATAAGAATAGTACTGCCAAATCTAGACCCCTCTGGTTTTCCAGAGGAATACAAGGGAAGATCAAACAGAAAAATAAAGTGTACAATAGACACAAAGAACTAAGCACTGCAGATAGCTTTATGAAGTGCAGGAGCGAAGTTAAAAGGAAATAAGGAAATCAAAGAGAGGGCAGGAAAAAAGATTAGCAAGTAAAGTTAAAGAAAACCCAAAGATGTTGAACAGTATATCAATGGTAAAAGATTAGTTAAGGAAAAAGTGAGTCCTATCAGAGATGAAAAAGGGAACTTGTGTAGATCAAAAGCTGTGGAAAGGATTATAAATGAATATTTTGCCTCCGTGTTTACAAGAAAAGGGATGATGTAGATATAGTAGTCCAGGAGGAACACTGCGGGATATTGGACGGGATAATCATAAAGACAGAGGAAGTACTCAAAGGGTTTGAATCTTTTAAAGTTTATAAGTCGCCAGTGCCAAATGGTTGTTTCCGAGGCTGGTGAAGGAGGTCGGGGGAGATAGCAGACGCTCCGAGGATGATTTTCCAATCCTCACTAGATACAGGGGAAGTACCAGAGGACTGGATAAATGCAAACATAGTTCCATTGTTTAAAAAGGATCAAAGGAAGTGCCAAACAATTATAGGCCAGCTAGTCTTGCGTCAGTGTTTGGCAAATTATTAGAATCAATCCTGAGAGATAGGATTAACTTTCTGAAAGATCCTCTTATCTCTTACTCAGGATAAGGTACTCAGTCTGGTTGAAGAGGTACACAAAGCACTCTTTATTTTCAATAATTCACTTGGTACATTTGCACAAAATTAAATCGAAAAACTTTTGAGAGTACATTGAAAAGTCTTTGAGATATCGAAGAGTGAAAGCAAAAAGCTTCAAGATCAAAGTAACTCCAGATTTACAAAATAGAAGTAATTTCAACAAAAGGCTTTTTAAAAAGTAATTTTAACGAATGCTTCAAGAATCTCGGAAGGGTAAGATTCTTCTCTTAATCAGTCACACGGATCACATTAATAAGAAAAAACTTAACTATGGTTTAGCCCCTTATTTACTTTCATTGGTTCTAATTCTCAGCTGAGACCCCCTTGATTCATTCAGGAAAGTGTCAGTCACTTAACAGGTGATTGGTTAATTAGACATATATCGATTACACCAAATGAATTATGCTTCTCATGGCTCCTGTCTCACGGTCAAACTCCCAACGTCACAGCTACGAGATTGTTATAAATTTGTTGAATGTACCCTCATATCGCTTCTCTACAGTACATCTTTTGCAACATTTGAGACAGTCATGGTCAGGATTCACAAGTTTAGCCAATTTTATAACTTGATCATATTTCTACAAATTCAATAATTTTCAAGAACCATTTTATTTTCCAGTATATTTTAACTAATTCTTTTAAAGGACCCCCTTTGTAATTGTTGAACCCAACACTGTCACATAGAAAGGCATCGACTAGTCAGCGATGGTCAGCATGGATTTATTAAAGGAAGATTTTGTCTCACAAATTTGATTTAATTACCTGAGGAAGTGACAAGCAGGATTGATGAAGGTAGTGCAGTGGATATGATGTACATGGATTTTCACAAGACATTTGGCAAGGCCCTACATGGCAGATTGGTCAAAACTTAAAAGCCCAATGGCCTCCTTCTGTGCTGTAGCCTTTCGATGGTTCTATCGCTAATTACATTGGTTGAAGTGATTTATCATGTATAACCTGAAAATAAGAATGCTAATGCAACTGATGGATGATCTTGTTCATACATTGTAATGGGTCAGCAATGAGAGACCCCCAAAGTGTATCATGGAGTTCACCTGACCCACAACATTTAATAGATTGGGGAGCACACGGCCTCCTGAAGTCGATCGAATAACTCCATCAGATGTTTTAAATGTTCTTTCCATGTCTGACTGAAAATTACCAGATCGTCGATATTACACCGCACAATTGGGTAATCCTGAAACAACTTTGTTAGTTAAATGTTGAAATGTGGTTGGGACGTTTTTCATGCCAAATGGCATAACTTTGAATTGGTATATACCATCTGGAGTCACAAAATCTGAAAACTCCTTCGCCCTTTCGGATAAAGGTACTTGCCAGTAACCTTTTAAGTAAATCCAATTTGGAAATAAAAGATGATTGTCCCACTTTCTCAATGCAATCCTCCAAACATGGGATAGGATAAGAGTCCATTCTTGTAACTGCATTAACCTTACTATAGTCCACACACAACCATTGGGTACCGTCTGGTTTAGGTACCATCACTATGGGTGAGCTCCATTGGCTGCAACCCACTTCAATTATGCCATTTTTAAGCATACTTTCAATCTCTTTGTTAACTTGTGCCAATTTTAAAGGGTTAAGTCTGTATGGGTGTTGTTTGATTGGAACAGCATTTCCCACATCTACATCATGTATAGCCATTTTAGTACTTCCAAATTTATCTCTACAAACTTGCCCACATGATATCAATAACTCTTTCAGGTCAGTTTGTTTTTCCTCTGGAAGGTAACTCAACAATTTATCCCAATTTTTAAGAACATCCTAGGGGCAGCAGGGTAGCATGGTGGTTAGCATAAATGCTTCACAGCTCCAGGATCCCAGGTTCGATTTCCGGCTGGGTCACTGTCTGTGTGGAGTCTGCACGTCCTCCCCCTGTGTGTGTGGGTTTCCTCCGGGTGCTCCGGTTTCCTCCCACAGTCCAAAGATGTGCGGGTTAGGTGGATTGGCCATGCTAAATTGCCCGTAGTGTCCTAAAAAAAGTAAGGTTAAGGGGGGGGGTTGTTGGGTTACGGGTATAGGGTGGATACGTGGGTTTGAGTAGGGTGATCATGGCTCGGCACAACATTGAGGGCCGAAGGGCCTGTTCTGTGCTGTACTGTTCTATGTTCTCTATGTTCTATCCTAATTTTCCAATTTCATTTGAGGTATGTCAAATTCACAGTCATCTGGATTTGGTTCGTCACTTTGAGTTAGAATCATTATAACCTCCTTTTTCTCTCCTTCCCTTTCAAAGTATCTTTTAAGCATATTCACATGACACATTCAGTGAGTCTTCCTTCTATCTGGCATTCTTACCACATAATTCACCTCACTTAATTTCCTTTCAAACTGATACGGTCCACAAAACCTAGCTTTTAAAGGCTCACCTACCACTGGTAACAATGCTAAAACTCTATCTCCACTGGCAAAACTACGAACTTTGGATTTCTTGTCTGCTGCCCGTTTCATCGCATTTTGTGCAACTTTTAAATGTTGTCCAGCCAATTCACCTGCTCTATTTAATCGTTCCCTAAAATTTGACACGTAATCCAATAATGTAATTTCCGATTTCTCACTCACCAATTTTTCCTTAATCAATTTAAGTGCTCCTCTTACCTCATGACCAAAAATGAGTTCAAAAGGACTGAATTTGGTTGACTCATTAGCTGCATCCCTAATTGCAAACAGTACGAATGGAATTCCTTTATCCCAATCCTCTGGATAATCTTGACAATAAGCCCTCAACATTGTCTTTAATGTCTGATGCCACCTTTCTAACGTTCCCTGCGATTCTGGATGGTACGCAGTTGATTTAAATTGTTTTATTCCGAAGCTATCCATAACTTCTTTGAATAACCTTGCGGTAAAATTTGATCCTTGATCCGATTGTATTTCTGTGGGTAGTCCATATCTAGTAAACAATTCAAATAATTCCTCAACAATCCTTTTAGCTGTAATATTAAAACTGGAATGGCCTCTGGAAACGTAGGAGACACATCCATTATAGTCAAAAGATATTGATTCCCACTTTTCGTTTTAGGAAGTGGTCCTACACAATCAATTAGGACCCTTGAAAATGCTGGATACTCAATCTTGTGAATCCTGACCATGACTGTCTCAAATGTTGCAAAAGATGTACTGTGGAGAAGCGATATGAGGGTACATTCAACAAATTTATAACAATCTTGTAGCTGTGACGTAGGGAGTTTGACCGTGAGACAGGAGCCATGAGAAGCATAATTCATTTGGTGTAATCGATATATGTCTAATTAACCAATCACCTGTTAAGTGACTGACACTTTCCTGAATGAATCAAGGGGGTCTCAGCTGAGAATGCTGGAATGGGTATTTAGGGCGCTGGTTTTATCACTGCTTGAGGTTTCCCTATCACTTGACATGTGTGACATGATTGACAAAATTGAACTGCATCTTTATGTAGTCCAGGCCTCTAACAATGTTTTTGTATTTCAGCTTTAGTTTTACTTATTCCCAAATGACCTCCGACTGGTACCTCAGTGCAACTCACAACACCTCCTTTCTATAACCTACCGGCAATACTACTTGATGAACTTCTGCCCACTTTTTATCCGCCTGCATATGTAAAGGTCTCCATTTTCTCATGAAGACATCACTTTTATGGTAATAACACTCTCATATACACTCAGATTCCTCTTCTGTGTATGCTTTCTGATATATCTGTTTTATTTCTATATCTTTCTGTTGTAACACTGCCAATTTTCCTGAACTAAAAATATCTGTCTCATCCTCCACCTGTTCTTGTTCTTTTTCAACCATCTGATCAAAAATCGTTTCTGATAATTGCACTTCAACTTCATCTTCACAGTTTGATTTCTCCTCTTGTCTTAACCTGTGACCTTGCTACCCTATTACTACACAATCCGGAAAAATCCCAGGATATTTGTCCTTCAACACTCCAGTTGTCTGATTTTCCACTGGCTTATCACCCACAGTAGGCATCACTCCCACCTGCGATCCAGCTATATCATTACCCAAGATAAAATGTATTCCTGGACAAGATAGTTTCTCTATTACTCCTACCACCACTTCACCACTCTTCACTGGACTTTCCAACTTTACCTTATATAATGGAACACTACTCCTCTCACCCTGAATTCCACGCATTACCACCTTTTCTGGCAATATTCTTCCCAAACTACATAACTCCTCATCTCTTACCATTAAAGATTGACTAGCTCCCGTATTTCTTAAAATTGCGACTTCTTTACCTGCTCCTCCTGATACACGAGTAAACTTTACCCACACAAGTAAATTCTTTAAAGAGATCTGGCACCTTCTTATCAATCATCTCTTGATCAGGCTGTACAATCTTTTGCACCTTCTTCGCTTCACTTGGGCTTTCCTTTACCACTTTAACAAACTCCACTGTCTTATCCCATTTTACCACATCAGCCTTCCCAGTGCTTTTCTTCAACTGCCAACACTGTGACTTTACATGGCCTGGTTTATTACAGTGAAAACATTTGACACTTTTCATTTCTTTTCCACCCTCCTGGATTTCTTTTTTAATCTGAGGTACACTCTCCTTATTATCTCCCATCAGATCACCTTTACCTTTACCACTTGTATTTCTCACGTCCCCAGTTTCTATCCCTCACAGACTGAAACTGATGTCGGAAACCAAACTTTGATTTATGAACTAATTCATAATGATTTGCCATTTCTGCTGCCAATCTCGCAGTTTTAACCCTCTGCTCTTCCACATGAGTTCTCATTACCTCAGGAATTGAATTTATAAACTCCTCCAAAAATATAATTTCTCTGAGAGCTTCATACGTTTGGCCCATTTTCAAAGCCCTTATCCACCTATCAAAATGACTCTGTTTGAGCCTTTCAAACTCCATGTATGTTTGACAAAATTCTTTCCTTAAATTTCCAAACCTTTGTCTGTAAGCTTCAGGCACCAGTTCATATGCACCTAAAATGGATTTTTTTCCCCTCCTCATACGTTCCAGATACCTCCTCCGGTAGTGACGCAAACACTTCACAAACTCTACCAAGCAGCTTTGTTTGAATCAGTAATACCCACATGTCCTGCGGCCATTTCATTTGTTTACTACCTCCTCAAATGAAATGATAAAAAGCTTCCACCTCCTTCTCATCAAACCTTGGCAATGTTTGGACATATTTAAATAGATCCCCACCAAGCCTTCGACTGTGATGCTCTTTCTCACTATCCTCATCACTATCATCCAACTGTATGTTTCCCTTTACGTCTGCCAATTTTAACTTACTGTCATGTTTCATGACCATTTTCTGAAGTTCAAACTCTGATCTGTATTTCCCTTTCTCTTTCTTTTTGTTCTGCTAGGGCTATTCTTTCTTTTCTCTTTTCTTCACTCTCCTTTTCTTTTTCCTCTCACTCTTTCTTTTTCCACTCTATCTCTCTCTCTTTCTTTTTCCTCTCTTTCATATTCAAGCCGCTTTAATTCTTTCTTATGTTACATTTGTTTAATTTGTAACTGAAGTTTTGCCATTTCCAATGAGTCAAACTGTATCTCAGGCAACTTTAAATGCTTTGCCGCTGCCATAATTACCTCGTCTTTTCGCATTTTGTCAGGTAATGTTAACTGCAGTGTTTTCTGCTAAATCTAACAGTCTGCTTTAAGTCTCTGTCCGTAAGGTACTGTGTGTGACCGTCTCCACCCCCAAAATCTTCAGAGCCTCTGAAAGAGCCATTTTCCACAACACACTCCCTACTTAAAATACCACACCTGAAAAGCAACCACAATATGCTCACCCCTCACTGTCTTTAAGTTCACTAAGCAAATCCAATAGATCGACTTTTATCCCCCTCGAGCCCCCAATTTGTTACGGTCCAGTTATTAGTTTTAAATCACCAAAGGATCGATTTACAGTCTTTATATTACAGAGAGATAGACACATATACCTTCTGGCTGTGACTGCAGCTATCCAGCTCTGAAAACGATACTAAAACACACCCTGCAGCAAACAGCCTAAAACAAAAGTAAAAAGCTTACAGACAGCCCAGCTCCACCCACACTCTGACATCACTAACAAACACGCATTTCTTAAAGATTCATTTCCTAAAGACTCATTTCTTAAAGGTACTCTCACATGACAACATCGAGAAAACACTGTATCCACCAATCGGGAGGAGACTTCATTTGTAAAATAACGACATATGATATCATGATATCTCTCTTAATTTCACAGTACACGTAGAAGAGATTACTATTGCTAGACTAAAAAAGGTGAATATTTCCTGATCAGCCGGTAGGCAATTCAATGAAGTATGGATTCACAGTATGGACACATAAGAAGTGAACGGACTGGTTTAGACTCTATCATGTTACCTAATTTGGTTATACATTTCATCTGATAATGATCATGACACTGAGGGAAAATTTATGTTAGGAATATATTTCCAAGTAATCCATTTTTATATTTGTGTGTGTTAGGAATAAGGTGTACCTTTAAGGTTAAGTGTTATTTGCATTTCTGAGGTTGTGTGATTTGGAGATTTCAGTTTTAGTTTCACTTTCAAAGATGTCTGCATTTTAATGAGGTTCTTACGACTTTAAAGCAAGCACAGGGTATTAAAAAACTGACTGTTGCCTGGCAACCAGGTGCCCACATAGACGGCAAAGCAATTTGGGTTCAGTTGGAACAAGGTGACACAGAAGGAAATGCCAGTCCACAGAAACTGTTCGAACAGCAAGGACATGAAAGGAAACTGCAGAGAAAAGCCCCAAATTAAGAACAGAAAGGTCCCAATACCAGCGAAAAGGACAGAAAGTAGTTCCAAAGCCTTCCAGTCAAAGGAAAAGAATAGCAATCTGGAAAGCATTTTGTTAAGTGAGGTTAAGGGTGAGGAGCAGGGAGACTCCAAGTTAAAAGGTAGGGTTGCAATGCATAGACCTGGGACAACATTTCTTTGTTTCCATTATTAATTCCCCAGTGTCACCCTCAACAGAACCAGCACTTACTGTAACCAATCTCTTCCTTTTCATACACTTGTGCAAGGTCTTATTGCCTTTTTTATATTTATTGTTCACTTACTCTCATATTCTATTTTCTCCCCCATTATTATGTTTTGGTCATCCTTTGCTGGTTTTGAAAATTTCACCATCTTTGGGACTACCACTAATCTTCATAGCATTTTACGCCTTTTCCGTGCATCCTTCTCATGGAGTCTTTCGTTTTCAATGGAATAATGTTTTGCTAAGAGTTTTCAAACCTCTCCTTAAATGTCTGCCACTGTCTTACTTTTTAACCTAATTTCAAATCTCATTCCAGCCAACTCCGTCTTCATACTTTTGTAACTGCCTTTATTTAAGTTTAGTACTCTAGTCTCAGACCTACAAACTGATTGTGAAATTCTATTGTGTTATGATCATTGTTGTCTAAATGATAGTATACTCGAAGGACATTCATCAACACTGTCTCATTACACATTACCAGATCTAATTTTCACTCTTCTTGGTTGGTATCAGAATATATTGTTCTGAGAAACTTTTTAGAATATATTCTATAAATTGATTCTCAAGTCTACCTTTGCCAATTTGATTCATCCTATCTATATGAAGATCAAAATCACCCACAATCATCACAGTACCTTTCTTACAAGTCCCCTCTGTTTCCTCATTTAATCTCTTGATATGATGCTACCTGATCTTATTACTGGCCAATTTAGATCCCAGAATAGAACCTGGCTTGGTAGATCCCCCACCTTTTATTTTTTGTTTCCCCTGCAGTGGATTGCCATGTGCAGTCAAACTTCCACGCCATCTGTGAGATACCAAACCACCAACAGAATACCATTGTTTCACAGACCTGTAGTAAGGATTCATCTACCTTCTGGTCACTTTGGATCTTTGTCTTCTTGCAAGTTGATCCCTGCTCCCAGGTCAGCACCTTGCAGGCCTGTCTTTCACTGGACCATCTCTGCTTCCACTCATACATTTGCTGAGCCAATCATGCCCCTGCCTGTTCCAGAGGTTTCTGTAAGAGGCTGTTTACTCCTGCTCTTGCTTTTCCGTTTGGGCCCCTGGTTACGAGGCAACAGCCTAGTTTTTAACACCCCGTGTTTGCTTTTGGGTCGTAAAATCCTCATTAAAATACAGGCATCTAAACAAACCTACAGGCAACTTTTAAAAAATGAAACTAAAACTTAAAGCTATATCTTATGCCCAACACACATAACTACAAATATAAATTACTTAAAACTGTATCTATTTCCGAACACTGTTCTAAAGTGTAACTAATGTCAGGTCTCTTATAAATTACTCCCAGCAGTGACTTCCTTCCGTTACTAATTCTTATCTCTATCCTAAACGATTCAACATCTTGATCTTCTGATCCCAAAAAACAGAAAATATTGTCTTAACATCTAACATTTCAGGGTGAAATTGTCTTTCAGAGAGTAAAGGGAGAGGTTAGGAAAATATTATTAATGCTGTGATAGGGAATGGTTGAGGCAGAGACCACTGCAATTTTTAAGGAACAGGGGATAAATATTTGCAACAGAGGAAAATCCATGGCTTTTGGGAGAGAGCAGGGCAGTGGGTTTCATTTTGTATTACTTTATCCAAGAGCCAACATAATGGACCAAAAAGCCTCCTGTGCTGTAAACCTCTACGGTTTGACATAATGGAGTTGTAGTAATCCACGGGAGGCAGGAGTTCCGTCACCACACCAATATTTATTTACAATAACGATATTACAGGAGCAGCTACAAACAGTGCTGCTAGCAGTCCAGTCAACTTAAGACTGGCTCACAAAGCCTACACCGGTGATTATATGGGCCCCCTCAATGAGCTATCATTGAGG
Organism: Scyliorhinus canicula; assembly: GCF_902713615.1. Classification (NCBI taxonomy): domain Eukaryota; kingdom Metazoa; phylum Chordata; class Chondrichthyes; order Carcharhiniformes; family Scyliorhinidae; genus Scyliorhinus; species Scyliorhinus canicula. The sequence goes on along the minus strand of NC_052148.1, from coordinate 103,702,508 downwards.
GAGCTCATACTCCAATTGGCCAACCAATAAAGCCAATTGGAGTTCATTACAGGAGTATTATCACAATGCATCAAGAGAGCATAAATATACACAAAGGATAATCAATATGATTTTGAGGAAATATATTCGAGTGTTTGTGTTCCACTTTCTTATTCACTGTGGGGTTGTGTGTGTTTTGTACTTATGCCTATCAGTATATAGTGGCTATGATATTATCATTTTGATCCTTGGAATGGAAACTACTGTCTCTTTTCCATTCTCAACTCCTATTTTTCTCCTCCTTTCTGCTCGATAACTCAGGAAGTAACCAAATCACATCACTCACCAAAATAAGGTATATCTAATTACAGGCAATAATATAATTGACTCCGAATAGCTGATTATAAGAAGTTTAGGAGGTTTTTAGACGTATTTACCAAATGTCAATGTCCACATATAATCAGTTCCCTTTCACCATTTTTCATGTGATATGTTTTACAGTTGATTCAGTCTTTACATTTGTTTTCACTTTTACCTTGGATTTCTATTCTTGTATAGTATGAGAGGCATTGAAATAAAATGCCCAAAAAGGGGGGAAAAAATCTATTATTCTGCAAAATTTAAACGAATGTAAGCATTTTGCTGTCAGTTAGAAACATAAGAATTAGTTGTAAGTCTTTTGCTTTACTCTTTCATTGCCCACAATTTGTTTGCAATACAAGGTAAGGAAGTAGAACAATGGCCCTTGATTTCTGTGCTCTCATAAGGTCACCTCTTCGAGGGAACATGGTGGCAAAGCTCTTGCGTTGGCTTCTGCTCTACATGCTACTAGGGAAACAAGAGAAGGGGTTGGGGTGGACAGTGAAAAGCTGCAGCTCTCCATGTCAACTTAGCTCAAATATGGTTAGTTTGGTCTGGTCACTATTTTGTAAAAAAAACACATTTTTTCCACTTAGATGTGTCTTGAAATAAAATTGCACCCGTAATGTACGCATGCAAGAATTGTAATATTGAAAAGTATACTGATGACAAAGTAGAACTGCTGCTTTAGTGTTTGTACTTTCAAATTCTCAAATCTCTTAACTGGCAATATTATCAATTAACTTATTTCAGTGACACAATCTAATGATTCTTTTTTCAAATAATTTCTATCAATTTCCTTTGCTCTTTTACAATCGTTTTACAAACTTTCAACCACTGTAACAGATTTTCTATTTTTCCATTGAAGAACAAGAGATAATCAACTCTCTTTTATGTTATTATTAATAAGATTACCTATAAGTCAATTTACAATAAACACATGGACATCAAGACCAGGCGCATGAATGAAGCATGAAAAGAAAATTGGTGCCTTTTTTTGGCAAGTATCTTTTTGGAAAATTGGCAAGTTTCTGAGCTGTTAATCAAGCTTCGTTGTGGAAACTGTATCTGTGGGGACAGGTGGATGATGTAAATATTTTTGAAAGGTTGCAAAAATATAATTTCACTTTTCTTTGCTTGACATTTTACAGAGTAGTCCATAACATTTCTTTCTACATTTTAGCTGTGTACTAAGTTTGCTTTTGAACAATTGTCTTTGAGTGAAGCCTAGAATCAGTTCTATTCTAATCTAATGCGAAAGGGAACATATTGCAGTACAGACATAGACAACACTTTCCACTTCGCTGTCAATGAAACATGTTCATTGGCCAACAAAAAGGCCGAAACCAGGATTTCTGCTGAATGAGCAGTGAACATCAAAGTCATCTCATAGCAAGACTCAGCTGATGTCAACAGATGACCTTTAGGATGCCTTGGGCCACGGTGTAACAAACTTGGCAAGATGATAGCATACCATTCCCAAAGTCTGAGGAGGCTTGATTGCGTAGATACTGAAATAATATTTTCCCTTTTAGGAGAGACTAGAACTGATGGGTACAGTTGAAGTTTGTAAGGGTTAATGTGTGGGACTGTGTAATTAGCACCTCCCATAATGATGATGTAAGAGAACACATGACGGAGAGTAGAGGATAATGTCCTTGTCTATAGCAATGTAACACCTCATCATGTTAAAGGGAGATAGTAGCGTAGTGGTATTCATACTGGACTAGTAATTTAGAGACCCAAGGTAATCCTTTGTGGACTGGGGTTCAAATCCCACCATGGCAGATGATGGAATTTAAATTCAATAAAAATCTAGAATTGAAAGTCTCATGATGACCATAAAACCATTGTGAATTGTCATAAAAACCCATCCGGTTCACTATTAACCTTACCCACAACGATATGTTTGACTCTTATAAATTCTAGAAAGCCACTCAGTTGTATCAAATGTCTAAAAGGAATGAAACCAGATGGACGATCCAGCACTGCCCAATATACCAGGAATGACAGCAGCTAACCCACCCTTGGGGAGAATTCTCCCAATGAACCATGGCCTGTTCAAGTGGCAAGTGGGTGCAGTGAATCTGGCGGTAGCCAAAAAGTTGCAAACTTGCCAGCGTAAGATCACGTTTCAATTCTCTGAATGCCAGGTTAATGGTGGGTCTCTTGTCCCACTGGCAAGTAGCAGAAATGTTATTTTCCATTCATTTACACATCATGAATGCTTATTCAAACCGTTGCTTGCTGGAATCCAATCTTGCGTTACGCCAGCAGAAATTCATGTCGGCATCTCTGGAGTTCACCAGAGACTTCAAGGTGGGTGCAACGTGCAAAGCCTACCTGCCATAGTGCTGCACTGCTCCTGATGCGCTGTACACCAGCCTGCCAGGGCAGACTGGCTCCTGCCCTCCATCTCTACGCCAAGCTGGACAGCATCATGCTGCTGGATCCATGGGTCACCCTGTGTCACATTCTCGGATCAGTCCTGCGCCTGGAGTTGGGGAGTACAGGGGATTCCTGGTTCCACACACCAGTGTCTATTTGGATAACATTGTAGATGTGGAGGGGCCTGGATCTTCGCCATGCCGCTGGAAAGCATTCGCTGGTCATCACTGAGTCACTCGAGGTAAACCACTTAGATAAAGTAAACTCCTGGTACCATGTCATGTTATTCACCCTGCGGTAACACGGACTGCAACTGGATGCAGTTCTACTGTAAAGTAGACACAAACTTAGACGTTAGTTCAATAAGTTTTATTGAACTTCTGGATCAGTGCACACAGCTTGCTGTAGGTTGACACTCTACTAATCTAAGTGTGCTAACTATAAATAACTAGACCAGAGTAGCTCTGAGCCACGTGTAGAAGGAGCTGACTGATATATACACCCTGACTGTCACTACAATTGTCACCAGTGGAAAGAGGCAGAGTGCTGATGCCTCGTGTGTTTTATGGTGGGAAACCCCCCTCTAGTGTTCTGCCTGGTGATTGGTTGTGTTGTGTCCTGTGTGTTGATTGGCTTTACTGAGTGTCTGTCACTGCCTGAATGTATCTCATTATGTGCATGCGTGCATATCATGACACGGGGGGGGGGGGGGGGGGGGAGGGTTGGAGTATGTGAAGCTCTCATGGGGGGTGGGAATTGCGAGGGGGAGCTTTGGGGGAGGAAATCTTCAGTCCTCTCTGGACTGGCTCTGATGTGACTCCAGATCCACAACAATGTGGTTGACCTAGCAAGCCACTCAGTTGTATCAAAACTGCTACAAAGTATAAAAGGAAAGAAACCAGACGGACCACTCTCATGGACCTCGGCATTGGAAATGACAACGGCAAGCCCAGCTTTTCGAGTCTGCAAAGTGCTCCTTAATTGGGAGAGCTGTCTCACAGACCAGTCAAGCAGCAGCCTGACATATTCATACTCACAGAATCACACCTTACAGACAATTAGATGGTGGCATAGTGGTATTATCACTAGACTAGTAAACCAGAGACCCAGAGTCTCTGGATGTGGGGACCCAGATTCAAATCCCACCACGGCAGATGGTGAAATTTGAATGCAATAAAATCTGGAATTAAAAGTCTAATGGTGACCATAAAACCATTGTCAATTATGGAAACCTCCTGCTGATTAGCATGTACCGTCCCTACTCCATGTTTAACACCAATTAGATGAAGCACTGAGGTAGGTGGGGGAAGAGAATGTGTTCCAGGGTGGGGGACATCAACACCTATCACCGAGGGCGGCACATGGCACATAGTTAGCACTGCAACCTATGGCGCTGAGGACTCGGGTTCGAATCCCGGCCCTGGGTCACTGTCCGTGTGGAGTTTGCAGATTCTCCCCGAGTCTGCGTGGGTCCCACCCCCACAACCCAAAGATGTGCAGGGTAGGTGGATTGGCCACGCTAAATTGCCCCCCAATTGGAGAAAAAAATAATTGGATATTCTAAATTTAAAAAAAATCAATATACATAACCAAAAGTGGCTCGGTAGCATCACTGCTGTGAAGGACATAGCTGCTAGATTGGGCCTGTGGCAAGTGGTGAGGGAACTAACAAGAGGGAAAAACATACTTGGCCTGGTCCTCACCGACCTCCTTGCTGCAGATTCATCTGTCCATGAGAGTTTCGGTAGGGGTGGCCACCGCACAGTCCTTGTGGAGGTAAAGTCCCATCTTTACATTGAGGGCTCCCTCTATTGTGTTGTGTGGCACCAGCACAATTTTGGAAAGGGCCGATGCAACTCAAGATTGGACATCCATGAGATGCTATGGACCAGCAGCAGCAGAATTGTACTCAAACACAATCTGTAAACCTCATGGCCTGCCAGACCCCTCACTCTGGCATTACCACCAAGCCAGAGGATCAACCAAAAAAATGAGGTGTCAACCTGGTGAAGCTACAACACGGACTATTTTTGTGCCAAGGAGCTTAAGCAGCAAGGAATAGACAGAGCTAAGTGATTCCACAACCAACAGATCAGATCTGAATTCTCCCTGTGTATCCGAACAGGCATCGGAGTGAGGCGGCTAGGGGCTTTTCACAGCAACTTCATTGCAGGGTTAATGTCTGCCTACTTGTGACAATCAGACAAATTATTATTATCAAGCAGCTCTAGCAAAACTGGAGTCAATGGGAATCGGGGGGGAAACTCTCTGCTGGTTCGAGTCACGCCAAGCAGAAAGGAAGTTGGTTGTGGTGTTGGAGGTCAATGATCTCAGCTCCAGGGCATCGCTGTAGGAGTTCTTCAGGGTCGTGTCCTTGGCCCAACCATCCTCAGATGCTTCATCAATGACCCTCCCTCCATCATTAGATTAAAAAGTGCAAATATTTGTTGATGGCTGCACAACAGTACCATTCAGGACTCCTCAGATGTTGAAGCAGTCCATGCCTATAGGCAGCAAGACCTGAACAATATTCAGGTTTGGGCTGACAAGTAACAAGTTACATTTGCATCACGCAAGTGCCAGGCAATGACCATTTCCAGCAAGAGAGGATCTAACTGTCTTCCCTTGACATTTCTGAATCCCCTTGTATCAACATGCTGGGAGTTACCATTGACCTGAAACCAATCTGGACTAGCCATATAAATACAGTGCGACAAGAGCAGGCCAAAGGCTAGGAATCCTGTGGTGAGTATCTCACCTCCTGATTCCCCAAAGCTTGTCCACCACTGATAAGGAACAAGTCTGGAGAATTGAATACTCTCCACTTCCCTGTATGGGTGCAGCTCCAACAACACTCAAGAAGCTCGACACTATCCAGGACAAAGTCTGTTGATTGGCACTCCATCCACAAACATTCACCCTCTCAAACACAGATGCACAGTGGCAGCAGTGGGTACGATCCGCAAGACACATCGCGGGAACTCACCAAGAATCCTTAAGATGGCATATTGCAAACCCATGAAGACTACCATTTTGATTGACAAGTACAGCAGGCACATGGGAGCACCACCACCTGGATATTCTTTTCCAAGGCACTCACCATCGTGACTATAACGCTGTTCCTTCACTGTTGCTGGATCGAAATCCTGGACCTCCCTCCCTAAGCGCACTGTAGTTGTACCTACAACACATGGACTGCAGAGGTTCAAGAATATATGGACATATGAAATAGAAGCAGATGTAGGCAATTCAGCCCCTCGATCCTGGACCACCATTCAATAAGATCATGGTCGATCTGCTTGTGTTTCTAATTCCACATTCCCATCTATTCGCGATGACATTTGAGTTCTTTGAATTCCAAGGATCTATCTGCCTCCACCTTTAAAATATTCATTGACCCTGCCTCCATCACTTTTGGAAGTTGAACAACCCTCCGAGAGAGAACAAGTTGTCCTAATTTCTCTCTTAAAATGGCCACCCCTAATTTTAAAAAGTGCTCCCGAGTTCTGGACTTACCCACAGGAGGCAACATCTTTTCCATGTGCACTTTGTCAAGGCTGTACAGTCTTATAGAACATAGAACAGTACAGCACAGAACAGGCCCTTCGGCCCTCGATGTTGTGCCGAGCCATGATCACCCTACTCAAACCCACGTATCCACCCTATACCCGTAACCCAACAACCCTCCCTTAACCTTACTTTTTAGGACACTATGGGCAATTTATCATGGCCAATCCACCCAACCTGCACATCCCCGGACCTTATATACTTCAATCATCTCTCACACTTCTAAACTCCAGTGGAAGCAAGCCCAGCCTGTCCAACCGATCTTCATAAAACAATTTGTTCATTCCAGATGTCAGGGAAAATGATTGAAATCAACAGTATAAATGGAATCAGTGTGGAATTGGATATCAGGGAGAAAAACATGGAAACAGGAAATAGGAGCAGGAGTAGGCCATTCAGCCCTTTGAGGCTACTCTGCCATTCAATATAATCATGGCTGATCCTTTGTCTCAACACTATACTCCCACATTCTCCCCATATGTGTCCCCATAAATGAAAAAGGTTTCTCCTCATCTCAGTGCTAAATGCTCTACTCAGTATCCTGAGACTGTGATCCCTTATTTTAGTCTCTTCTGTCATAGAACAACATCCTTGCATCCGGTTTATCCAGCCCTGTCAGAATTCTTAACTTTTCAATTAGATTCCCACTCATTCTTCTACATTCCAGTGAATTCAGGCTCAGTTGACCCAAACTTTCCTCAAACAACAATCTTGCCGTCCCAGGGATCAGTCTGGTGAACATTTGCTGCACTCCCTCTACGGCAAGCATGTCCTTTCATAGAATGCCTACAGTGCAGAAGAAGGCCATTCAGCCCATCGAGTCTGCACTGGCCCTCTGAAAGAGCACTCCACCCAAGCCCAGTAATCCACTCTATTCCTATAACTCCTTAACTGAACCTACACATCCCTGGACACGAAGGGGAAATTTAGCACGGCCAATCCACCTAACCTGCACATCTCAGTTAAGGAGACTTTTATGGATAGAATGCTCTTTCAGAGACCCACTGCACACTTGATGGGCTGAAAAGCCTCCTTCTGCACTGTGGTGAATGTATTCACCTGAATATGAACTGCCTGTATAGTACTGTGACCGATGACCAGGAAATGATAATACGATCTACTTCCAGGTATTGTACTGGAACCCCGGTGGGCTCCGCCTCTGGCTCCCCCTCCCAGGGCGATATATAGACCGGCCTGTGGGCGGCACTCATTTGTACAGCAGACACTGGTAGACAAGTTCCTGCATGCTAAAGCCTTATATTCACTCGTTCTCACAGTCTCGCAGTGAGTTGATGGTATATCAGGCACTGTAAAGTTTCTGTGATTGTGTGACATCGAGATCTACAGAAGAAATTATTTCCCATGCCAGGTGTGTGCAGTGCATGGGGCAGAACAAACAGAGCCTCTTATCTTAACTCAATTCCCATTCAGACTGTGGATATGAATTGTGTTCAATGGAAAATCCTTCCTTATTTCATTGGTTACTTCTCCAGGTGGCTCAAGGTTTGTGGGCGGCATGAGAGCACAGTGGTTAGCACTGTTGATTCATAGCGCCAGGATCCCAGTTTTGATTCCCGACTTGGGTCACTGGCTGTGCAGAGTCTGCACGTTCTCCCCGTGTCTGCGTAGGTTTCCTCCAGGTGCTCCGGTTTCCTCCCGAAAGACATGCTGTTAGGTGAATTGAACATTCTGAATTCTCCCTCTGTGTACCCGAACAGGCGCTGATGTCGCGACTAGGGGATTTTCACGGTAACTTAATTGCAGTGTAAATATAAACCTACTTGTGACAATAATAAAGATAATTATTATTAAATGTCGATAGACTGAGAAGCTATTGGGGCTTTAAAGGAAATCTTTGAAACACATGGTATTCCAGACCAGGCTGTCTACGGGAATGGTCCACAATTTGGCAAGGACTGCTTCACACACTTCATGGATAACAATGGATTTGTGCACATCACAAATTGCGAACAGTGAAGCCACAAGGAGAGTCTGAACCATCAAAGCACAGTTAAAGAAGAACAAGGATTTTCTGATTGCTGTTGGTCATTCTAAGTTAGTGTGTTTAACACTCCTCCAATAGAGGCAGTGTGCTTAACACTCGTTTGGCTCTGTTTCTTATTTCTATGCTCTAGAGTCGCCAGGTGCCGTAAGAGACACCGTCACAAGTTATCAAGGTCAAGTTCAAAGCAATAAATCTATACACTAATCAGTAAGTTCAAACAATTAGTGTTTATTATAACAAATATAATAAATACTCATGCACACGCTAAAAGACTAACTTACTTCTACAATTAAACAACTAAATACTTATCTAGAAAGGAACAGGCAAGGTCAGGGGACAAGGCCTTCATCCCGTTCTTGGTCTGCAACTTCTGGTTATTAAAGTCGGCAAGAGTATAAGCAATGCCTGGGTCACGTAGCGATCATTGTTTTGGCACTTACTGATAGATGGCTGATGCTCAACGGCCGGTGATGAAAGACAGGATCTGGAGGCTGGAGTCGGAGGCCGGAGTCAGGATGCAACAGGTAGAACCATGTGCGGGACCTTCTTTTTATAGGTCCCCAGAGGTCCGTGCCCCTTGGGGCGGGCTCTCTCACCTGCTGGGGATCGATTGGGTCTTTCCCAATCAATATCATTCGAACCCACCTATCCTAGGGTCGTTCCTTGATGGCTGGGGCGGTTCCTAGGGCTCATTGTTCTGGTTTCTCTGGCGCCATCCTGGCTGGGTAGCTATTGAAAAGTATCGATTGATACTTAAAATGTTTCTATTGTATCTGGGACTGGGCCGGTATCACCTCATTAGTATGCAGATCGTTTTCCTATTTACAGCTTTGGCTGAGTTTCTGCAGCTGTCTTGAAACCGGTTTTTGTACGTGCTAAATGCTAAATGCTTCTGCAAGCTGTGTGTCCTTACTATGGCTGTTTTTCCCTGTATTCTTTGCGGTTCTCCATTTTGTATACTGGTGTCCATTTTAGATGGCTACATTGCGCTCCTAAATTACAGGTCTACTCCACTGCAATATGGGTTGGCAATGTTGGTGGGTGAATTCTGCTGATGGCTATGGAGTGAGTAGTCACTGCAAGGTGGCTCCTGTATGAAAACAACCTTTTAACCCCATCAACAGGCCCCCAAATTATCGACAACCACTTCCCCCAATCTAACCCCCGCAGACAACATTGAAGAGGAACCCGAAAAGAGGAAATTTTATTTTTTCAATTAAGGGGCAATTTATCATGGCCAATCCATCTATTCTGCACATCTTTGGGTTGTGGGGGAGAAACCCACGCAAACACGGGGAGAATGTGCAAACTCCACACGGACAGTGACCGAGAGCTGGGATCGAACCTGGGACCTCGGCGTCATGAGGCTGCAGGGCTAACCCACTGCGCCACCGTGCTGCCCCCCCCCCCCCCCCCGAAAAGAGGAAATTGGGAAATTGTCAGCCACCCACCAAGAAAGCCAACAAGGAGGAGGGAAGGGAAAGCTTGACCTTAGAGCCGGCAGATACAAGGGGTGGCACAGAAACGGGAAAGGTCGACTCCACAGAGTTCTCAGCGCAGACCCAGGTACTCATGGCCAAGCACATGAGCTTTATTATCACTGAGCTCCAGAGGCACAGGGAGGAGCAAAATAGGAACGTCCTGGCAGCCATCAAGTTAGTGGTGGAGACGGCCAAGGCCCCAAGAGGGAGGCGATGGCCAAAATGGAGCGGCGGCTGGCAGCCCAGAGATTGAAGAAGAGAGACTTGGAGAAAGCCACCAAACAAAAAGGGCCGGATCGCGGAATTAGAGACCCAAGTGGCGAGCGTGATCAAGACTCGGAAAGGCCTAAGGGAAAAAAATCAACTATTAGGAGAACAGGTCTCGCCGCCAGAACTTGAGAATCATAGGACTGCCAGAGGGGATGGAGGAGAGAACCCCATGGAATACATCTCAGCTGGTTAGCAAAGAGGGCTTGGCCAAGCCCCCGGTGGTGGACTGTGCCCACAGGTCTTCAACAGCGGCCCAGAGCAGGGGATCCTCCAATGGCAATGATTGTGAAATTCCAGAATTACCAAGATAAGGAACAGATCATGACGTGGGCGAAAAGTACGAGAGGGTACAGGTGGGAGGATTTCCCATCCACTGGTACCAGGATATTGAGGCGGAGATGGCCAAACACTGGGCCGAATTTAACAGCGCCAAATCCACACTCTGCAAGAGCAAGGTGCGGTTTAGCATGCACTACCCTGCCAGGTTATGGATCGCATACCAGGCAAGGTAGTACACTCGACACTCCTGAGAAGGCCAACATTTTCATCCAGGACAACAACTTACGCCGACAGTAAGAGCGCACATGGGTGAGAAGGTGAAGTACGAAGGCCAAGGGAAATAAATCCAGGAAATAATGTGGGCAGAGAGGCAGAGAGAGTGGGGGTGCAGTGGGAAGGTAGATGGGGATTAAATAGAGGAACCAGGTGGAGAAGGGAGTCGCTACACCACCAAGTACGCTGGTGTATGGGAATACGGTAAAGGAGGAGGCCATGGCATGCCTCCTGGTAGGGAGGGGGCGCCTGCTAGGAGGAAGCAGAAGAATGGACATTCAGGGGAAATATAGTGGGGGGGGGGGGGGGGGGGGGGGGGGGGGTCAGGGTATGGAGGGGGAGTAGAGCTGGGGGGGGGACTCGGAGGGGGAGAAGGGTAGCGATGGGGTTAGAGTGCTGGTTGCAACGGACTACAGATGGAAACGGTGGGAAAGGGGAAGCAGTAGGTAGCTATATTGAATGGCCCAAAACCAAGGGCAGGCTAAATCGGACAGGGCCGACCCACAAGGTGAATATGCCGCCCCTCCCAGCCCCCACCTCCTCCCACTTCGCATAGTTACATGGAACGTGAGGAGCCTCAACGGGCTGGTGAAGAGATCCAGAGTCCTCGCCCATCCTAAGAGTCTGAGAGTGGAATTAGTCTTCCTACAGGAAACACACTTGAGAGAGAGATCAACAGCGGGTAAGGGAGGGCTGGGTGGGACAAACGTTTCACTCATGTTTCGATACCAGGATGAGGGGGATGGCCATATTTGTTTGCAGGACAGTCTCATATATAGCGATGAGCAGAGTGATGGAGCCAGGGGGGGCGATTTATTATGGATCACCGGACCCTAGAAGGGGCTCCAGTAGTGTTGGTAAATATATACGCCCCAAACTGGGACAACACAGAATTCGTCAAGAAAACAATGGCCTAAAATCCTGGACTTGGACACCCACCAGCATGGGGGACTGACTTTAACTGTATACAGGACCCGACACTGGACAGATAACGTGTCAGGCATGGCACACAAAATGAACACCGTCATGGAGCAGATGGGGGGGGCAGCGGTTAGGTTCGTGGAGGTGGAACACCACGGAGAAAACTAATTCTTCTTCTTCTCCCACATGCATAAAGCTTACTCATGGATAGACCTTTTGAGAGAGGAAAGAGGGTGCTTCCAGGCATAACAAAGGCGGAATACTCCACCATCGACCATGTGCCACATTACATTGACCTGTAGTTGGAGAAGGGACGGGCCCAACATCTCCCGTGGAGGCTGGATGCAGGGGGCGGCACGGTGGGGCAGTGGTTAGCACTGCTGCCTCACAACTTCAGGGACCGGTGTTTCATTGCGGCCTCAGGTGACTGCCTGTGTGGAGTTTGCACTTTCGCACAGCGTCTGGGTGGGTTTCCTCCAGGTGCTCCCTGTTTCTTCCCACAGTCCAAAGATGCGCAGGTGAGGTGGATTGGCCACGCTAAATTGATGTCCTGCCCCAGACTCAGGCAATTCTGGACATCCTTCTTTGAGGCTATGTCCAAGGTGATGGGGGTCGAGATGGAGCCGTGTCCATCTGTGGCGGTCTTCGGGGTATCAGAGTACCCAGAGGTCTGGACAGGGAAAGAGGTTGATGCCCTGGCCTTCCCCTTACTGATCACCAGGCACAGACTTCTGCTCGGATGGAAGTTAGCAGCACCACCCTGGGCCTTGGAATGACTCGCAGACCTGGCCGAATTCCTGAGGCTGAAAAAAAAAATAAAGTTTGAAATAAAAGGGCAGCACGGTGGCCTAGTGGTTAGCACAGCTGCCTCACGGCGCTGAGGACCCAGGTTCGATCCCGGCTCTGGGTCACTGTCCGTGTGGAGTTTGCACATTCTCTCCGTGTCTGCATGGGTTTCGCCCCCACAGCCCAAAAATGTGCAGAGTAGGTGGATTGGCCACGCTAAATTGCCCCTTAATTGGAAAAAATAATTGGGTAATCTAAATTTAAAAAAAAAAGTTTGAAATAAAAGGGTCCAAACAGAGGTTCCACATCACCTCTGGGAGTGGGGAGTGGGAGTGGGCCTCAGGCAATTCTCCGGGTACGCCGCTTTGGAGGGGGCGGAGCATTACAAAAGTGGTGCCGTCCCCGATTTGGTCGGGAAGTTTGATTTCGCTGTCGGTGACCGGAGAATCCAGCCCTCTAAGTGTGGGCTAAACCGGTATGAAACTCGCCAGGGTCCAAAAAAGTGACCAGGGGCTGGATTCTCCGATTTTGAGGCCATGTCCTGACGCCAGCGTGGGAACGGAAATTTGGGGCAAACCGGCCACAGATGCACCATTTGGCTGGAGGCTGGCAGCCGAGCAGTTCAGAGTACCCGGCTCTAGCTGCGGATATGGCCGGAGAATGGCCGGGTCCATGGCTGTGCAACATGGTGCCGGCCGGACGTGAACCCGGCCTGCCCTTTGGCCGGCTTGTGAGCCCTGGACCAGCCCTGGGGGTTGGGGATGGTGGTGGGGGTGGGGGTGGGGGGGAGTGGTTGGGGTGGGGGGTGGGGGGGTGGTGGTTCGGGGTTTGGGGGGGTGGGGGTTAGGGTGGGGGGGGCAGGGGCGCTATTTATATCATGTTTCGCCGGGCGGCGTTGATGATGTCGCCCGACGTCAACCGACGCGCCACTTCCGCAGCGGGTGAAACTGACGCGTACAGCGTCACTCCGCTGCTGGACCTTTCGGGACGGGAGATTTAGGGCTTATAAGCGGGCCCCGACGCCTGAGTCACCAGCGCCGTTTTTGCCCGCCGGTCAAGGGCGTCACGATGGACTTCGGTGAATTTCGCCCTTTGTAATTGTTTGGGAGAATCAGGCCCTTTATGTGTGAAATCCAGTTTGTTTTTTCCTTTTCTTGTTTATTCTGTTAATTGGAATACCAATAAAAATATTTTTAAAAAATAAATTGTTGATGGGCAAAAAGCTCTGAACAGCTTCCCATCCTCCCAAAAAAATTACTTCCCAGCTATCCCAGATGATCAAAGAGCTCAAAAATGAGAACAATAGACTTTCAACTATAACCGGGGGTACCGAATCCTGGAACCTGCACAGGTTGATGGAAGGAGAAAAGCTGAACTGAAAGGAAGGAGGGTGAATAGTCCAGAGAGATGTCAATCAACTGAGATCGTATTTAATATGTCTTTCAGGATGTAGTGTAGATAGAAACTGGAGGAATCCTATTTCTATTCATTAAAGACAACTAGCAGTCATACATTTTGAAGAACCAAATGTTGAGTCAGAAATTAGGAAAGAACCAAATACTACAACTCTTAATAAAAACCATCCAAATCAAGAAAAAGGAGAGACCCGCTAGTCTGGCAAGAAAACCATCAGAGAGAGATGTGAAGCCTCCTGGGAGGGGTGCTACAGTGGGTACTGGAGTAAACAGGCCTCTGGGTAGGAAGGGAAGGGAACTGAGGCAATTAGGGAGACCCCCCCTTGCCATCCAGTGAGAACTGCCAGGCTGTATGCTTGGTGTGGGCCCTCTGGCCATTAGTTGAAGCGGCACTTTTATTTAAATACTAGATATACAACACACCTGTACAGTATTTGTGTATTATTCTGGAGACTAGTCAGAATTGCAGTAAAATACATTCAGTGTCATTAAACAAATTTGCTTGGTAAATGAAAAATGCCACTTTAATTGATACTTTGTATTGTATTTAAATATCACCACAGTTCATGTTATCTATTGACAGTCTGCAATATGGATGATACACTCCATTGACCTACGCAGTGTAAGAGACTCCAACAATACACTGAGAACTCTGTTGGTTACGTCAGGTACATATCACTCCTGTGGGTATTCATTTGTTATTATATAACAAATGTTTTTCACAGACTACTGACCTGTACTGAGGTTCGCACTGTTCTGCCATCAGACTCCCTTCAAAAGCAAGGTGAGGCCCATAAGTGGCCAGTAATAGGCCACTTCAGAGCCTCACTTGATTCACAGGCAGATGGATAGCCAGACCGCACCCCTCCTCCCCCCCCCCCCGCCCCCCCCACCTCCGCCACTGGTAACACTGCGGTGTGGCCAGGGTTTGCCAGATAGGAAATGGTGCCCATGGAGTTTTGTACACCACCCTCCCAACCCCCCACCTACAGACCCGCCCACAAAAGGGCTGTAAAATGCAGCTCAAAATTTCAGCGATATTTAAAGGGGCAGTCCATAAATGGAATTGAAAATGGTCAGGATGGTCAGTAGATATGTCAGCACCGGACCTTAATGATACCTCACTGTGACTGCAGTCAGGAGGGCGATGGACATACTATTATCCAAAAATAGGAGGAAAAAATCTGCTGCTCTTACCATGAAGGTGTGGTTGACTCTTGCCGCGGGTGTACAACACTAGTGGCATTAGTGCAGGTCACGGATGCAGGGCGGGTTCTCCGACCCCCCGCTGGGTCGGAGAATTGCCGGGGGCCAGCGTGAATCCCGCCCCCGCCGGCTGCTGAATTCTCCGGTGCCAGGGGTGGTCGGGGGCTGTTGGTAGCGGTCCCCCCCGGCGATTCTCCGGCCCGCGATGGGCCGAGTGGCCGCCCGTTTTTGGCCGGTCCCGCCGGAGTAAATCACAACAGGTCCTTACCGGCGGGACCTTGCTCCATGGGCGGCCTACAGAGTCCTCGGGGGGGGGGGGGGGGGGGGGGGGGGGGCGTGGGGGGATCTGGCCCCAGGGGGTGCCCCACGATGGCCTGGCCCGTGATCGGGGCCCACCGATCCGCGGGCGGTCCTGTACCGTGGGGGCACTCTTCCCCTCTGCAACGGTCGCTGTCAACCTTCACCATGGCCGGTGCGGAGAAGAACCCCCCTGCGCATGCGCTGGAATGACGCCAGCACATGCTGCCGCTCCCGTGCATGCGCCAACTCGCATCGGCCGGCGCAGGCCCTTTGGCGCCAGTTGGCGTGGCGTCAAGCTCTTCCGCGCCGGCTGTTGCGGCGCCAAACACTCCGGCGGCAGCCTAGCCTCTGAAGATGCAGAGAATTCCGCACCTTCGGGGCGGCCCGGTGCCAGAGTGGTTCAGGCCACTCCTCGGCGCCGGAGCGGCTCGCCCCGCAGGTCTGCGGAGAATCCTGCCGCAATGTAGGAAGCAATTTAATGTCACAACCAGGTCAGAAAAACATTTACTGATTGAACTACATTCTGTGTCTTGAGTACCTTCCTTCTCACTCCCCTTCTCTTTGTTCTCCAAGACATCACTTCTCACATCCAATCAGTTTCAGCAGCAGTAGCAGTTTCTATGTGCTTTATTATCTTCCCATTTATCCATCCGCTGTTGACAGTCACCTGAATCCTCATGCAATATGTGGTATATGCCTCATCGACCTCTGGCTGAATATATTGCTCCCATTAAGTGACAATTTCACCTTCTTGCTCCTTGTAGAAAAACTAGGCAAAATACAAGAGAGAGAGAGATGGAACTGGAGGTGGGCCACCACATATCGTCCGACTGACAGATGCAGAGGAAGCGGCACCTGCTTAGCACCAATCTGTTCACTGACACTGAGTTTGGGTTCTACCAGGGTCACTCAGTTCTTTTTTTTTCTCTTTTTTTAAATTTAGCGTACCCAATTATTTTTTCCAATTAAGGAGCAATTTAGCGTGGCCAATCCACCTAACCTGCACATCTTTGGGTTGTGGGGGTGAAACCTACGCAGACACGGGGAGAATGTGCAAACTCCACACGGACAGTGACCCAGGGCCGGGATTCGAACCCGGGTCCTCAGCGCCGTAGGCAGCAATGCTAACCACTGTGCCACCGTGCTGCCCCGTCACTCAGTTCTTGACTTTATTACAGACTTTGTTCAAACACATGGGCCAAAGACCTGAATTTCAGAGATCAGGGGAGAGTGACTGTTCTTGACATCAAAGTCGCATTTGACCGACTAGGGCACCACGTGGTCCTTGCAAAACTGAAGTCAAAGGAAATAATAGAGAAAACTCTTCAAATGTTAGATGATCAATCATCCTAGTCCCAGGACATCACTGTAGGAGTTCCTCAAGGTAGTGTCCTAGGCCTCACTGTCTTTAGCTGCTTCATCAATGACCTTCTTTCCACCATAAGGTCAATAGTGGGACTGTTTGCTTATGATTTCAAAATGTTGACCACCATTCGCGACTCCTCAGATATTGAAGCAGTCCATGTCCAAATCAGCAAGACCTGGACAATACCCAGGCTTTAGCTGACAAGTGGCAAGTAACATTCATGCCATTCCAATGCCAGCCAATGACCAGCTCCAATAAGAGATAATCAAACCATCGCCCCTTGATATTTAAAGACATCACCATGGCTGAACTGTCCACGATCAACATACTGGGGGAGTTACCATTGACCAGAGAGGGAGATGGAGAGACAGGGAGATGGAGAGACAGGGAGATGGAGAGACAAGGAGCTCGCAGACAATATGCTTCAGTAAGCAGCTGGACTAGCCATATAAATACTGTGACTACAAGAGCAGGTCAGAGGCTGGAAATTCTTCAGTGAATTATCCATCTCTTGACTCCCCAAATCCTGTCCACTATCTACAAGGCACAAGTATGATGGAATACTCTCCACTTGCCTTGATGTATATTGCTGTTCTTTCACTGTCGCTGGGTCAAAATCCTGCAACTTGCTCCCTAACAGCACTGTGGGTGTACCTACACCACATGGACTGTGGCAGTTCAAGAAGGGAGATCTTCACCAGCTTCTCAAGGGCAATGAGGGAAGGGCAATAAATGCTGGCCTAATCAACACACACACAAATGAATTAAAAAAAAGAAAATTTCCCTAGAAAAACGGAGCACGTCTGAGTCCTTCTGAATTGGAGATGAAGAGACAGGGAGATGGAGAGATGGGGAGATGGAGAGACGAGGAGATGGAGAGACAGGGAGATGGAGAGACGAGGAGATGGAGAGACGGGGAGATGGAGAGACGGGGAGATGAAGAGACAGGGAGATGGAGAGATGGAGAGATGGAGAGATGGGGAGATGGAGAGACGAGGAGATGGAGAGACGGGGAGATGGAGAGACAGGGAGATGGAGAGATGGAGAGATGGGGAGATGGAGAGACGAGGAGATGGAGAGACGGGGAGATGGAGAGACAGGGAGATGGAGAGATGGAGAGATGGGGAGATTGAGAGACGAGGAGATGGAGAGACGGGGAGATGGAGAGACAGGGAGATGGAGAGAAGGGGAGATGGAGAGACAAGGAGATGGAGAGACAGGGAGATGGAGAGACGGGGAGATGGAGAGACAAGGAGATGGAGAGACAGGGAGATGGAGAGACAGGGAGATGGAGAGACGGGGAGATGGAGAGACAGGGAGATGGAGAGACAGGGAGATGGAGAGATGGGGAGATAGAGAGACAGGGAGATGGAGAGATGGAGAGACGGGAAGATGGAGAGACAAGGAGATGGAGAGACGGGGAGATGGAGAGACAGGGAGATGGAGAGATGGGGAGATGGAGAGACAAGGAGATGGAGAGACAGGGAGATGGAGAGATGGGGAGATGGAGAGACGGGGAGATGGAGAGACAAGGAGATGGAGAGACAGGGAGATGGAGAGACAGGAAGATGGAGAGATGGGGAGATGGAGAGATGGGGAGATAGAGAGACAGGGAGATGGAGAGATGGGGAGATGGAGAGACGGGAAGATGGAGAGACAAGGAGATGGAGAGATGGGGAGATGGAGAGACGGGAAGATGGAGAGACAAGGAGATGGAGAGGCGGGGAGATGGAGAGATGGGGAGATGGAGAGACGAGGAGATGGAGAGACAAGGAGATGGAGAGACAGGGAGATGGAGAGACAAGGAGATGGAGAGACAGGGAGATGGAGAGACGGGGAGATGGAGAGACAAGGAGATGGAGAGACAGGGAGATGGAGAGACAGGGAGATGGAGAGATGGGGAGATGGAGAGATGGGGAGATAGAGAGACAGGGAGATGGAGAGATGGGGAGATGGAGAGACGGGAAGATGGAGAGACAGGGAGATGGAGAGATGGGGAGATGGAGAGACAGGGAGATGGAGAGACGGGGAGATGGAGAGACAAGGAGATGGAGAGACAGGGAGATGGAGAGATGAGGAGATGGAGAGACTAGGAGATGGAGAGACAGGGAGATGGAGAGACAGGGAGATGGAGAGACGGGGAAATGGAGAGACAAGGAGATGGAGAGATGGGGAGATGGAGAGACAAGGAGAAGGAGAGATGGGGAGATGGAGAGATGGGGAGATGGAGAGACAGGGAGATGGAGAGACGGGGAGATGGAGAGACGGGGAGATGAAAAGACAGGGAGATGGAGAGATGGGGAGATGGAGAGACAAGGAGATGGAGAGAAGGGGTGATGGAGAGACGGGGAGATGGAGAGAAGGGGAGATGGACAGATGGGGAGATGGAGAGACGGGGAAATGGAGAGACAGGGAGATGGAGAGATGGGGAGATGGAGAGACAGGGAGATGGAGAGACAGGGAGATGGAGAGACAGGGAGATGGAGAGACAGGAAGACGGAGAGACAGGGAGATGGAGAGTCAGGGAGATGGAGAGATGGGGAGTTGGAGAGATGGGGAGATGGAGAGACGGGGAGATGGAGAGACGGGGAGATGGAGAGACGGGGAGATGGAGAGAAGGGGAGATGGAGAGACGGGGAGATGGAGAGAAGGGGAGATGGAGAGACAGGGAGATGGAGAGACAAGGAGATGGAGAGACAAGGAGGTGGAGAGACAAGGAGATGGAGAGATGGGGCGATGGAGAGACAGGGAGATGGAGAGACGGGAAGATGGAGAGACGGGGAGATGGAGAGACGGGGAGATGGAGAGAAGGGGAGATGGAGAGACGGGGAGATGGAGAGACAAGGAGATGGAGAGATGGGGAGATGGAGAGACGGGGAGATGGAGAGACAGGGAGATGGAGAGATGGGGAGATGGAGAGACAAGGAGATGGAGAGACGGGGAGATGGAGAGACAGGGAGAGATGGAGAGATGGGGCGATGGAGAGACAGGGAGATGGAGAGACAGGGAGATGGAGAGACAGGGAGATGGAGAGATGGGGAGATGGAGAGACGGGGAGATGGAGAGACAGGGAGATGGAGAGATGGGGAGATGGAGAGACGGGGAGATGGAGAGACAGGGAGATGGAGAGATGGGGAGATGGAGAGACAAGGAGATGGAGAGACGGGGAGATGGAGAGACAGGGAGATGGAGAGATGGGGAGATGGAGAGACAGGGAGATGGAGAGACAGGGAGATGGAGAGACAGGGAGATGGAGAGATGGGGAGATGGAGAGACGGGGAGATGGAGAGACAGGGAGATGGAGAGATGGGGAGATGGAGAGACAGGGAGATGGAGAGATGGGGAGTTGGAGAGACAGGGAGATGGTGAGACGGGGAGATGGAGAGACAGGGAGATGGAGAGACAGGGAGATGGAGAGACAGGGAGATGGAGAGACGGGAGATGGAGAGACAAGGAGATGGAGAGACAGGGAGATGGAGAGACGGGGAGATGGAGAGACGGGGAGATGGAGAGACAATGAGATGGAGAGACGGGGAGATGGAGAGACAGGGAGATGGAGAGACAGGGAGATAGAGAGATGGGGAGATGGAGAGACAGGGAGATGGAGAGACAGGGAGATGGAGAGACAAGGAGATGGAGAGACAGGGAGATGGAGAGACAGGGAGATGGAGAGACAAGGATATGGAGAGACGGAGAGATCAAGAGCAAGGAGATGGAGAGACAGGGAGATGGAGAGACGGGGAGATGGAGAGACGGGGAGATGGAGAGACAAGGAGATGGAGAGACAGGGAGATGGAGAGACAGGGAGATGGAGAGATGGGGAGATGGAGAGACAGGGAGATGGAGAGACAGGGAGATCGAGAGACAAGGAGATGGAGAGACAGGGAGATGGAGAGATGGGGAGATGGAGAGACGGGGAGATGGAGAGACAAGGAGATGGAGAGACAGGGAGATGGAGAGACAGGGAGATGGAGAGATGGGGAGATGGAGAGACAGGGAGATGGAGAGACAGGGAGATGGAGAGACAGGGAGATGGAGAGACAGGAAGATGGAGCGACAGGGAGATGGAGAGACAGGGAGATGGAGAGAAAGGGAGATGGAGAGTCAGGGAGATGGAGAGATGGGGAGTTGGAGAGACAGGGAGGTGGAGAGACAAGGAGATGGAGAGATGGGGCGATGGAGAGACAGGGAGATGGAGAGACGGGAAGATGGAGAGACGGGGAGATGGAGAGACGGGGAGATGGAGAGAAGGGGAGATGGAGAGACGGGGAGATGGAGAGACAAGGAGATGGAGAGATGGGGAGATGGAGAGACGGGGAGGTGGAGAGACGGGAAGATGGAGAGACGGGGAGATGGAGAGACAAGGAGATGGAGAGATGGGAGATGGAGAGACGGGGAGATGGAGAGACAAGGAGATGGAGAGATGGGGAGATGGAGAGACAAGGAGATGGAGAGACGGGGAGATGGAGAGATGGGGAGATGGAGAGATGGGGAGATGGAGAGACAGGGAGATGGAGAGACAGGGAGATGGACAGACAGGGAGATGGAGAGACAGGGAGATGGAGAGACAGGGAGATGGAGAGACAGGGAGATGGAGAGTCAGGGAGATGGAGAGATGGGGAGTTGGAGAGACAGGGAGGTGGAGAGACAAGGAGATGGAGAGATGGGGCGATGGAGAGACAGGGAGATGGAGAGACGGGAAGATGGAGAGACGGGGAGATGGAGAGACGGGGAGATGGAGAGAAGGGGAGATGGAGAGACGGGGAGATGGAGAGACAAGGAGATGGAGAGATGGGGAGATGGATAGACGGGGAGATGGAGAGACAAGGAGATGGAGAGATGGGGAGATGGAGAGACAAGGAGATGGAGAGACGGGGAGATGGAGAGACAGGGAGATGGAGAGACAGGGAGATGGAGAGACGGGGAGATGGAGAGACAAGGAGATGGAGAGACGGGGAGATGGAGAGACAGGGAGATGGAGAGATGGGGAGATGGAGAGACGGGGAGATGGAGAGACAGGGAGATGGAGAGACAGGGAGATGGAGAGATGGGGAGATGGAGAGACGGGGAGATGGAGAGACAGGGAGATGGAGAGATGGGGAGATGGAGAGACAGGGAGATGGAGAGATGGGGAGATGGAGAGACAGGGAGATGGAGAGATGGGGAGATGGAGAGACAGGGAGATGGAGAAATGGGGAGATGGAGAGACAGGGAGATGGAGAGACGGGGAGATGGAGAGACAGGGAGATGGAGAGACAGGGAGATGGAGAGACAGGGAGATGGAGAGACGGGGAGATGGAGAGACAAGGAGATGGAGAGACAGGGAGATGGAGAGACGGGGTGATGGAGAGACGGGGAGATGGAGAGACAAGGAGATGGAGAGACAGGGAGATGGAGAGACAGGGAGATGAAGAGACAGGGAGATGGAGAGACAAGGAGATGGAGAGACAGGGAGATGGAGAGACAGGGAGATGGAGAGACAAGGATATGGAGAGACAGGGAGATGGAGAGACAAGGAGATGGAGAGACAAGGAGATGGAGAGACAGGGAGATGAATGGGACAGGGAGATGGAGAGACGGGGAGATGGAGAGACAGGGAGATGGAGAGACGGGGAGATGGAGAGACTGGGAGATGGAGAGACGGGGAGATGGAGAGACAAGGAGGTGGAGAGACAAGGAGATGGAGAGACAGGGAGATGAAGAGACAGGGAGATGGAGAGACGGGGAGATGGAGAGACAGGTAGATGGAGAGACAGGGAGATGGAGAGACGGGGAGATGGAGAGACAGGGAGATGGAGAGACAGGGAGATGGAGAGACAGGGAGATGGAGAGACAGGGAGATGGAGAGACAGGGAGATGGAGAGACAGGGAGATGGAGAGGCAAGGATATGGAGAGACGGGGAGATCGAGAGACAAGGAGATGGAGAGACAGGGAGATGGAGAGACGGGGAGATGGAGAGACAGGGAGATGGAGAGACGGGGAGATCGAGAGACAAGGAGATGGAGAGACGGGGAGATGGAGAGACAAGGAGATGGAGAGACAGGGAGATGGAGAGACAGGGAGATGGAGAGACAAGGAGCTCACAGACAATATGCTTCAATAAGCAGCTGCTCACATTCTGTTTGGAAATTTTTTCAGAATCACAGAACACTACAGTACAGAAGAAACTCTTTGGCCCATTGAGTCTGCACCCATGCATGAAAGGCCCTGACCTGCCCACCTAATCCCATTTGCCAGCACATGGCCCATAGCCTTGAATGTTATGACGTGCCAAGTACTCATCCAGGTACATTTTATAGGGTGTGAGGCATCCCACCTCTCCCACTCTCCCAGGCAGTGCATTCCAGACCCTGACCACTCTCTGGGTTAATACATTTTTCCTCAAATCTCCCCTAAACCTCCCACATCTCACTTTGAACTTGTGTCCCCTTGTAACTGACCCTTCAACTAAGGGGAACAGCTGCTCTCTATCCACCATGTCCATACCCCTCATAATCTTGTACACCTCAATCAGGTCACCCCTCAGCCTTCTTTGCACCAACGAAAACAACCCAAGCCTATCTAACCTCTTTTTATAACTTAAATGTTCCATCCCAAGCAACATTCTGGTGAATGACCTCTGCATCCCCTCCAGTGCAACGACATTCTTCCTATAATGTGGCGACTAGAATTGCACACAGTACTGCAGCTGTGGCCTCACCAAAGTTCCATACAACTCCAGCATGACCTTCCTGCTTTTCTAATCTATGCCCCGATTGATAAAAGCGAGTGTCCCATATACCTTTTCACCGCCCTATGACCTGCTCTTCTGCTTTCAAAGATCTGTAGACAAACACGCCTAGATCCCTTTGATCTTTGGAACTTCCCAGTGTCAGACCCATCATAGTATACTTCCTTGTAAAATTACTCCTTCCAAAGTGTATCACGTGCACTTTTCAGGGTTAAATTCCATCTGCTACGTATCCACCCATTTGACCATTCCGCCTATATCTTCCTGTAACCAAGATGCTCAACCTCCCAGCCAATCTTTGTGTCATCTGCAAACTTTCAGCCGATTTCTGACAGCAGCGAAATGTGTTTTTGTTAAACCTGGAAATGGATGCATTGGAGTCAACTTGCACTGCAGCCCTAAAAATCAATACCTTTCACCCTCACACCTGCTCTCAACTCATCCATTCTCACCACTCCTCCCCACCAACAATCCAGATCTGTGGATACCCTTCTGTGGAGAGAAGTATCTTTGTCAGATTGTGTTTAAAACATGTGCTTAAGTAGAGTATAATTCCATTACTGAATCCTCAGGGAACATCTGGTACTCAGACATGTCCTCCAGCCTTTCCACCTCTTTTAATTCAGCCCAGGCTATCACAATTGTTCCACCTGCTTCTATTTCAAACTATCATCTCCAGATCACATCCTCTCTCGTCTGCATAATCTCAGCGCGAACATCTTAAACCTCCCAGACTTCAAGATCTTTTCACCCTTGAATTATTTATTTTCCACATATAATCCTTGTTCATCACTAGAAATGTTTTCACTACTTTGAATATTTAAAATTACACTTCCTCGATTTGATGGCATTTATCTTCCTTGAAATCCTTCACTAGGAATTACGGATTTCTACAGGAATTGTTTTGCTTCTTTCCTTTCACGTTACAGCACATTTTCATTAACACACCAATAATGAAGGTGACCAACCTGCTGCTGCATCCAGAACGTCCCAAACCTCATCAAAAGTACTTTTTAAAAAAAATTCTGAGGATGCCACAGGAGAATGCTGTTGCCACCTGGGTTGGCCACTTCCCGACTTTAAAATGGAGATTCGCTCAGAATGCAGAGAGATTCAGCCAAGGACAGAAAAACAAGCAGGTGCAAAATCTCCTGTATATTAGAATTTGCAGAACCCAGACAGCACTGAAACTGACGGCCATCTACATATTGATGAGCGATCCCCGGGAACAATTGAAACAGTTAAGATAATCGAGGCCAAGCCAGAATCCTCGGCGCCAGCAGGAGCTAAGACAAAGGAAGGCCAACGGACACTTAGGAACCGCCCAGCGATCAGGGAACAGCTCCAGTATTGGAGAAATCGATCCAAGTGATCAGAACTCACTCCAATCACTTGGAACCACGTAAGGGCCCGCCCACAAGGGCGCAAAGCCCCTGGGGACTATAAAATAGAGTCCCCAAGTTCAATTTGTTCTTCTTGGCAGCGCTCAAAGAACTCGACCATGACTCTCAACTCGGAGAGACTTGCCTAGCAGCTGCACCAACCAAGCAAGTGTCCAGTCAACGCACGCTACGAGATAGGTGCTCCTAACCCTTAGCAATACCAGCTGGAAGCCTGCAGACTCAGAATCGAACGGGAGGCCAATTGTTCCCCTGACCTAGCGGGTCCCTTTTTCAAAGCTAAGTATTGGCCTGTTAGTGTTAGAAATAGCCGAGTGAATAGTATTTTATGCATGAGTAGCGATTGACTGTGTATATAATAAATGTTTTTTGATTTGAACCTTACTTACTGGTGTATTGAGTTATTGATCAGCACTTGAACTTGAACCTCGTGGTGGTATCATAAAGATACCTGCCAACTCTAGAGCAAGGTTATAAAACAGAGCAATTAAGTGTAAAACACACTTAGCAACATTTAGCAACAGCGCACAGCTCTGACAATAATATAAGTAGAAACCAAATTATCATCACAGGCAAGGCTTAGTACCTCAAGCCAGCCATACAGTGGTTTTCATTCACTGTCTTCCATGACACTTCCACTCCTGATGAAATGTCAGGCCTGAAACTTTAATTTGACTTCACCACCTGCGCCACCCCCCCCCCCCCCCCCCCCCAGATGTCCGACGTGCTAAGTGCTCCGTTTCAGATTTCCTGGATCTGGGATTTTTGTTTCTTGTTGCATTCTTTTGTAACTCCAGCCATTTTCTCAGCATTGAACTCTCGGGAAATATTGCAAATGTGCTCCTTGAGTCTGATATCCCGATATTCAGAAGTAGCGCTGCAAGGTCATCTTTTCCAAGTTGCTCTCAGTATTATTGATGGCAAACTGATGATTTTGTTAAGATAGCTGGTGCCCACCATTAGTGCAATGGAAATAAGCTGCAGCACATCAACCATAAATGCAATTTAGCTGCAGTGTTAAATATTGCAATTAATCTAGTAGAATGACCTAAAAATGTTGTGTGGCACATGTGGTAGATGATACACGGGACACTCAATAGCTAAACTTCAGGAAAAAAGAGCTGGTTGTTTTAGGTTAGGAACATTCCAGAGCAAAATAATTAATTTTTGAATGCCAAGCGCGTGGTTGCTTTGTGGTACATTTAGCAATCAAAAAGATCTTATAAAGTAATGAATGGTTTCCAGAGCAACAGCTGGGGCTGTACAATTTGTCTCAATGCCTCTGGGCTAGTGAAAGGAAATATCATTTCAGTTCCTACTGCCAGTTGACTCCTGCTCAAAATTGGCCATGTATAGATGTTATCCATGGTAAGTTACCTTTCTGACACTTATTACTTTGTAATAGCTTTCGCTGGTGCTCCAAAGTGAACTGTGGTAATCAAGCCATTAAAACCCCAATTAAAAAATCATCCGGGGCAAGATTTTCAGGATGGCAAGCGCTAGAGTCTGCATGTAACCTGTGTTGCTGTTTCTGACAAGCTTAATGCCATTTCACGGTCAATTGGGCTCTGATTGGCAGTAGGGAGGGCGCCCTAAATCTGAAGGGGCTGGGTGGGAAAAGGACATAAAGTGGCCACTTAAGGGCCTTAATAGGTGAAAGGGAAAGTTTCCTGCCCAAGGCCAGGCTGCCTCACTATGAATTTGCGCCTGGGTGGGTGGGGGGGGGGGGGGGGGGGGTGGGCGTGAGCTCAGAGGAAATGCCCTCCATGCAGCTTTACACTTCTCCCCTCCTCAGAATCCACCGGGGGAGGATAACATTCTGCCCCCAAGCCCTTTCGTTGTGGAGCAGGGACACTAAACCAGATTTTTCCTTTCATTGCTCCTGGGGGAGCCTCCTGTTCCCAGCCACTGAGTCAAGTTTGATTTTTGTCTCACAAGGATCGCCCAGAATTTCCACAACTTCTCTATTTGGGTGGAGTGAGCCCTGCACCTGCAGTAGGTGGAAGCACGTCCTTGACAACATACTTTGCTTTAACCTGGAAGAAAAAAAGTCGTAACTACCTCATTTCATGTGAGAAGAATATCAGAAATAGGCCTCAGGAAGGTTTGAGGTAGATTTTCAACTTGTCTTCTAGACACAAAACTGGTGTTGGAAATTAGTTGGCCATTATATAAACTGCCCAATTTTCCCTGAATTGAGAATCAAAATCACAGATGGTTGATTCTACAATAGGCAGCTGAGCTACATCAGTTTTAACGCCAAGCCAGAAAGTTGAAAATTTCTGCATTGGAACGCAATTACTGAAATGTGTTTTGATGAAGGTTAAAGGTGTCAGTGGCAATTTATTTTGTGGACAGATACATGCCATGAGTCTGTGCCTGCTAGTTAATTGCTTTGAGACTCCCCAAAATCATCACAGGTAGGATTTTACAGACATCATAAACAGAAGACTGGGCTGGATCCCAACCCAGTCACTGGTCTCGGAGATTAAAACACATTTTCTTGCTCTTTGATT
Organism: Scyliorhinus canicula; assembly: GCF_902713615.1. Classification (NCBI taxonomy): domain Eukaryota; kingdom Metazoa; phylum Chordata; class Chondrichthyes; order Carcharhiniformes; family Scyliorhinidae; genus Scyliorhinus; species Scyliorhinus canicula. Next base: position 103,675,265 of record NC_052148.1, on the reverse strand, counting down.
ATATGAGGCAATAGGTCCTTAAATGTTGAGCATTTGAAGCCAATTCTGACCTGACAATCTACCAGGAAGATGATCAATTCTAGCATATCTTTAATCAATGACATTTCCTATGTTTGCGCTGGGTGAAAATCTTAAAGGATTAACATCTGTATGAATGGGTATTAAGAAATGTTTGCTCTTGTTTGAAACCTGTCTATTATCTCTTACTAATGTCCGGTTTAAACTCAGACTCCAGGGAATTTGTGAATGATACTGAAAGGAAGCTCTAATCTTATTTCATAGAAAATCAAAAGCTGATCTAATTATACTGCAAAGGCTGCCAGTAAGGTTTAAATTAGAATTAAATATTTATCCCAGGGGAAATAAACACCATTTTGTGCTGTTAAATAAAATAGATTATTAGCACCATGGCACCACGGATTGCTGTCAATGTATTATGCCCTGCAGCTCTAATTTATTATAATAATAGTTGGTGTCGCAAATGGCTTGAGTTTGCGCATTTTATGTTAATTAGTGTTCAGAGGGTGACTTCTGATCAACAGATTAAAAGAGTCTCTTGATACCATGTCGGAGTCATTCATTGTTTAAGTCGCAAAGTTGTTTGTTTTGCGGGTTGATTAATGGAATGGAGGGAATTTAACATCTGGGTTTTGTGGACTGCATTGCTTCCCTGTGTTTTTCATTTAAAAATGTAATTTTGTTAAGTTCATCTCAAAAGCTGACTTTAAGCAAATTGAGGGGCGAGATTCTCCCAAAACGGGAGAAATCGTAAAGCTGCCGTAAAACCCGGGCGGGTTTTACGGCAGCGCGCCCCTTCCCGACGGGGGACCGATTCTGGTCCCCGGTCGGGGCTAGCAGCCCGACGCCGTAGGCTCCGGCAAGACGGGCTTAACGAAAATCGTTAAGCCCGCTTGCCGGAGTTAGCGCCGGCTGACGCGTCATATGACGTCAGCCGCACATGCGCAGTTTGGAAGACTCCAACCCGCGCATGCGCGGGTGACGTCATCGCGTTTTTGCGCGAAACCCGCGCGTGCGCGGGCCGGGTTGCCCCTCAGTCGCCCCGCGAATGGATACTGCGGGGCGGCGGAAGGACAAGTAGTGCGCGGGCATCGGGCCCGCTGCCCGCGATCGGTGCCCACCGATCGCGGGCCCATGGCACCCTTGGCACGGCCGTGGTACGGCCGTGCCAATCGGTGCCATGGTTATTAATAGCGAGTTTGTGACGCCGTTTTTACGAACGGCAAGACCAGGTGTGTTTGCCGTTCGTAAAAACGGCGGAAAGGGCTGGGACTTCGGCCCATCTAACAGCTGAGAATCGCTGCCGGCCGTAAAAAAACGGCGGCAGCGATTCGGGTCGGGACTTCGGCGGGGGGGGGGGGGGGGAGAATAGCGGGAGGGCGGCAAAAATGTCGGGAAGGCCCTCCCGCTATTCTCCCACCCGTCGTGGGGGGCGGAGAATTTCGCCTGAGAAGTTTGAAAAGGTCTCTGAAGTAGTCCTACAATTCTTGTGGAATTCGGCTGCTGGAGTGAGGCAGGGGTGCACAGTTTTCATCAACAGCCTGAGGACACAGAAGTCCCATTCTGTAACATGAATCAGTTGCCTGCCGGGGATTAATGCACAAGCAGAGGTGTAAGTTTAAAGCTATATCAATATGTTCAATTCAGAGTGAATTTAAGGCCCCGGCTTCTCAAATTGCCACAGGCCTGTTGTAGCCTCTGACAGGCAATACTACTTGTTATTTCAAAAACAGATACTATTATACTGCGTCATGATGACCACAACAGCATTTCAACTTCTGGGTTCAGCAGACCAGCGCTGAACAATCCCCAACAGCTGAACCATAGCAGAATTTGCAAAGTTTACATAGAATTTACAGTGCAGAAGGAGGCCATTCGGCCCATCGAGTCTGCACCAGCTCTTGGAAAGAGCATCCTACCCAAGGTCAACACCTCCACCCTATCTCCATAACCCAGTAACCCCACCCAACACTAAGGGCAATTTTGGACACTAAGGACAATTTAGCATGGCCAATCCACCTAACCTGCACATCTTTGGACTGTGGGAGGAAACCGGAGTACCCGGAGGAAACCCACGCACACACGGGGAGGATGTGCAGACTCCGCACAGACAGTAACCCAAGCCGGAATCAAACCTGGGACCCTGGAGCTGTGAAGCGATTGTGCTATCCACAATGCTACCGTGCTGACCAAAGTGGTCAGATGGAACAAAAGCAAGTTTAAAAAAATACTTTCCTGTGGAATCATAGTAGGCCTTGGGGTTCCGCCCCAGTCCCAGCCAAATTTTTCCCCTCCCGCTGGCAGTATCAGCTGCCAAAGCCCCTGCACAGCATTAACTCTTTACCGGGATCCACTTCCATGTAAAGGAATTGATTAAAACTGCAGGTATGTTCTGACTATTTGTTATGACAATTGCTATTGTCAGGCCTCATCATTTATTTTACTTTTTGTACAATAATATAATTGTATAATAATTTTAAACTAATGTTCAAGGGGGAGGGGAACCTATGTAAGGAGTCAAAGAAAGAGGGAGTAAGGACAAAAAAAAAGGTAGAAAAAGGAATAAGGAACGTGACAGGCGAAGAAACCAAGGGCAAAATTCAAACAAGGCAAAAGAGAAAAATATTGGGAGCAAGACAATGTGAAAAAGACAAACTTAAATGCTCTGTGCCTTAATGCACGGAGCATTTGCAATAAGGTGGATGAACTAATCGCGCAGATAGATATAAATGGGTATGATATCATTGGGATTACGGAACCATAGCTGCAGGGTGAACAGGGATGGGAACTGAACGTCCCAGGGTATTCAGTGTTTAGGAAGGACAGGCATAAAAAAAGGTGGTGGCGTGGCACTGCTGGTTAAAGAGGAAATTAACACAATAGTGAGAAAGGATATTAGCTCTGACAGTGTGGAGTGTGTATGGGTAGAGTTGAGAAATACCAAGGGGCAAAAAACATTAGTGGTGTCATATATGGACCCCCAAACGGCAGTGGTGATGTTGGGAATGGCATTATACACACAATTAGCGATGCATGTAATAAGGGAATATCGGTAATCATTCCTGTCTGGTGCAAAAGCAAAATGGGTAAGAGGGCCAATCTATGACTTACAAAGGAAATTAGAAATAGTATCCGATCCAAGGAAGAAGCATACAGATTGACCAAGAAAAATAATAGGTCTGAGGATTGGGAGCAGTTTAGAATTCAACAAAGAAGAACCAAGGGATTGATTAAGAAGGGAAAGTACAGTATGAAAGTAAGCTTGCAGAGAACATAAAGACTGACACTAAGACTTTCTATAGATACATGGGGAATAGATTTGTAAAGATAAATGTATGCCTCCTACAGACTGAAACAGGGGAATGTATAATAAAGGACAAAGAAATGGCGGAGCAATTGAATACTTGGTTCTGTCTTCACAAAAGAGGACACAAACCAGCGGACACCAGAAATGTTGGAGACATGTTTAGTGAGAGGGAAGAACTGAGGGAGATCAATATTAATAGAGAAATGGTGCTGGGAAAATTGGTGGGATTGAAGATGGATAAATCCCCAGGGCCTGATAATCTGCATCCCAGAGTACTTAAGGAGGTAGCTCTGGAAAAAGTGGATGCATTGGTGGCCATCTTCATGATTCTATAGACTCTGGAACAGTCCCTGCAGATTGGAGGGGAGCTAATGGCACTCCAATATTCAAAAAGGGAGGTAGAGAGAAAACAGGGAATTATGGCCCAGTAAGCCGAACATCGGTCGCGGGGAAAATTCTAGAATCCATTATCAAGGACTTTATTTGTTTTTAAATAAATTTAGAGTACCCAATTCTTTTTTTCCAATGAACATGCAATTTAACGAGGCCAATGCACCTACCCTGTACATTTTGGTTGTGGGGGTGAAACACACGAAAACACAGGGAGAATGTTCAAACTTCACACGGACAGTCACCCAGAGCCGGGATTGAACTTGGGACCTTGGCGCTGTGAGGCAGCAATGCTACCCACTGTGCCACCGTGCTGCCCATCAAGGACTTTATAGCAGAACATTTAGAAAGCAATGGCAGGATCAATCTAAGTCAGCATGGATTTATGAAGGGGAAATCATGCTTGACAATTCTGTTGGAATTCTTTGAAGGTGTAACTAGTATAGTTGACAAGGGGGAGCAAGTCGATGTGGTATATTTGGACTTTCAGAAGGTGTTTGACTAAGTTCCGCATAAGAGATTATTGTGCAAGATTAAAGTGTAAGGGATTGGGAGAAGTGTATTGAGGTGGATAGAAAACTGGTTGGCAGAGAGGAAACAAAGAGTAGGAATTAATGGGTCCTTTTCAAAGGACGGTAACTAGTGGGGCGCCACAGGGATCGGTGCTGGGACCCCAGCTATTCACAATATATATTAATGATTTGGATGAGGGCATAAAATGTAACATTTCAAAGTTTGCAGATGATACCGAGTTGGGTGGGAGGGTGAATTGTGACGAGGATGCAGAGATCGTACAGCATGATCTGGACAGGTTGGGCGAGTGGGCAAGTCAATGGCAGATGCAGTATAATTTGGATAAGTGTGTGGTTATTCACTTTGGAAGCAAACACAGGAAAAAGATTACTATCTGAACGGTTGTAAATTGGGAGAGGGGAGTGTTCAGCGGGACCTGGGTGTCCTTGTGCACCAGTCGCTGAAGGCACGCATGCAGGTGCAGCAGGCAGTAAGGAAGGCTAATGATATGTTGCCTTTCATTGTGAAAGGTTTCGAGTACAGGAGCAGGGATGTGTTGTTGCAATTATACAGGATCTTGGTGAGGCCACACCTAGAATATTGTGTGCAGTCTTGGTCTCCTTTTCTGAGGGAGGATGTTCTTGCTCTCGAGGGAGCACAGCGAAGGTTTACCAGACTGATTCCAGGGATGGCGGGACTGTCGTATGAGGAGAGATTGACTAGGTTAGGATTGTTCTCGCTGGAGTTCAGAAGAATGAGGGGGGATCTCATAGAGACTTATAAAATTCTAACAGGACTATACAGGGTAGATGCAGGGAAGATGTTCCTATTGGTGGATGGGTCCAGACCCGGAAGTCATAGTCTGATGATTCAGGGTAAACCATTTCGGACAGATATGTTGCGACATTTCTTCACCCAAAGAGTGGTGAGCCTGTGGGATTCATTACCACAGGAAGTAGTTGATTCTAAAACATTGAATATATTCAAGAGGCGGCTGGATATAGCACTTGGGGTGAATGGGATCAAAGGCTATGGGGAGAAAACAGGATTAGGCTACGGAGTTGGATGATCAGCCATGATCGTGATAAATGGCGGAGCAGGCTCGAAGGGTAGAAGGCCTCCTCCTGCTCCTATCTACTATATATCTATGTATCTATAATTAATTGCTGTAGATTTTCCAACAATGCAGTTTCTTTGGTTGTTCACAAAATTGTTACTAAAATTAAGAAAAGTAAAAATCTTACAACAAAGTTTGTAATGTATATTGCAGCTAACTGCCTATGTAGAGTTGTACTCAACTGTATTGTATGGATGGGAATTATGCTGGGGCATTAGAGTATACTGCTACAATCATGTGAGGGGCGGTAAAGATGATTCCACTGTCCCCCACTCCAAATCGCTCTGTAACAGGGTTGCTTTTGTGAATTTCGAACAATGAAGATATTAACTCACTTGTCGGTCTTTAACTATTTATGTGCTGATTGTAAATAATCTAGTCTGACAGGCATGCTTGAGTTTAAAAGGGTTTAGTTTTTCTTGAATTAGAAACCCACCCAGGTAAATCTCACCAGAATCTTACAAAATGTCAGGCTCAGACTGAAAACTGACGTGTGATTCTTCAGTTGCACAGACCAGTTTTCTCTCCAAATATTGAGTGGACGAGGTTTGCGCTGTCTCTCTGGTGGGGCGGAGCCTCATAGAGCCAGCACCCAGCACTACAGTGATCAGAGCACCCTTTAAAGATCAACCTAATGACCCCCACCACGGAGATCTCAGGAGCTTTCCCCCCTCCCCGACAATCTTCACCGGCATTCCATCCCCTCCTGACATTCATCACCCACATTCCATCCTTTCACCAACACCGTGGAAATATCACTGGCACTGCCCTCCCCCACTGGCTGTCCCCCCAAGGAGCTTCCACTCGGGACCACCCCTGGCACTGCCCCCTGGCATAGGTTGGCACTGCCAGGATGGCATTGCCAGATTGGCACAGTGCCAAACTGACAATGCCAACTGCTTGACATTTCCCTCTCTCCCCCGGGGGCTATACGTACCTCTGTGCCCCTGGAGGAATCCCCTCGGCTGCTTCCTGTTTGCCCAAGCCTATTGTAAACCTCGCTGGTGTCCCGTCGGTGAGGTATGAATATTTAGAATATTTAGTTGTGGGGGATCATGTGGTGGGGGCCTTGTTAATAATTTTTTAAGAAATGGAATTAATCTATTCAGATGAGGTTCATGCCCTTTGTGGGCGAGGAAATCCCATTGACAACTGTGGGACCAAAAGATCCTGCCGCCATCTACTGACGGACCGCTTCCCGCCGCCAAGAAACATGTTGCAGGGAGGCCAGAGAATCTCACCCAGTAAAAAAATTTATGAAGGTAAATCCACATCTCAACCATCGCATCCCACGTGTAACCCACAAATACTCAATCGCTCCACCCGTGACGAACAATGGCAGCTGCGGTAACCACCTACAAGATGCACTGCAGGAACTTACCACGGCTATTTTGACAGAACCTTCCAAACCCATGCCTCTACCATCCAGAAGGATATGGGTAGCAGATACCTGGGAACACCGTCACCTGGAGGTCTCCTTGAACCCACTCACCATCCTGACTTGGAAATATATCGTCGTTCCTTCACTGTCACTGGGTCAAAACCCTGGAACTCCCTCCCTAATAGCAATGTGGGTGTACCTACATCTCAGGGACTGCAGCGGTTCAAGAGACAGCTCACCATCACCTTGTGAATGGCAATGAGGAATGGACAATAAATACCGGCTTAGTTAATGATGCCCACATCCCGTAAATGAATTTTAAAAATATAATCGCACACACAAGCATGTGAAACTTACAAGTCATAATGTAGGTAGTTTCTTAGTCAATTAAAGTTCAATGCTGAAAGGTAAAAAAGATGGGAGTTCAGTGTTTATCAATCCTTTACTGGTATGTGCGGCTGCGGCAGAAATTTGTCACACGATAATGGTTCCAGGCATGAGAAACTTCAGTTATGAGGATATATTGGAGAGGTTTGGATTGTTCTCCTTAGAGAGAAGGTGGCTAAAAGGAGATTATTTTAATATAAATTTAGTGTAGCCAATTATTTTTTTCCAATTAAGGGGTAATTTAGCGTGGCCAATCCACCTACCCTGCACATCTTTGGGCTGTGGGGGCGAAACCCACGCAAACATGTGGAGAATGTGCAAACACCACACGGACAGTGACCCAGAGTCAGGATTGAACCTGAGACCTCGGTGCCGTGAGGCAGCAATGTTAACCACTGCGCCACCGTGCTGCCGCTAAAAGGAGATTTGAGATTCAAAATCATGGGGGGGTGTGGCGCTAACAATTATACTCAAAGCCGAGAGACTAGTACAATAGAGGCTTTATTGCTGTACGATGTTGTCCCTCCATCTGCAACAGTAGACTTAGGGTCTGAGCAGCTCTCATACATTTATACATAAGCTCCCTGTGGGCGGAGCTAGCCGGCAGGGGCTGACCGGAGGAACCTGTATTACAGGTACAGGCATACATCCCCCTACTGCAGTACACATAACTACAGTGGTTATCTCACCACATTCACCCCCTGTAAAAAATGAGTCCGGCGGGGGTGACATGTAACTCTAATACAAAGGATGCTATTTACAAGAGGGTCCAACAAGGAAAATCAAGAGTCCATCCGGTTGGCAGGTTACAGGTTGAGCCGAATCGGTGGTCGGACGTTCCGCTGTGATCGGCGTAGCTGTGGTGGTGATGGCCCCGATGGTGCAGGTGCTGGCGGTGTTGGTGCTGTCTGCTGGCGGGATGACTCCGAGAGCAAGCCGAAATCTTCCGTGTCCTCCAGGGTGGGCAGGGGGATGAGGGATGGACTTGATGGGGACGAATAGGGGGGCGCTGGGGTTGGCGCAGGAAGGGGTGTGGGCATGGGATCGGCACCTGAGGGAGCCAGGTCCCGGAGCGAGACTGTGTCCTGGCGGCCGTCGGGGAACTCCACATAGGCATACTGAGGGTTGGCGTGGAGAAGGCGTACTTTGTCCACCAGGGGTTCCGCCTTGTGGTGCCGTACATGCCTACGGAGAAGGACTGGGCCCGGAATCGGGAGCCAAATCGGGAGCGACACTCCGGATGTGGACTTCCTAGGGAAGGCAAAAACGCGTTCATGGGGTGTACTGTTAGTTGCGGTGCACAGTAGCGACCAAATGGAATAGAGCGCGTCAGGGAGGACCTGCTGCCAGCGAGCGGCTGGGAGGTTCCTGGACCGTAGGGCCAGCTGGACGGCCCTCCATACCGTCCCGTTCTCCCTCTCTACCTGCCCGTTTCCCCGGGGGTTGTAGCTGGTCGTCCTGCTGGAGGCGATACCCCTGCTGAGCAGGAACTGACGCAGCTCATCCCTCATGAATGAGGATCCCCTGTCATTGTGGATATAGTCGGGGAAACCGAACAGGGCGAAAATGGAATCCAGGGCCTTGATGACGGTGGCAGACGTCATATCTGGGCATGGGATGGCAAAGGGGAACCTAGAAAATTCATCGACCACACTAAGGATGTAGGTGTTGCGGTCGGTGGAGGGAAGGGGCCCTTTGAAATCCACGCTGAGGCGTTCAAAGGGGCGGGATGCTTTCACCAGGCACGCGCGATCTGGCCGGTAGAAGTGCGGCTTGCACTCCGCACAGATCTGGCAGTCCCTGGTGACTGTCCGTACTTCCTCGACGGAGTAGGGCAGATTGCGGGCTTTGATCAGATGGTACAAGCGGGTGACCCCCGGATGGCAAAGGCTGTCGTGCAAGGCACGGAGCTGGTTCACTTGTGCACTGGCACATGTACCTCGGGAGAGGGCGTCTGGGGGCTCGTTGAGCTTGCCGGGGCGATACAAGATCTCGTAGTTAAAGGTGGAGAGCTCGATTCTCCACCGCAAGATTTTGTCATTCTTGATCTTGCCCCGCTGCGTGTTGTTGAACATGAAGGCTACCGACCGTTGGTCAGTGAGGAGAGTGAATCTCCTGCCGGCCAGGTAATGCCTCCAGTGCCGCACCGCTTCAACGATTGCCTGGGCTTCCTTTTCGACAGAGGAATGCCGAATTTCGGAGGCGTGGAGGGTGCGTGAAAAGAATGCCACGGGTCTGCCGGCCTGATTCAGCGTGGCGGCAAGGGCGACATCTGAAGCATCGCTCTCTACTTGGAAAGGCAGAGTCTCGTCTACGGCGTGCATCCCCGCCCTGGCTATGTCAGATCGAATGCAGGCGAAGGCCTGTTGTGCCTCGGCCGAGAGGGGAAAATGTGTGGACTGGATAAGTGGCCGGGCCTTGTCTGCGTATTGCGGGACCCACTGGGCGTAATAAGAGAAAAACCCAAGGCAGCGTTTGAGGGCCTTGGGGCAGTGGGGAATTGGGAGCTCCATGAGGGGGCGCATGCGGTCGGGATCGGGCCCCAGTAGTCCGTTTTGGACTACGTAGCCAAGGATGGCTAAGCGGTCTGTGCGGAACACGCATTTCTCCTTGTTGTACGTGAGATTAAGGAGAGATGCGGTGTGGAGGAATTTATAAAGGTTGGCATCATGGTCCTGCTGGTCATGGCCGCAGATGGTGACATTGTCGAGGTACGGGAAGGTGGCCTGCAATCCGTACCGGTCAACCATTCGGTCCATTTCTCGCTGAAAGACCGAGACCCCATTCGTGACGCCGAAGGGAACCCTCAGAAATTGGTACAGACGACCGTCCGCCTCGAAGGCAGTGTAGGGACGGTCCGATTTACGGATAGGGAGCTGGTGGTAGGCGGATTTCAGGTCAATAGTAGAGAAGACCCGGTACTGTGCAATCTGATTGACCATATCAGAAATGCGGGGGGAGGGGGTACGCGTCGAGCTGCGTGTACCGGTTGATGGTCTGGCTGTAGTCCACGACCATCCTGTGCTTCTCCCCGGTCTTAACCACTACCACCTGGGCTCTCCAAGGGCTGTTGCTGGCCTCGATGATACCCTCCCGAAGCAGCCGCTGGACTTCGGACCTGATGAAGGCCTTGTCCTGGGTGCTGTACCGTCTGCTCCTGGTGATGACGGGCTTGCAATCCACAGTCAGATTAGCAAAGAGGGAGGGGGGCTCGACCTTGAGGGTCGCGAGGCCGCAAACGGTGAGGGGAGGTGGGGTCCACCGAATTTGAGGGTGAGGCTCTGGAGATTGCACTGGAAATCCAGGCCTAGCAAGAGTGAAGTGCAGAGGTCGGGGAGAATGTACAGACGGAAACGGTCGAATTCCACACCCTGTACAGTGAGTTTAACCAGGCAGAAACCCCGGATCGGGACAGAGTGGGAACCGGAGGCAAGGGAGATCTGCCGGTCGGCGGGATGGATCGCAAGGGAATAGCGCCTTACCGTGTCCGGGTGGACGAAGCTCTCGGTGCTCCCGGAGGCGATGAGGCAGGGGGTCACATGGCCGTTGACCAGCACCGATGTGGAAGAGGGTGCCAGGTTGCGAGGACGGGACTGGTCGAGCGTAACGGAGGCGAGCAGTGGTTGGTCGGCGGTTGAGTCAGATGAGTCCGACGAGGAGCGGTAGCGACCCGTGTCCCGTGATGGCGGCCCCTGGAGACGAGATGGCGGCATCCGCAGTACCTGTGGGTAAAATGGCGGCGTTCATGGAGCGCACGTTATGGGGTCGGAACAAAATGGCGGCGCCCATGGAATGCACATGGCTGTGGTGGATGAAGATGGCGGCGCCCATGGGGCGCACGTGGCGGGGGCGGCAAAAGATGGCGGCGCCCACTGATCGCACGTGGGGTCGGAGGAAGCGGACGGCGGGGCCCATTGAGGGAGCGGCTGAGGCGTGGGGACCGGCGGCGCGATAGCGGCGACCGTCCGGGACTGACACACCGCTGCAAAGTGGCCTTTCTTGCCACAAGCTTTGCAGGTCGCTGTGCGGGCCGGGCAGCGTTGGCGAGGGTGCTTCTGTTGGCCGCAGAAGTAACAGTGGGGACCCCCAGGGGGTGCGGTGCGGCGGGCAGCGCAGGCATAGTGCGCGGGGGCGGCTGCTGGGGGGGCCGTTTGCGGGGTCCACGAGGGGTAGGACGGATGGGCCGGGGGAGCCGTTTGCGGGGTCCACGAGGGGTAGGACGGGTGGGCCGAGTGGCTAGCGGAGTAAGTTTGCGCACTACGGGAGGCCGCCATGGAAAACGCCAGAGCCTTTGCGGCCGCGAGGTCGGGGGCCACCCCTTCCAGCAGTCGTTGCCGGATGGGGTCCGATGCAATGCCTGTAACGAAGGCATCGCGCATGAGTAACTCAGAATGTTCCGTGGCTGTGAGGGCCCGGCAGTCGCAGTCTTGTACCAGAGGTATAAGGGCCCTCCAGAAGTCCTCAATCGACTCACCCGGCTGCTGGACGCGAGTAGAAAGTTGATGCCTCGCAAACAGGGTGTTCGTCGATGGTGCACAATTGTCCTTGAGCAGTTCCATAGCTGCGGTGTAGTCGGTCGCATCTCGAATGAGCGGAAAGACGCTGGAGCTAAGTCTGGAGTACAGGAGTTGCTTTTTCTAAGCCTCTGTCGGGGGAGGGTCTGCTGAAGAGATGTAGGCCTCGAAGACTGCGAGCCAGTGATCAAAGTCTTTTCTGGCATGAGGCGAATGCGGATCCAGCTGCAGACGGTCAGGCTTGACTCTGATGTCCATGGTGACTGGGAAATCGTACAGCAATAAATTTTGGCGCTAACAATTATACTCAAAGCCGAGAGACTAGTACAATAGAGGCTTTATTGCTGTACGATGTTGTCCCTCCATCTGCAACAGTAGACTAAGGGTCTGAGCAGCTCTCATACATTTATACATAAGCTCCCTGTGGGCGGAGCTAGCCGGCAGGGGCTGACCGGAGGAACCTGTATTACAGGTACAGGCATACATCCCCCTACTGCAGTACACATAACTACAGTGGTTATCTCACCACAGGGGGCAGGACAGAGTAGATAGGGAGAAACAGTTCCCGCTCGTAAAAGGGTTAAAAGTGAGAGGGCACAGATTTAAAATGATTTGCAGAAGAAGTAAATATGATGTGAGAAAATACTTTTTCGCACAACGAGAGGTTCAGGTCTGGACAGCACTACTGGGTGGTGGAGGCATTCAAGATTTGAACAGAAACAATGTGCAGAGGGACGGGGGGGGGGGGGGGAGCAGGGAAATGACAGTGAGGTATAATGATTGTTTGGAGATCCAGTGCAGACATGATGGGCTAAATGGCCTCCTTCTGCGCTGTAACAATTCTGTGATGCTTTGAAGAGAGGTAGGGCCTTGACATGAGGAAGCAGGGGAAATATTACTGTCCCAATGTCAGGTTTTTCTACGCTATTGTTCTCGGAGTTTTTGTGCTGTATTCAAAAGAGCTTTCAAAAATGGTTAGGCCAGTCACAGAACCCTCTCTCCCCATAATTATTTCTAGAATATATTTGGTTAGCTGATGTCTGAATCGACCGTGGCTTTTGTTTCATGGCCAAGGTGATTAGCTTCTATAATGTCCCAGCCATTAACCCTTGAATATCCGTGATCAATCTTAATGAGTTAAGCAGAACATTGTTCCATGTTGCTATTGTACTCATAGCCTTTCTGTCTCCGCTTGAGAGGCAGCCTTATAGAAATGCAAATGTGAAGCCCAGCACAGTTTTTCAGTAAATCCTTTTGAAGAAGTACTTGACCTGGTAGTTGTTAAATGCCATAGGGGCCGGTATAGCACAGTGGGCTAAACAGCTGGTTTGTAATGTAGAACAATGCCAGCAGCGCGGGTTCAATTCCCGTACCGGCCTCCACAAACAGGCGCTGGAATGTGGTGACTCGTGGCTTTTCACAGTAACTTCATTGAAGCCTACTTGTGGCAATAAGCCATTATTATTATTAGAAGGATGTTGTGTCATGTCTGAATTGTAATTCACAATTGGATCTTTCCAGGAAATTGGCCAACACGAGATGTCAGTTGACTTGTAGCAGCCAACTTAAGTCAGTGTCTTTTCTTGCTTTGATAAACGTTCTTTTTTTAACAGTTTAATAGATGTTCAATCAACCAGAAAAATTACAAATTGATATCACTCATTCGCAAGTCATTGTGGTAGTTTCTGCCTGAATGGGACAGAGGAGCAGGATCAGCGGAATGTTAAATTGATAGCTCAGTCATTACCTGTCTCTTATCCTCATTTAATAATGGAGTGCCATTTGCAATTTACCATACCAAAATCACATATCTAGACAGCTTTTAGACATTATGGGGGTGATTCTCTGCCCCTGTTCGGCAAAGGTTATGGTCGGAAACTTCATGAGCCTGTCATAATGGGATTTGCGACCGGGAGATCTCAGCATGAAATCTTTCCCACACCCCCACACTCCAATAGGCGTTGCAACCAGCTTTACGCCCATCATTAATTTTAAAACATTTTAATATTCAATATCGGCTTAACGCCGAATCTTCTGGGAATACCAGATGTTCCACCTGCCAGAGTGACGTAATGCTGGCGGGAATCACTACTGGTCTCCAAAAACAGAGACTGTGGGTGCGATTCTACCCCAAATTTTCTAAGTTAATTTGCGGCAGGATTTTCAGGGAGTTTCCCGTCGGCTCTGCTGGCGAGTTCTCCACCGCTATTCAATGACACTTAGTCACTTTTTTGGGGCCTGGGGCGTTTCTCACCGTTTTAGCCCACACTTAGGGCGCCATTCTCTGGGCTCGTTACGCTCTCGCTCAAGTGTAACGAGGCCTGTGAATAGTGGGAGAGGCCAAAAACAAGACCCGGGCCGGGCTTTAAACAGTTTGCGATGCAACTGGCTCCCTGCCGTAGGCAAAATCGGGATCTCACCACAGCTTGGTGAGAAACACTTATCACCACCCAAGCCCATTTTCATACAATTAACGAGAGCCACCCCATATCCAATGGCCTCCCATCATTCAGCAGCCTCCCCAGTAAGTGGCCACACTGGTGCCAATTAGTACTCCATTTGAAAACATGAACTTGGTGGAAGATCTTCTGTGGGCAGCCGAGGAGGTGAGTAGCCATCTTAGCATACAGGCAAAGAGCTCGAAGCATTGGGATTGTTGCCCCTGTGCTCAGGGGGGGGGGGGGCCTCAGCCGGGGGTGTGGGACCCTCTGGAGGGGTGAGGCGGGAGGTGCTGAGGGGACAACCAGGGGCCAACCGCTCGTACACCACCATGCCAACCCTGGAGCGTGTTTATCCAATTTGGGGGCAACACTTGTCCCTGCCCTTTTGCCCCACCAAAAACCCATAACCCCCACCAACTGCTGAGCCCTTTGGCTGCGTGGCTGAAGGCTGTTGCTGGTAGGGAATTGGCAATCGTGGTTAAGTGAGCACTTCACAGGACAGCACGGGTGGCGCAGTGGGTTAGCACTGCGGCCTCACGGCACCGACGTCCCAGTTTTGATCCTGGCTCTGGGTCACTGTCCGTGTAGAGTTTGCACATTCTCCCTGTGTTTGCGTAGGTTTCGCCCCCACAACCCAAAAATGTGCATTGGCCACGCTAAATTGCTGCTTAATTGGAAAAAATGTATTGGGTGCTCTAAATTTTTCAAAAGAATGAGCACTTCATACGTGCCAAGTGGATTCCTGTGGGTGGGCGGGTCATGTAGCATGTGGGAGTCATTACCTAGCATCCCAATCACACCCTGATACCTGGACACTGTGCTTGAACACTGCGGGAGGCAACACCACATGCACATGTGAACACCCAGGGGGTGGGACACAGCTCTGCGGACATGTCCACGGCTGGAGGGTGGGTGAACTTCACGGGGGGGGTGGGGGTTGGGAATGCCCGGAGAGATGGGCAAAGGGTTCGGGGGTCATTGCGGAAGGAAGTGACAAGGCATCATAATGGTTGTGCAAAAAGGTGTTTAATGTGCTGTATGATAACCCATTCCCGGTGGTGCCGTCCCCTCAACGCCCCCCACCTACCTACCCCACCCCCCTCTTGGTGCCCTCGGTGGTCCACAACGTGTCTGGCCCTCCTAGATCTACCACTATGTCTCGGTGTTTCCCCAGGATACACATCTGAAGCGGAGGCAGCCAGCTGCCTACCTCATCCCGTGGCCTTCGATGCTCCTGGCGGGCATCCTCTGGGGGCTCTGGGGCCAGAGGACCCTGGCTCACTTGTCGACGACACCTGCATAGCGGTGCCGCCCAGTCCCATGTGCTGACCTTGAGATGCGGCCTCATTAGGGGGTGGAACTCGACGGAGTCCCAAGGTTTTCTACACGTACATAAAAAGCAAGAAGGTAGCCAGGGAGAGGGTTGGCCCACTGAAGGGCAGGGGAGGGAATCTATGTATGGAGCCAGAGGAAATGGGCGAGGTACTAAACAAATACTTTGCATCAGTATTCACCAAAGAGAAGGAATTGGTGGATGTTGAGTCTGGAGAAGGGTTTGTAGATAGCCTGGGTCACATTGAGATCCAAAAAGACGAGGTGTTTGGTGTCTTGAAAAATATTAAGGTGGATAAGTCCCCAGGACTTGATGGGATCTACCCCAGAATACTGAAGGAGGCAAGAGAGTAAATTGCTGAGACCTTGATAGAAATTTTTGGATCCTCACTGTCTTCAGGTGAAGTCCCTGAGGACTGGAGAATAGTCAATGTTGTTCCTTTGTTAAAGAAGAGCAGCAAGGATAATTCAGAGGTCTACAAAATTATGAGGGGCATAGACAGAGTGGATGGTCAGAGACTTTTTACCAAGGTAGAGGGGTCAATTACTAGGGGGCATAGGTTAAAGGTGAGAGGGGCAAGGTTTAGAGGAGATGTACGAGGCAAGTTTTTTACACAGAGGGTAGTGGGTGCCTGGAATTCGCTACCGAAGGAGGTGGTGGAAGCAGGGACAATAGTGACGTTTAAGGGGCATCTTGACAAATACATAAATAGGATGGGAATAGAGGGATATGGACCCTGGAAGTGTAGAAGATTTTAGTTCAGATGGGCAGCATGGTTGGCGCAGGCTTGGAGGGCTGAAGGGCCTGTTCCTGTGCTGTACATTTTTTGTTCTTTGGATCTGGTGCCCACCGTCACAACTCCATGGGACAGATCCGAGTTGGCATTCAGCACCCCCTCCACCCTGTCGGTGTTCATACGGCCCTGGATTTACTTTGGGGTGGAGGGGCAGCTGGTTCGAGCCCCGGGATAGGCCGGCTCCATCGGCTGGAGGACCTGCGGGAGAATGGCCATGGGGTCAGTGAGAGGAATGGGCCAGTCAATCAGTAAGGCAATCTGTACTCATGTTAGACTGGTCCTCTGGGTGAAGCCTGTGGTTTCTCACCTCTGCAGTGTCCGCCAGCCTCCGTATGGGTGACCGAACTATTCTCGGCCAGCCCGGCCACCTGCAGGGCCCAATCCTCGAAGGAGGCGACTACTCTGATGGCTGGCACCCCACTACCAGTCTGGGCTCTCTCCCGCCGATTGTGGGAGAGGTTTTCCTGAGGAGATGCAGAGAGGACATCATTAGCCACATGATGTGTTTCATAGTGGTGGGAGAGGGGTTGTGAAGGCGGAAGGGGGAAGAAGGGAGGGCTGGGGGTCACCTGGGGAGTTGGGAGGGTGGATGCTCCCTTGGCTGGGTGTTAGTGGGGGGGGGGGGGTTAGTGTCTACTCACCAGTCCTCCTTGTCACACTCCCCGAGCTGACAGCTGCTTCCACCTCATCTTACAGTGGCTGCCTTGTGGCTCATCCTCCGGGACACTCGGCGGAACAGGACACCCCCTGTTGTCCACTGTCTAGGATCCTTCCCAGATCTGCATCCCCGAATCTTGGGGCTGGTCTCCTCGGCGCCATTGTTGCGAGCTGGTTGGGGTTGGCTGAGCAAGTGCAGCGTAAGTGCTGCTCGGGCTTGTTAGCAGGGAGCTGGCGAGAGCGGTCCCGACGCATCAGCTGGCGCGCCATGCGGCGAGAAGCCCATGAGACCTCGTTAAGTGGACCAATTAACATTGAATAGCTTTGCCGGCCTCGCTGGGACAAGCGCCAGGAAGCTTGCGGCAGTTCTCACTCGCGACCACACTTCGGACTTTTCCCTGCGTATCGCGCCCTTAGAATTTCTGTTCACACTGGGGAGCTGAACAAAGATCAGGCCGGCATTTTGAAAGGGTGCCCCAATCTCTAAGTGATCTTGTGGTTTCCCAAAATCCCCACCCATGGGCAATGTCACCTTTCACACACATGGACACCAACTCACACCCCTCAAGTGACACCCCACTATGGAGTCCCTGGGGGTCCCCCCCTTTTCAATCTCTCCAGGCGCCTTACAGCACCCCCTCCCTTATAGGACCCCCACTCATCATGCACCCAATCTCCCGGAGGCCCCTATTTACCTGCCATGCACTCCCCCACCCTTCAAACCCGCCCTCCACGGTCATTTCATGGGCATGGCTCCCTCACTCCCTGACCCTTGGCAGTGCGGCCCTGGCACGGGCACCCTTGCACTACCACCCTGATACCCAGGCAGTGCTCCTGCTGCCTTGACAGTGCCATCTGCCAGGGTGGCAGTGCCAAGGAGCCAGTTGGGCAGTGCCAAGGTGCCCACGTTCCAGGAGGAGGGCCAGGGGGCCACCCTGTCCTTACCTTGACCACCCAAGGGTCTCCGATGACCCAAGGGATCCCTTGGGTGCCGTTCCGCCTGGTCCACATTTGTGTGGACTAGTACTGATCAGTGCCCGACTACAGCCTCCCTGGGGAGGCCGGAGAATTGAGCTTTGCTGGTAGATCATTAGTAGGTTTCCGACCTACTTCCCCGAGCTTCATTCGGTCCAGCCCATTTGGGTCAGAGTTCCAACTCCGACAGCTCGCGGGACTCCGGAGAATCTCGCGAGGCACAAATCCTGTCGGGAGGCTCCCTGCAGGACTGTCCCGGCAGTCTCCCGCCGCGCTGTGCTCTCGCTTGAGCGCAACGTGGACGGGAAATCGCGTCCCAGATGTGGTGATCACGCTGGGGTCTCGGAGGCCAGTGTAGCTCCTAGGTGGTCAGGGACATGGTAGGGCATGCCGTCCTGGCACTGTCAGGTTGGCAAAGCTAGGGGTAGGTTCTGAAGGAGTGGGGCCTGAAAGATAGGGGCCTTTAGATGATCCCATGGTAGGGATTTGCTTTATGTGGAGGGGCTGATGGGCAGGGGCGGCACCGATGTCCTGAAAACCGGAGATTAGTGGGAGGGGTGGGGGGGGGGTGGTGGTGGTGGCAATGCACGAAGACCCAGTGCCAGTGATTAGGGGTGGGGCCTGATGCCGGTGATGATGGGGGAGGGGTGTCTTTAACCAGGATTTCAGATCAGGATGCGTTTTTTAAAGGTCTCTGTGGCATTGAGCTTGCTGCCCCTCACAATGATGGCATAAAACATGGCCCCCTTCTAAAGAATGACAAAAGTGTGGGAAGATCCCGATGGAGAACATGCTGGTTTCTCTGGGGATAAACACCGCGGTTTTCATTTGGGAAAATTCCGCCCTATGGCTATTGCAACTGCAATTTCCTCTCCTATTTCTTATAATACTCTGGGTGAAAACTATCAGGTCCTTGAGATTTGTTAAACAGACAATCCTAGCTCGAGACTCAGAGATTCACCAATAAAGCAAAATATTAGTAATTTTCAAAATTGTGGCAGAGTTTATGCAACTGTGTAATATTCAGAACATAATTTAAAAATCAGTAAATAGGTCATTCAGGAACAGTTAATAACCATGCTGAGGCAGTTATTTGAATACACTTAGAGGGACTTGAGCTCATCCAAAAGGAAGCAAGCTTGTCGGGCCAGATCTCCTTTGTTTCCTAAATTCTTACCTGACTATAATCATATGGCTCAGTGTTACATCCATTAGACACAGCCATTTTCTGAAAGTGCTCATGCTCAAGCTGAGTTACATGATACAGAAGGAGACCATTCAGCCCTTTTTTACATATACTGGCTCTTCGAAAAAGCCAACCAATCAATGCCATGTCACTTCGGCATTTCCTTTGGGAGGGTAATGTCGAACCTGCTTTGACCATCCTTTCAGGCTATGTACTCTGTAACAACACAATGCATTGAAAAAAATCCTCAGTTTATTTCTAGTTCTTTTGCCACTTATCTTAAATCTATAACTTTTGGTTACCTTTACCTGCTCAATTTCTAATCATTTTCTAAAACATGGCCCCCTTCTAAAGAATGACAAAGTGTGGGAAGATCCCGACGGAAAACTTGCTTGTTTCTCTGGGGATAAACACTGTGGTTTTCATTTGGGAAAATTCTGCCCTATGGTTTCCAATGTTTCCAATGCCTCAGAAGATAATGCATCGCATGTTGATGGATCGGGATTGCTCTGAGCTGAACCAACAGACCCCTGTCAGGGTAGGGCAATGATGAGATTACTAAAATTGATCGCAGTGTATCCAACATAGAAACCAGTCAATATTCTTATCCCTGATTGCTGTCTCAGGACCCCTGATGGAAAGGATGCCTTTGTACATTTTGCACAAAGATAGAAATGAGTTCAGGTGTGATGCATCCATTATTGAATAGGCTGCCAACACCACCGTTCTATAGAACGCAGACGTAGGAGATCCGCTCACAAAATGTTGTAACATTTGGGTATGTTCATGAATAAAATTATGAATGACCAAATATGAAAAATATCTTTTAAAAGTTCAAACATATTTCAAATTCAAGTTAGATTGCGCTGATTTTTGAAAATATTGTTCTGTCCCCAGTGATCTGATTGATGTGCTTCTTATTTCTGTGTGTAGTGGTTTAAGAGTGGAGAGAGAGCTTTTCCAGAAGATTGATTTTGATAATGGCAAATACAGCACACAGGATTACCCATTTGAAAAGATGCTGTTCGCTTGCTGGCTGTCTCGTGATTAGCAGTAATTGCTGCCTGATTATCACTTTTCTGGAAGCACTTTGTGCTCACGCCATCCGACCCTCAGCCTTGATCAAATCCTCTCACAGAACTGAATCATTTCTCTTATCAAAGAGAAATGTATTCTAGCTGCTGATAGCATTGGCTCTTAACACCTTTGATTTGATAAATAAAACAGATGGATCTATTTGCAGGTTAGCAGTAACAATTCACAATTTTGATTGATTTTAGTACTGTGTAATTGGGTTATTATCATATAATATTTGATATGGCTGAGCCATCCGGCGTTGCCTAGGTAGTGGGATCATTTTAGCATAAAGGGGCTCCTGCAGTAGCAACATTATCTTTCAGTTGTCGAATCTGCACAAATGATATGTTGAAGTGTCCACTCCAAATGTTTCTGTTGAATTCTGTGATAGCACGGAGTGATGGAAAGATTGCCACTTTTCCCTAGGTTATCAATTTTATCAGTAGCTCTGAGCAGCAAAAGAATACTAAACTGAAATGCACACTTTGCAGGAGGCGGCAAAGTTTGCAATATTGAGATAATTGCAGGAGAAAGGCTATTCACTCAAGTGTTGTGAAAGTCTTTTGGAGACAGTGTAGTAGTCTCATGCATTGTTGATTTCTATTCTTATTCTATTTACCTAGCTCTAAATACTTTCGCCAGTGAAGCAGGGAGTCACCATGAATATGTAGCACCGTCTCTGGATATAAACACAAAGGGCAAAATTTCCATCATTGTGATTGTCACATTCATGCTGTACACATGCGCAAGGACGTGTTTGCACTGTTGCCATGTGAATGTGCTTGTTCTGTCCAGTTTTAGGCTGCAAGCAGGAGAATTGTGCAAATGGCATTAATTTCATGCAAACAAAAAAGGGCTCTTCCAGAACTGCCTGTGGTTAATGTTTATCTCTCAGCTGAGAGCATCATGTATGACCTGCACTAAAGAAGCTCTTATTTTTATGTGATGGTCTTTGTTCATAACAAAACATGGGCGAATGTAAATTTATAATTCTACTGCTGTAATGACAGCTCAGCAATCGGGAGGAATCAAAGAATTGTTTAAAGAAATCAGAAACAGAAATAGCATTAACAAGAGTTGTGCTGCACTGAGTTAGGGAGCTGGGTGTTCCTCACTGCTGTTCTCAATCCTATCACTTACTGTTAGAAGTACATCAAAGCACATATTTGTAACTTAGATGCATATTAATTGGACCACCCTCAGTAGCTGGCATAGTAACAGGCCATAAATGTGACTTTCCATTCATATCTGTGAATCAGCTCCCTCCCTCCAAAACATAGATAGAGAATAGATAGAGTAATACAGCACAGAACAGGCCCTTCGGCCCACGATGTTGCGCCGAACTTTTGTCCTAGGTTAATCATAGAATTTTGGACAATTTTTCATGGCCAATCCACCCAACCTGTACATCTTTGGACTGTGGGAGGAAACCGGAGTACCCGGAGGAAACCCACGCAGTCACGGGGAGGATGTGCAGACTCCACACACAGTGACCCAAGTCGAAATCGAACTTGGGACCCTGGAGCTGTGAAGCAATTGTGCTATCCACAATGCTACCGTGCTGCCCTTAAGAAGTTAACCTACACTCCATTATTCTACCCTAATCCATGTACCTATCCAATAGCCGCTTGAAGGTCCCTAACTTTTCCGACTCAACTACTTCCACAGGCAGTGCATTCCATGCCCCCACTACTCTCTGGGTAAAGAACCTACCTCTGACATCCCCTCTATATCTTCCACCATTTATCTTAAATTTATGTCCCTTTGTAATGGTGTGTTCCACCCAGGGAAAAAGTCTCTGACTGTCTACTCTATCTATTCCCCTAATCATCTTATAAACCTCTATCAAGTCGCCCCTCATCCTTCTCCGTTCTAATGAGAAAAGGCCTAGCACCCTCAACCTTTCCTCGTGTGACCTACTCTCCATTCCAGGCAACATCCTGGTAAATCTCCTTTGCACCTTTTCCAAAGCTTCCACATCCTTCCTAAAATGAGGTGACCAGAACTGCACACAGTACTTCAAATGCGGCCTGACCAAGGTTTTGTACAGCTGCATCATCACCTCATGGCTCTTAAATTCAATCCCTCTGCTAATGAACGCTAGCACACCATAGGCCTTCTTCACAGCTCTATCCACTTGAGTGGCAACTTTCAAAGATCTATGAACATAGACCCCAAGATCTCTCTGCCCCTCCACATTGCCAAGAACCCTACCATTAACCCTGTATTCCGCATTCATATTTGTCCTTCCAAAATGGACAACCTCACACTTGTCAGGGTTAAACTCCATCTGCCACTTCTCAGCCCAGCTCTGCATTCTATCTATGTCTCTTTGAAGCCGACAACAGCCCTCCTCACTATCCACAACTCCACCAATCTTCGTATCATCTGCAAATTTACTGACCCACCCTTCAACTCCCTCATCCAAGTCGTTAATGAAAATCACAAACAGCAGAGGACCCAGAACTGATCCCTGCGGTACGCCACTGATAACTAGGCTCCAGGCTGAATATTTGCCATCCACCACCACTCTCTGTCTTCTATCGGTTAGCCAGTTTGTTATCCAACTGGCCAAATTTCCCACTATCCCATGCCTCCTTACTTTCTGCATAAGCCTACCATGGGGAACCTTATCAAATGCCTTACTAAAATCCATGTACACTACATCCACTGCTTTACCTTCACCCACATGCTTGGTCACCTCCTCAAAGAATTCAATAAGACTTGTAAGGCAAGACCTACCCCTCACAGATCCGTGCTGACTATCTCTAATCAAGCAATGCCTTTCCAGATGCTCAGAAATCCTATCCCTCAGTGCCCTTTCCATTACTTTGCCTACCACTGAAGTAAGACTAACTGGCCTGTAATTCCCAGGGTTATCCCTATTCCCTTTTTTGAACAGGGGCACGACATTCGCCACTCTCCAATCCTCTGGTACCACCCCTGTTGACAGCGAGGACAAAAAGATTATTGCCAACGGCTCTGCAATTTCATTTCTTGCTTCCCATAGAATCCTTGGATATATCCCGTCAGGCCCGGGGGACTTGTCTATCCTCAAGTTTTTCAAAACGCGCAACACATCTTCCTTCCTGACAAGTATGTCCTCAAGCTTATCAGTCTGCTTCACGCTGTCCTCTCCAACAATATGGCCCCTCTCGTTTGTAAATACTGAAGAAAAATACTTGTTCAAGACCTCTCCTATCTCTTCAGACTCAATACACAATCTCCCGCTACTGTCCTTAATCGGACCTACCCTCGCTCTAGTCATTCTCATATTTCTCACATATGTGTAAGAGGCCTTGGGGTTTTCCTTGATCCTACCCGCCAAAGATTTTTCATGCCCTCTCTTCGCTCTCCTAATCCCTTTCTTCAGTTCCCTCCTGGCTATCTTGTATCCCTCCAGCGCCCTGTCTGAACCTTGTTTCTTCAGCCTTACATAAGTCTCCTTCTTCCTCTTAACAAGACATTCAACCTCTCTTGTCAACCACGGTTCCCTCACTCGACCATCTCTTCCCTGCCTGACAGGGACATACATATCAAAGACACGCAGTACCTGTTCCTTGAACAAGTTCCACATTTCACTTGTGTCCTTCCCTGACAGCCTATATTCCCAACTTCTGCACTTCAATTCTTGTCTGACAGCATTGTATTTACCCTTCCCCCAATTATAAACCTTGCCCTGTTGCACGCACCTATCCCTCTCCATAACTAAAGTGAAAGTCACAGAATTGTGGTCACATGTTAGAATTTTTGCTGGCTGCTTCATAGAAAGGAAAACAGATTATCATGTTCCAGTTCTGTATGTCAGTCTGGAAGTATAGGACGCGATTCTCGGGCCTTGTTTCTCTTGCGCGAGAGCGGAACGAGGCCAGTTGCCAGGTGGCAAACAGCTTGTGATGCAACCGGCCCGCACCTGTCGGCAAAATCGGGATCTCACCTTAGCTCTATTTCTGTAGAATTAATGAGAGCCATCCCATATGCAACGACCTCCTGTCATTCAGCGGCCACCCCAGCAATCGGTCACACTGGTTCTGATTATTACTCCTTTTGAAAAACGTGAACCTGGCGGAAGGGCTTCTGTGGGGAGCCTAGGGGGTGAGTAGCCATCTTTGCTCATGGGCGAAGAGCCCGGGGGAAATGGGATTGCAACCCCAGTGCTTGGCAGGGGATGGGGGACCGTTGTCTGGGGTTGTGGGGCCCTCCACAGGGGTGGGCTGCCATAGAAGGGTGGGGGGCAGGCACTGGAGGGGCAACTGGGGAACAACCGCGCATGACACCGCCATGCCAATCCCTGGATTGTGTGTGCCCATTCCGGGTGCAACCCATGTTGCTGCCCATCTGGCCCACCGAACACCCATAACCCCCACCGACTGCCGAGACCTCTGGCCGCGCAGCTGAAGGCTATTGCTAATAAGGAATTGGCAATTGTGGCTAAGTGAGCACTTCACACATCCCATGTGGATTCCCATGGGTGGCAGGTCATGTAGCATGTGGGAGTCATTGCCTAGCATCCCAATCAGACCATGATGCTTGAACACTACGGGAGGCAATGCCATACACACAGCAGCCAACATCTGAACACCCAGGGGATGGGACACAGCTCCGGGGATATGTCCACGGCCGTAGGGTGGGTTGGTGCCATGGTGAGGGGAGGTGCTTGGACAGATGGGCCAAGGGTTCAGGGCCGGCCCGGATTGCGGACAGAGGTGACAGAGGCAGCATACTGGTTGTGAAGAAGGGTGTTTAATGTGTAATACAAATCCCTACTCTCCCGATGGTGTCTAACCAAGGCTGCACATCAGAGGTGGGGCAGCCAGCTGTTTACCTGTCCCATGGCCTTCGATGCCCCTGGCGGTGTCCTCTGGGGCCGTAGGGCCTCAGCTCACTTGTCACCGGCACATGCACAGCCGTGCCATCCTGTCCCTTGTGCTGACTTTGAGATATGGCCTCATCAGAGGGGTGGAACATGGGGGAGCTGGTGGCCACTGTTGCCTCTCCATGGGATGGACTGGGTTGGCACTCAGTGCCACGTCCTCCCGCTTGCTGCACATAAGGCACTGGGGTTCACCTTGGGACAAAGATGCAGCTGGTTCAAGCCCTGGTTGCCCTTGCATCATCTGGCCATGCCAACTCTGGCAGTTCCCCATGGTCCGCGCCATCAGGTCGACACCCTCAGCGATGCTCCTCAGTGATTGGGCCATGCTCTGCAGCATCTCGGCAATGCCTATCTGCGACTGGACAAGCTTTGCCATGCCTCAGCCATTCCCATCTGATAGCGGGATATGTCCCGCAGAACCTCATCAAGGTCAACCTGGTACTGGGTGATATCCCCGAGTGAGGCAGACATTCTGCCGCGTGTGATGATATGCATAAAGCAAGATTATACATAATATTTTGCATGGCCTCTAGGTGGCAGTGTAAACTCACCACGTGACCTTGTGGCAGTGGAGTTGGGGGTAGGTTGTGCTGGAGGATAGAGATATATTGCAGTAGCTCTACAATAACTACTGAGTGTTAGTAGTTTATTATTTTATTTATCCTAGTTATAACTGGCTATCAGTGGTTAGCACTGTTGCTTCACAGCGCCAAGGCCCCAGGTTCGATTCTCGCTTGAGTCACTGCTGCGCGGAGTCTGCATGTTCTCCCTGTGTCTGTGTGGGTTTCCTCCGAGTGCTCCAGTTTCCTCTCACAAGTCCCGAAAGACGCGCTGTTAGGTGAATTGGGCATTCTGAATTCTACCTCTGTGTACCCGAACAGGCACCGGAATGTAGTGACGAGGTGATTTTCACAGTAACTTCATTGTAGTGTTAATATAAGCCTACTTGTGACAAAAATAAAGATGATTATTATTATTATCTTATCAAGCAGTTGTTCCAGAATAAATTATTTAAACTAGATGTTCTGTAGTTCATCATTCACTTTGGCCAGTCTACAGAACATGACACAGAGACCTTCAGCGATGGCCATCACTGACTGTGTGATGCCTTGGACACCTTCACTAATGGTGCTGACGTTGTGCACCAGGCTCTCCACTGCAGTCGCCACCCTAGCAGTGTTGGCCTCGGTGCCACGCATTGCCGGCGACATCTCCTGTGCCTGTAGCCTCTGGGACTCTTCCAATCGGCTATGGGTCTGCTGGAGTGTTGCTGACATCTCCCTCTGAATGTCCTGGCTGCTCCCTAATGTCTCCATCAGCTTCGGGCAACCCCGTACCAGAGACTCAGCATCAGCCTGGGACCCAGCTGGGTCCTGGATCCAGCAGACCTCCGACTGCTGCCTCGCCCACCTGGGGGTTCCTGCCTCCACCTGATGTACATCAGCAGCAGTGTGGTGCTCACTAGATTGTGCCCCTGAAGTCTTTTCACTAACATGTCCCACCGGGCTGTGTGTATCTGCATTGGTGGGGGGGGGGGGGGGGGGGGAAACAGCTGTGTTGTGGCTATAACGGTGGAATCCTTGAAGCTTTCTTCTGTGGTCTCCTGGGAGGCAGGACAGGGTACCGCCCGGGATGGGTCGGCACCATCGGTTGAAGTACCTGCGGGGGAATGGACCTGTGGTCAGTGGAAAGGATGCATCAGTCAGTAAGACAATAACAACTCACGTTGGACAGGTCCTCTTGGTGGAGCCTGGTGGTTCCTCACCTCTGCGGTGTCCACCAGCCTCTGCATGGATGTTTGATCTGTCCTTGGCCATCCCTCCAGGACATGCTCCTTGAAGGAGGTGAGTATTCTTAAGGCCGGCACCCCTCCACCAGTCTGGGCCCTCTGTCGACGATTACGGGGGGAGTTTTTCCTGAGGAGACACAGAGGGGGATCATTAAACACATGCATGGGTCACAGTGGTGGGAGGGAACTGTGAAGGGAGCGTTGGGGGGGTGTTTAAAGGGGAGGGGGCGAGGGAGGGTTGGGGTCGCATGTGGAGTTGGGGGGGTGGATGCTCCCTTGGTGGGGGATGGTGGTCGTTGGTGTCTACTCACTCCTGCTGCCCGGTGTAGGTCGTTGACCTTTTTTCGGCATTAAAGGCCAGTCCTCCTGGTCACACTCCTCGAGCTCACAGCTGCCACCACCGTCCCAGTGGCTGCCCTATGGCTAACCCTCCGGGACCCTCAGGGAACAGGATATCCCTCCTGGTCTCCACCGCACCTAGGAGTCTCCCCAGTTCAGTGAATCTTGGGGCTGGTCTCCTTGGTACCATTGTTGTGAGCTGGCTGGGGTTGGCTGAGCAAATGCAGCCTAAGTGCTACTCGACCTTGTTAGCGGGTCTGGCGAGTGCGGTCCCAGCAAATCAGCTGGTGAGCCTTCATTTACGGCAAGAAGCCTGTGAGGCCTCATTTATTGGACCAATTAACGTTGAACAGCGTTGCCGGCCTCGCTGGGCCGAGCGGGAGGAAGCTCGAGACAGTTCCCGCTCACTACAACGCTGAGAAACCTTTCCGGAGAATCGCGCCCATAATTACACAAAATACCTAGCTGGAACCTGTGGCAATACTTGAGCTGTCATAAGCACCTCCAGTTGGAACATTTTGGGAGGTATACCTTATATCACATGTTACTATTATAGGTGTTTGCAACATCTAAAAACGTCAACATGCTTAATTCAGACACCCTCATAGCTAAACTGATTATATAAGTGCAGGTCAGGAAGGTCAAAGCTTTAAATCCTTTCATTTTGGGAATTTTTGACCATTTTTCTACATCAAGAATTTGGAAAGAGTGCCTTTTAAATATTGTTCTATTAAAGCAAAGTGTATTTATACAACTTTTAAACGACTCAGAGATGACAGGCAGTTAAAAATCTAATGGACTAAGCTATGATGTTATAAGGGCAGCACGGTAGCATTGTGGATAGCACAATCGCTTCACAGCTCCAGGGTCCCCAGTTCGATTCCGGCTTGGGTCACTGTCTGTGCGGAGTCTGCACATCCTCCCCGTGTGTGCGTGGGTTTCCTCCGGGTGCTCTGGTTTCCTCCCACAGTCCAAAGATGTG
This sequence comes from Scyliorhinus canicula, assembly GCF_902713615.1. NCBI lineage: Eukaryota > Metazoa > Chordata > Chondrichthyes > Carcharhiniformes > Scyliorhinidae > Scyliorhinus > Scyliorhinus canicula. The sequence goes on along the minus strand of NC_052148.1, from coordinate 103,647,187 downwards.
CAGGTTAGGTGGATTGGCCATGATAAATTGCCCTTAGTGTCCAAAATTGCCCTTAGTGTTGGGTGGGGTTACTGCGTTATGGGGATAGGGTGGAGGTGTTGACCTTGGGCAGGGTGCTCTTTCCAAGAGCTGGTGCAGACTCGATGGGCCGAATGGCCTCCTTCTGCACTGTAAATTCTATGACTGTAGTCTATGACTATCCCCACAGACAGTAGATAGTAAGTAATGAATTGACCTGTCTCAGCAATTAATAAACATCTGATACTCATTGAGTTGGGAAGTGCAAGGTGTAAATACGTGACGATTAAAGAAAAATAAAGGCTGGATTCTCCGATTCTGGGGCTATGCCCCCACGCCGGCATGGGAACGGTAGTGTTTCACACCAGAACAACTGGTGCAAAACGGCCACCGATTCCCCGTTTTGCTGGGGACTAGCAGGACACTAGCAGCACTCGGCTCTAGATGCCGATACGCCCGTAATATTGCCGGGTCCGTGGCCGCGCAGTCGCACACCGGCGGCCTGCAGCGGCCGTGCCGTGAAACATGGCGGACGCCGCTCGTGGACCTGGACATGAACTGGTCCCCCCTTCGGCCGGCTCACGCGCCCCGGATCAGCCCCCGCCCCCCCCCCCCCCCCCCCAACCCACAGTGCCCCCAGCTCCTGCCCACCGATCAGCCCTCCCCCGACTGTGGCATTGTTGGACTGAGTCCGCAGCCGCCACGCCGAGTTCCTGACCGGTGAGACCATGAGAGACCCACGCCGATTTGGAGGGGGCGGAACATCGCAAATGCGGCGCCACCCCCGATTCTGTCGCACACTTGGATACTCCGGCCGTTCGTAGAATGCGATTTCGGCGTCAGAGACCGGAGAATCCATCCCATGAGGTTTTGTTTTGACCATGTTCAGGTGGAGAATATAGGAGGTTACTGGGAAATTAGTTAGACATTCTAAAAGGGTTTGACCATAAGACCAGAATTAGGCCATTCGGCCCATCGAGTCTGCTCCGCCATTCAATCACGGCTGATATTTTCTCATCCCCATTCTCCTGCCTTCTCCCCATAACCTTTTATCACCTTATTACTGAAGAACCTATCTACCTCTGTCTTAAAGACACTCAGTGAATTGGCCTCTACAGCCTTCTGCGGCAAAGAGTTCCACAGATTCACCACCCTTTGGCTGAAGAAATTCCTCCTCATCTCTGTTTTCAAGGATCATCTCTTCAGTCTAAGGATTTGGCTTCGAGTTCTAGTTTTTCCTCCAAGTGGAATCATTGTCTCTATGTCCACTCTATCCAGGCCTCGCAGTATCCTGTACAGACATAGAGTCCTCAGCCACTCCTCATATGACAAGCTATTCATTCCAGGGATAATTCTTGTGAACCTCCTCTTAACCCTTTCCAAGGCCAGCACATCCTTCCTTAGATAGGGGGCCCAAAACTGCTCACAACACTCCAAATCGGGTCTGACCAGGGCCTTATACAGCCTCAGAACACACCCCTGATCTTGTACTCTAGCCCTCTCGACATGAATGCTAACATTGCATTTGCCTTCCTAACTGCCGACAAAACCTGCACGTTAACCTTAAGGGAATCTTGAACTAGGACACTAAGTCCCTTTGTGCAGGAACAGAGATACTTAAGACCATAAGAAATAGAAACAGGAGTCGGCTGTTCGGCCCCTTGAGCCTGCTCCGCCATTAATAGGATCATGGCTGATCCGAAATGCCTCATGTCCACTTTCTTGCCCTTTTTCTGTAACACCTGATTCCCTTTGTTGAATCCATGGTAAACAGGACGCATAGACAACAGGTAGAAATTAACGAACAAGGTTTATTACGATACAAATCCAAGCTCCCCTGCTCCCCCGCTCCCCTGAGGGTTTCCTTCCCAACCTGCACCCTGGCTGGGGGTTTTATGCCAATTGGGGCTCTCCCTATTAAGGGGAAACCCCGCCACCTTAGAGGGGCAGTTGATATTCCAGGGAGGTCATGGAAAATCATATGGGCCTGATCCCGGGACCTCCATTGATGTTCCAACACCCTTACTGATCAAGAATCTGTCTATCCCAACCTTAAATATACACAAGGGGCGAAATTCTCCCAAAGGGATACAAAGTGCCGATGCCGGAGTGAAACCCGGAGTGTTTCACTCCGGCGTCGGAGGCCGCTCCTCGCCCCCTATTCTCCCACCCCCAGGGGGCTAGGAGCGGCGACGCGTCAATCTCGCGCGCCAGGCCTTGACACCCGCGTCTAAGCAGCGTCGCCTGAATGACGCGGCCGGCGGCGCCTAAATGACGTCAACTGCGCATGCGCAGGTTGGCCGGCGCCAACCCGCGCGTGCGCGGTTGCCGTCTTCCCCTCCGCTGACCCGCAAGACATGGAGGATTGATCTTGCAGGGCGGCGGAGGGAAATAAGTACGTCTTTCAGAGACGCCGGCCCGACAATTGGTGGGCACCAATCGCGGGCCAGACCCCTCCTGAGCACCCCCTGGTGCTCGATCCTCCCTCCGCCCCCCACAGGCCCCAAACGCAGCGGTCGCGCAATGTTCACGCCGGCAGCGACCAGGTGTGGTTGGCGCCGGCGTGAACCGGTCGGATTTGGCAGGCCGCTTGGCCCATCCGGGCCGGAGAATCACCGCTCGACCGGAGCGGCGATTCTCCGAGCGGCCTGTCGCAAAACGCGACACGCCTTTTTGGGGAGGTGGGAGAATCGCGTGGGGGTACCAGGGCGGCGTGACGTGAATCGCCCGGCACTCCTACGATTCTTCCACCCGGTGTGGGGGTTGGAGAATCGCGCCCAAGGACTCTGCCTCCACAGCTCTCTGTGGCAAGGAGTTCCAAACACTCACAACCTTCTGAGAGACGAAATTCCCCCTCATCTCAGACGATGCCCTCTGGTCCTAGATTCTCCTATGAGGGGTAATCTCCTCTCAGCATTTACCTGTCAAGCCCCTTTAGAATCCTGCATGTTTAAATGAGATCAGCTCTCATTCTTCTAAATGGTTAGAGTCCCAAGCTGTTTAACCTTTACTCATAAGACAATCCCTGCACACCGGGAATCATCCTAGTGAACCTTCTCTCAACCGCTTCCAGTGAAATAATCTTTCCTTAAACTTCGGTACTATATGTGCACAAATTATTGAAGGGGAAAGAGCAGGGTGAGATAGTGGTTAGTAAAGCAGAAGGGGTCCTGAGCATTATAAATTGAGACAGGGAGCAGAGTTTAATGAAACATGGAAGAGCAGAAATTGTGATTGGTATGGTATAAAATCCCATGGGAGGCTGAATATCAAATGTTTGACATTGGGAAATACAGTAGGAATCATATGGGAAATGGGAAGGCAGCAAAGTGGTAAATCCACATGCAAGTTGTAGGAAACTAATTAAGGCAATTGAAAAAGCATTTATCTGTTATTTGCATATCTCTGAATGTGATCAAATGGTGACTCCTGAATTCAATGCATGCCGAACGAGGATCACAAACTATCAGATACCCAACCAATAAATACCGTCAGGTGGATGTACCTTTAAGAAATTGATGTTTATCAAATAGCTGCAGTGATGTCAGTGTGTGGGTGGAGCTGGGCTGTCTGTCTGTCTTTTACTTTTGTTTTTGAGCTGGCAGCTGCAGTATGTGTTTTTGGTTTCGTTTTCAGAGGTGAGAGCTGCATTTAGAGCAAGAAGATGTTATGATTCTCTCTGCAATCCAAAGATCACTTGATGATTTCAAATTAATACCTGCTTCTGTAGAGAATTTAAACCTGCTGTCTTTATTTTAAAAGGGTTTAACTTGTGGATGTTGTTTGGAAAGTTATCAAGGATTATCTATAGAATACTGTATCTTTTGGGGAGTGGTCAGGGTTGGTAGTTGATAAACTGTTCACTGTGTGTTTTTAAAATGTTAACTAGATTCATAGAATAAGCATTGTTTTGTTTGAAACATACTTTAGCTCTCACCTGTACAGTGGGCTGTGTGCTCCCCTTAACCAAAATCTATTTAAAGTTGTGGGTCAGATGAACTCCATAATATACTTTGGGGTTCTCTAAACCCTGGCTCATAATAAATTGGGGGCTCATCTGTGATAAAAGTCTATCTTACTTGATTGGGTTGGCTTAGTGAACTTAAAGACAGTGAGGGGGTGAGCATATTTGTATTTGCTTTCCAGGTGTGGAATTCCAGTAAGTAGGGAACTTGTTGTGGACAATTGGCTCTTTCAGAGGCGCGGAGGTTTTTGGGGGGTGGAGAAGGTCACCCACAGTACCTGAGGAACAGAGACTAAAAAAAGACTTTTAGATTTGGCAAAAACATTGCAGTTAGCGTTAACTGACAGAACATGAAAAGAAGAGGTACCTACGACGCTAGTTGAGCATTTAAAATTGCCTGAGACACAGTGGGACTCATTAGAAATGGCAAAAATTCAGTTACAAATCAAGCAACTTGAACATGTAAAATAATTAAAGCAACTTGAATATGAAATGAGAGAAAAGGAGAGAGAAAGGGAGATACAGATCAGAGAAAAAGAAAAGGAGAGAGAGAAGAAAGAAACAAAGAAAGAATACCCCAGCAGAACAAAAAGAAAGGGAAAGGGACGTACAGATCATGGAAAAAGAAAAAGAGAGAGTTTGAACTTCAGAAAATGGCCATGAAACATGACAGTCAGTTAAAATTGGTGGATGCAAAGGGAAACATACAGTTTGAGGATAGTGATGAGGATAAAGAGAAAGAACGTCATAGTCGAAGGCTTGGGCGGGATCTATTTAAATATGTCCAAGCATTGCCAAGGTTTGATGAGAAGGAGGTAGAAGCCTTTTTCATTTAATTTGAGGAGGTGGCTAAACAAATGAAATGGCCACAGGACATGTGGGTATTACTGATTCAAACAAAGCTGGTAGGGAGGGCTAGTTAAGTGTTTGCATCACTATCAGAGGAGTTATCTTGGACGTATGAGGAGGTATAAAACCCATCTTAGGTGCATATGAACTCGTGCCTGAAGCCGACAGAGAAAGATTTAGAAATTTAAGGGCAGAAACTGGTCAAACATACATGGAGTTTGAAAGGATCAAACAGAGAAATTTTGATAGGTGGATAAGGGCTTTGAAAATAGATCAAATGTATGAAGCTCTCAGAGAAATTATACTTTTGGAAGAGTTTAAAAATTAAATTCCTGATGTGGTGGGAACTCATGTGGAAGAGCAGAGGGCTAAAACTGCGAGATTAGCAGCAGAAATGGCAGATGGTTATGAATTAGTTCATAAATCAAAGCTTGGTTTCCGACATCAGTTTCAGCCTGTGAGGGATAGAAACTGGGAAAAAGAGAAATACTCAATTATTAAAGGTAAAGGGGATCTGATGGGATATAATAAGGACAGTGCACCTCAGATTAAAAAAGAAATCCAGGAGGGTGGAAGAGAAATGAAAAGTTGCAGATGTTTTCACTGTAATAAACTAGGCCATGTAAAGTCACAGTGTTGGTGGTTGAAGAAAAGCACTGGGAAGGCTGATGTGGTAAAACAGGATAGGACAGTGGGGTTTGTTAAAGTGGTAAAGGAAAGCCCAGGTGAAGCGAAGGATGTGCAAAAGATTGTACAGCCTGATCGAGAGGTATTTGATAAGAAGGTGCCAGATGTCTTTAAAGAATTTACTTGTGTGGTTAAAGTTTACTCATGTGTACCAGAAGGAGCTGGTAAATAAGTCACAATTTTAAGAGATGCAGGAGCTAGTTCAATCTTTAATGGTAAGAGATGAGGAGTTATGTTGTTTGGGAAGAATATTGCCAGAAAAGGTGGTAATATGTGGAATTCAGGGTGGGAAGAGTAGTGTTCCATTATATAAGGTAAGGTTGGAAAGTCCAGTGAAGAGTGGTGAAGTGTTAGTATGAGTAATAGAGAAACTATCTTGTCCAGGAATACAGTTTATCTTGGGTAATGATACAGCTGGATCGCAGATAGGAGTGATGCCTATTGTGGTTGATAAGCCAGTGGAAAATCAGACAACTGGAGTGTTGAAGAACGAATATCCTAGGATTTTTCCGGATTGTGTAATAACAAGGTCGCAAAGTCATAGGTTAAGACAAGAGGAGAAATCAGAGAGTGAAGATAAAGTTGAAGTTCAATTATCAGAAGTGGTTTTTGATCAGGTGGAGGATGAGGTGGATATTTTTAGTTCAGGAAAATTGGTGGAGTTACAACAGAAAGATATAGAAATAAAACAGATGTATCTGAAAGCATACACAGAAGAGGAATCTGAGTGTATACCAGAATGTTATTACCGTAAAAATGACATCTTGATAAGAAAATGGAGACCTTTACATATGCATGCGGATGAAAAGTGGGCCGAAGTTCATCAAGTAGTATTGCCAGTAGGGTATAGAAAGGAGGTGTTGCGAGTTGCACATGAGGCACTAGTGGGAGGTCATTTGGGTGTAAGGAAAACTCAAGCTAAAATCCAAAACATTTTTATTGGCCTGGACTATATAAACATGCAGTTACATTTTGTCGATCATGTCACACATGCCAAGTGATAGGGAAATCTCAAGCAGTGATAAAACCAGCACCCTTAATATACCCATTCCAGCATTTGAGGAACCTTTTACAAGGGTCCTAATTGATTGCATAGGACAGCTTCCTAAAACGAAAAGTGGGAATCAATATCTTTTGTCTATAATGGATGTGTCTACTAGGTTTCAGAGGACATTTCAGTATGTAATATTACAGCTAAAAAGATTGTGGGGGAGTTAATTAAATTCTTTACTAGATATGGACTACCCACAGAAATACAATTGGATCAAGGATCACAGATTACCTCAAGGTTATTCAAAGAAGTTATGGATATCTTCTGAATAAAACAATTTAAATCAACTGCATACCATCCAGAATCCAAGGGAGCTTTAGAAAGGTGGCATCAGACATTAAAGACACTGTTGAGGGCTTGTTGTCATGATGATCCAGAGGATTGGGATAAAGGAGTTCCATTCGTACTGTTTACAATTAGGCGACTAATGAGTCAACCAAATTCAGTCCTTTTGAACTAATTTTTGGTCATAAGATAGAGAACCACTTAAATTGATTAAGGAAAATTGGTAAGTGAGCAGTCGGACTTACATTATTGGATTACGTGTCAAATTTTAGGGAACAATTGAATAGAGCAGGTGAATTAGCTGGACAACATTTAAAAGTAGCACCAAATGTAATGAAACTGGTAGCGGACGAGAACGCAAAAGTTCATAGTTTTGGCAGTGGAGATAGAGTTTTAGTATTGTTACCAGTGGTAGGTGAACCTTTAAAAGCAAGGTTTTGTGGACCTTATCAGATTGAAAGGCAATTAAGTGAGGTGAATTATGTGGTTAAAAACACCAGATAGAAGGAAAACTCACCGAGTGTGTCATGTGAATATGCTTAAAAGGTACTTTGAAAGGGAAGGAGAGAAAAAGGAGGAGGTTTTAATGATTTTAACTCAAAGTGAAGAACAAAATCCAGATGGCTGTGAATTTGACATACCTCAAATTAAATGGGAAAACGAGGACGTTCTTACAAATTGGGATAAATTGTTGAATTACCTTCCAGAGGAAAAACGAACTAACCTGAAAGAGTTATTGATATCACATGGGCAAGTTTGTGGAGATAAGTTGGGAAGCACTAAAATGGCTATACATGATGTTGATGTGGGAAATGCTGATCCAATTAAATAACATCCATATAGACTTAACCCTTTAAAATTGGCACAGGTTAACAAGGAAATTGAAAGTATGCTTAAAAATGGCATAAGTGAAGTGGGTTGCAGCAAATGGAGCTCACCCATAGTGATGGTACCATAACCAGACGGTACCCAATGGCTGTGTGTGGACTATCGAAAGGTGAATGCAGTTACAAGAACAGATCCTTATCCTATCCCATTGTGGTGAATGTGATTCACACCGTATTATAATCTGTATATACATGTGTCTGTATTGTAAATGCAGTTACACTACCTGTCCTCCAGGGGGAGTAGCTCTGGGAATGCTCGAGTTGTACGGGGCTTCTCCCTTGGCTCTGCACAGGACTCCTCCCCCGGAAGCTGCTGTATAAAAGATCAGTGCCACATGGTCAGCCGGCCAGTTCACCGAAAGTTCAATGGCTAATAGACTGGCTCTGTTGTGAGTATATTAAAACCGCTATTCTAATCCTACAAGCACGTGTCCGTAGAATTGTTGGTTCCAACACCCATGCTTGGAAGATTGCATTGAGAAGGTGGGACATTCAGCTTTTATTTCCAAACTGGATTTACTTAAAGGTTACTTGAAGGTACCTTTATCCGAAAGGGCGAAGGAGATTTCAGCTTTTGTGACTCCAGATGGTATATACCAATTCAAAGTTATGCCATTTGTCATGAAGAACTCTCCAGTCACATTTCAATGGTTAACTAACAAAGTTGTTTCAGGATTACCCAATTGTGCGGCATACATCGACAATCTGGTAATTTTCAGTCAGACATTTAAAATATCTGATGGAGTTATTCGATCGACTTCAGGAGGCGGGTTTGGTGATAAACCTAGCCAAAAGTGAATTTGGAAAAGTCCACGTCACTTTCCTTGGCCATACAATCGGATAGGGTCGAATGGTCCCACTGGATGTGAAAACAAAAGTTATTGAGGAGTTTCCAATATCCAATTTAGGATGCAAGATGGTGCCGGAGCGAGGCGACTCTCTGCAAGCTCTCCCCAACAGATCCACTTTTAACTTAATTTATACTCGTTCTAACGTTTTAAAAATTAATTCTAAAGCTAACATTATTACTAACCTCTCTCTTTTATCTTCTCTTGCAGGCTTGAAGATCTTCCGAGGCCCTTGGAGACCTTTTGACCCGACCTGACCTGCCCTCTGTGACCTGGAAGAAGATCTGACCCAAACCGGAAGTGAAGCCCCGACCTCGATTTGGAGCCGACCCGGGCCTCGGAGCTCCAAACCCGGCCTAACTACTGACGCCAGCCCCCGGATCGCCCGGCCTAGTCCCCGGAGCTCCCGACCCGACCCCCGACAACAAGACCCGGCCCAACGCGACCCCGAGAGACCCGCCCAGCGACCCAACCCGGAGAGGCCCGCCCAGCAACCCGACCTACCTGGTGATGGAAGAAAGAAAAATCCACATGGAGGCCCCACCGTGCCGACTTCAAGATCCGACCCCAGGAGCACCCAGGGAGGGAACAGACCATGGGACCTAGCCCAACCTGCCCCAGGAAGTCCCTGCCCACGACCCAGGACCCCAGAAACAACGGAGACCACGCGCGAGGACCCGAACACGCTGCAAGGTATTCCCGCGCCCGCAGAACGCCGGGACCCATCCGGATCGCAAACTCGCCCCCCAGCAACCCCTCTACCTCAACCAGCGCCCGGGACCCTGCCAGACGCGACCCCGGAAACGCAAACAGCTCCCTGGACCTCGCTAGCTCCCTGGACCCCGCCAGACGCAACCACCTACCTTCCACAAGGGCTGACGTCTCCCATCGGATCCCAGGATCATCCAGCAGCAGCCGCCGACCGAGGAAGTGAGGGAAACGCAGCGGTCTGCAGGTTAGACTGAAGCAACGCGGTTTCAAGACCCCTCTCCCCAGCATACTCCTGGCAAACGTCCAAGCGATTGAAAACAAGCTGGATGAACTTAACGCCAAACTTACTTCTCAGAGGGAAGTAAGAGATTGCTGTGTGCTCTGTTTCACAGAGACATGGCTCACCCCCGCCTCACCGGACTGTGCCATACAACCTGAAGGCTTCTCTATTTACCGGGCGGACTGCACGGCATCTTCAGGCAAAGCGAAGGGTGGAGGGGTTTGCCTCCTCATCAACTCCTCCTGATGCTTGGATGTGGTGACCCTGGCGACCTACTACTCCCCAGACCTGGAATACTTGACCGTAAAGTGCCGCCCATACTATCTTCCACGTGAGTTCACTTCAGCCATTATCACAGCGGTCTACATCCCACACCAGGCAGAAGTGAGGAAGGCGCTGGATGAACTGTACACAGTCATAAACAACTATGAAACAGAAAACCCGGAGGCCTTGTTCATCGTGGCCGGAGACTTCAACAAAGCCAACCTCAAGAGTGTACTGCCAAAATTCCACCAGCACATCTCCTGTCCCACCAGGGGCGACAACACTCTTGACCACTGATACTCAAAAATCAAGGGCGCCTACCATTCCATCCCCCGACCGCATTTTGGGAAATCAGGCCATAAGACTGTGCTCCTTATCCCGGCTTACAAGCAGAAACTCAAGCGGGAGAATCCAGCTAAGAAGGTTGTGCAGTGCTGGTCCGAGGAGACAGAACAGCTCTTACGTGACTGCTTAGAGACAGTGGATTGGTCCATATTTAAGAACTCAGCGACTAACTTAAATGAGTATGCCACCATTGTCACAGACTTCATCAGCAAATGTGTGGACGATTGCGTGCCAAAGAAAGCAGTACGTACGTTCCCCAACCGGAAACAATGGCTCAACCGCGAGATTGACTCCCTACTGAAGGACAGATCTGAGGCGTTCAAGGCAGACGACCCTCTCCTATACAAGAAATCCAGATACGACCTCCGCAAAGCCATCCAAGATGCCAAGAGAGAATATCAAACTAAGCTAGAGTCACAGACAGACTCTCGGCGGTTGTGGCAAGGACTAAACAACATAACGGGCTACAAAGCGAAGCCGAGCAATATCTCTGGCAGCAGCGCACCCCTCCCCGATGAACTTAATGCATTCTATGCTCGGTTTGAGCAGGTAACCAACAATCCGCTGTCGAGTGCCCCAGCAGCCCATAATTCACCCATACCCACCATCACAGTTTCCGAAGTCAGATCGGCCTTCCTGAAAGTGAACCCACGGAAGGCGATGGGCCCGGACAGGAACCCTGGTCGTGCACTCAGAGCCTGCACATACCAGCTGGCAGAGGTATTCACAGACATCTTTAACCTATCCCTACTCCACTCCGAGGTCCCCACCTGCTTCAAGAAGACCACCATCATACTGGTACCAAAGAAGAACCAGGCAACATGCCTCAATGACTACCGCTCGGTGGCCCTGACGTCAGTTGTAATGAAGTGCTTCGAGAGGCTGATCATGAAGCGCATCACCTCCATACTCCCGGAACGCCTTGACCCACTTCAATTCGCATACCGTCACAACCGGTCCACTTCAGACGCCATTTTCCTGGCCTTACACTCATCCCTAGAGCATCTCGAAAACAAGGACTCCTACATCAGACTCCTATTTATTGGCTACAGCTCCGCCTTCAACACCATAATCCCAGCCAAGCTCATATCAAAGCTCCACAACCTAGGACTTGGTTCTCCACTCTGCAACTGGATCCTTGACTTTCTGACCAACAGACCATAATCAGTAAGAATGAACACCAACACCTCCTCCACAATAGTCCTCAATGCCGGTGCCCCGCAAGGCTGTGTACTTAGCCCCCTACTCTACTCCCTGTACACACACGACTGCATGGCAAAACTTGGTTCCAACTCCATCTACAAGTTTGCTGACGATACGACCATAGTGGGCCGGATCTCGAATAACGACAAGTCCGAATACAGGAGGGAGATAGAGAACCTAGTGGAGTGGTGTAACGACAACAATCTCTCCCTCAATGCCAGCAAAACTAAAGACTTCAGGAAGCAAAGTAGTGTACACACCCCTGTCAGCATCAACGGGGCCAAGGTGGAGATGGTTAGCAGTTTCAAGTTCCTAGGGGTGCACATCACCAAAAATCTGTCCTGGTCCACTCACGTCGACGCTATCACCAAGAAAGCACAACAGCGCCTATGCCTCCTCCGGAAACTAAGGAAATTCGGCATGTCCACATTAACCCTTACCAACTTTTACAGATGCACTATAGAAAGCGTCCTATCGGGCTGCATCACAGCCTGGTATGGCAACTGCTCGGCCCAGGACCGCAAGAAACTTCAGAGAGTCGTGAATACCGCCCAGTCCATCACACGAACCTGCCTCCCATCCATGGTCTCCATCTACACCTCCTGCTGCCGGGGGAAAGCGGGCAGCATAATCAAGGATCCCTCCCACCCGGCTTACTCACTTTTCCAACTTCTTCCATCGGGCAGGCGATACAGAAGACTGAGAACACGCACGAACAGACTCAAAAACAGCTTCTTCCCCACTGTCACCAGACTCCTAAATGACCCTCTTATTGACTGACCTCATTAACACTACACCCTGTATGCTTCAACCGATGCCAATGCTTAAGTAGTTGCATTGTATATCTTGTGTTGCCCTATTATGTATTCTCATGTATTTTCTAGTATTTTCTTGAATTTTGTTTAATTCCCTTTTCTTCCATGTACTGAATGATCTGTTGAGCTGCTTGCAGAAAAATACTTCTCACTGTACCTCGGCACACGTGACAATAAACAAATCCATTCCAATCCAATATCCTCGATATGAAGGGAAATAATGCGATTTCTTGGTATGAGTGGATTTTATCGAAAATTTGTGCCGCTCTTTAGTAGTGTGGGTGCTCCACTGACAGACTTGCTGAAAAAACATAACAAGTTTAAGTGGACAGCGGAGTGTCAACAGGCATTTGACTGCCTGAAGGCTGTGTTAACCAATGTTCTTGTGTTGGGGAATTACATGGGGCTCTGTGATTGGATTGAATTGAAGTATCTGATCTGAAAGAGGAATGCCGAGGCGTAGAGAAATGGATGGATCATGCAGAGACCCCCTTGTCCAAAGAAACTGTCAATCAAGAGGGATTCCAGTTGGAGGAAGAAGAAGAACTAAAATGGACTATGTTATTATATTTGTTTGCGTGTTTTGTTTTGTGAAATGAAAAAGTTTTTTACTGTCAGTATTTCTTAAAGGAAAGTGAAAAGGTGAAAACTGAAAACATCTTAAAGTTGATGGTTTATTTTTTTTCTGGGGGGAGGTGTCAGGTGGATGTATCTTTAAGAAATGGGTGTTAATCAAATAGCTGCTGTGATGTCAGTGTGTGGGTGGAGCTGGGCTGTCTGTTGTTTACTTTCATTTTTGAGCTGGCAGCTGCAGTGTGTGTTTTTGGTTTTGTTTTCAGAGGTGAAGAACTGCATTCACAGCAGTCAAACTTCCCAATTGAACCTTTGGTCTGTAATTTTATAATTTTATCAACAGCTGTGTGAGTCAGGGAGAATGGCACTGCCAGAAGATTCCAGGTGACGCCTCCTCTAAGCTCCCCAGCAGCCAGTATGCCTCACGAGATCTATCCTGAACAGAATCCCGCTCATAAGGCACATGACCAAGCTGCGCTTGCGTAAGTCAGTTTTAAACTGACTTCAGCACGCTCACACGGGATCCACCCACTGGCCCATCCACTGGGAGTCCCCAAATGGGTGTCGGTCAGCAGTGGTCCATACAAATGTGGGCCAGGTGGAACGGCACCTGGGGAGGTCCCCCAGGGCATCAAAGGCCCCTGGGTGGTCAAGGACAGTGTAAGGTGGACTCCACCCCTCCTTCTGGAATGTGGGTGCCGTGGCACTATCAGGCTGGCACATTGACATGGCCACCCTGGCAGTGCCCAGGTGCCCAGGTGGCACTGCAAAGTCGGCAGGAGTACTGCCTAGTGAGAGTGCCCAGGTGTGAAAAGGGCCAAGCCCATGAAAGGAGGGTGGAGAGGGGGTATGCAGGGTGGGGCTGTGCAGGGCAGATAAGTAGGGGCCTCTGGGAGATTGGGGGGGGTGAAGGGTGGGCAGTCTGGAAGGGGGTGGCCTGAAGAGGGGGGGCCTCTCAGAGACCCCATAGTGGGTGTCCTCACTTGGGGGGGGGGGGGTGTGGGGTTATGTCTATGTGTGGGGGGGGGGGTTGCCCATAGGTAGGGGGTGTGGGCGACCCTCACGCTCACTTAGAGATTGAGGCACACTTTCAAATTGGCCTTGATCTCTGAAGGGCCAGTCTGGCAAGTGCACTCAGCTCCCCAGTGATGAAAATAATCCAAGGGCACAATTTAACGGAAAAGTTACTGAGTGCGGTAGCGTGCGGGAACTGCCGCGTCAACCGACCTGGCGAGGTCACCACCGGCTCTAGTGTTCATTGCTCCACTTAACGAGGTCCCATGGGCTGCAAAAAAAATTTTTTTTTAAATAGCTTATTGTCACAAGTAGGCTTCAATTAAGTTACTGTGAAAAGCCCCTAGTCACCACATTCCAGCGACTGATCATGGAGGACGGTACGGGAATCGAACCTGCGCTGCTGCCTTGTTCTGCATTACAAGCTAGCTGTTTAGCCCACTGTGCTAAACCAGTCCCTTAAACCAGCTTCACGCCGTAAATGGCTGTCCCGCCAGCGGATTCACCAGACTGTGCTCTCCGGCCCCCGGCTAACGAGGGGGGGGGTACAATCCTGCAGAGGTAATCCCACACAACACGCAGCCGTGCCACCAAGGAGAGCGGCTCCAGGATTCGGGGATGCTGACCTGGCCCGACTGCTGCACGCGGTGGAGTTGCAATGGGATACCCTGTTCCCCCCCCCCCCCCCGAGGGTCTTGACAGGTTGGCCACAGGACAGCCAGTGCTACCTGAGAGGAAGTGGCAGCAGACATCAGCGTGTGGAGCGTAACCCGGAGGACTGCCACATAGTGCTGCAAAAATCTAAACGACCTCCACCGAGCCGCACTGGTGAGTTGGCATCAGCCCTCGGCACTGGTCCGCCTGTCAGCCCGCCTCCCCCCCCAACAACAATGCGCCTGGCACTGCCCTGCTGAGCACCATGCCGTGTCGCACCACACCCATGCCAGCAGTGGTGCTCACCCATGCCTCACCGCAACTCCCCCCCATCAACCCCCCCACCCAACCCCCCCCAGTGCATGATGCAAGCGGCTTAAGATGTCCCCTCTGTGTTCCCTGCAGGAAATGCTGGCCCTTAATGACTTGAAGGTGCAAATCATTGTGAATCACAATATAGTGGAATTTAAAATACAGATGGAGGATGAGAAGGTAAAATCAAACAGTCGTGTGTTGTGCTTAAAAAAAGGAGGTTACAATGGGATGAGGGAAGAGCTGGCTAAGGTAGACTGGGAGCAAAGACTTTGTGGTGAAACAGTTGAGGAACAGTGGAGAACCTTCCAAGCAATTTTTCACAGAGCTCAGCAAAGGTTTATACCAACAATAAGGAAGCACAGTAGAAAGAGGGAAAATCGACCGTGGATATCTAAAGAAAATAAGGGAGCATGCCAAATTGAAGGAAAAAGCATATAAAATGGCAAAGATTAGTGGGAGACTAGAGGACTGGGAAATCTTTAGGGGGCACAGAAAGCTACTAAAAAAGCTATAAAGAAGAGTAAGATAGATTATGAGAGTAAACTTGCTCAGAATATAAAAACAGACAGTAAAAGTTTCTACAAATATATGAAACAAAAAAGAGTGGGCAAGGTAAATATTGGTCCTTTAGAGGATGAGAAGGGAGAGTTAATAATGGGAGATGAGGATATGGCTGAGGAACTGAACAGGTTTTTTGGGTCGATCTTCACAATGGAAGACACAATTAACATGCCAGTGACTGATTGAAATGAGGCGATGACAGGTGAGGACCTTGAGATGATTGTTATCACTAAGGAGGTAGTGATGGGCAAGCTAATGGGGCTAAAGGTAGACAAGTCTCCTGGCCCTGATGGAATGCATCCCAGAGTGCTAAAAGAGATGGCTAGGGAAATTGCAAATGCACTAGTGATAATTTACCAAAATTCACTAGACTCTGAGGTGGTCCCGGCAGATTGGAAATTAGCAAACATGACACCACTGTTTAAAAAAGGAGGTAGGCAGAGAGCGGGTAATCTACGTTCAAGGAAGAAATAGCGAGGCATCTGGATGGAAATTGTCCCATTGGGCAGATGCAGCGTGGGTTCATAAAGGGCAGGTCATGCCTAACTAATTGAGTGGAATTTGTTGAGGACATTACCAGTGCGGTAGATAACGGGGAGCCAATGGATGTGGTATATCTGAATTTCCAGAAAGCTTTTGACAAGGTGCCACACAAAAGGTTGCTGCATAATATAAAGATGCATGGCATTAAGGATAAAGTAGTAGCATGGATAGAGGATTGGTTAATTAATAGAAAGCAAAGAGTGGTGATTAATGGGTGTTTCTCTGGTTGGCAATTAGTAGCTAGTGGTGTCCCTCAGGGATCAGTGTTGGGCCCACAATCTGGAAGTCTGCAGAGGGATTTGGATAGGTTAAGTGAATGGGCTAGGGTCTGGCAGATGGAATACAATGTTGACACATGTGAGGTTATCCATTTTGGTAGGAATAACAGCAAAAGGGATTGTTATTTAAATGATAAAATATTAAAACATGCTGCTGTGCAGAGAGACCTGGGTGTGCTGGTGCACGAGTCGCAAAAAAATGGTTTACAGGTGCAACAGGTGATTAAGAAGGCAAATGGAGTTTTGTCCTTCATTGCTAGAGGGATGGAGTTTAAGACTAGGGAGGTTATGCTGCAATTGTATAAGGTGTTAGTGAGGCCACACCTGGAGTATTGTGTTCAGTTTTGGTTTCCTTACCTGAGAAAGGACGTACTGGCACTGGAGGGTGTGCAGAGGAGATTCACTAGGTTAATCCCAGAGCTGAAGGGGTTGGATTACGAGGAGAGGTTGAGTAGACTGGGACTGTACTCGTTGGAATTTAGAAGGAATGAGGGGGGATCTTATAGAAACATATAAAATTATGAAGGAAATAGAGAATATAGATGCAGGCAGGTTGTTTCCACTGGCGGGTGAAAGCAGAAC
Organism: Scyliorhinus canicula; assembly: GCF_902713615.1. Taxonomy (NCBI): domain Eukaryota; kingdom Metazoa; phylum Chordata; class Chondrichthyes; order Carcharhiniformes; family Scyliorhinidae; genus Scyliorhinus; species Scyliorhinus canicula. The sequence goes on along the minus strand of NC_052148.1, from coordinate 103,630,460 downwards.
TAGGGGGCATAGCCTCAAAATAAGGGGAAGTAGATTTAGGACTGATCTTAGGAGGAACGTCTTCACCAAAGGGTTGTGAATCTATGGAATTCCTTGCCAGTGAAGCAGTTGAGGCTCCTTCATTAAATGATTTTAAGATAAAGATAGATCGTTGTTTTGAAGAATAAAGGGATTAAGGGTTATGGTGTTCGGGCCGGAAAGTGGAGCTGAGTCCACAAAAGATCAGCCATGATCTTATTGAATGGCGGAGCAGGCTCGAGGGGCCAGAAGGCCTACTCCTGCTCCTAGTTCTTATGTTCTTATAATAGACGAGAGAGGGCCCAGACACTGGAATCAGAGTCCTCACCATCTGTGTGGAACACGCCCTGGAGTTTCGGGGATGGCTCGGACAGATTGGTTACTGATGTCGAGATTGGCCTGCACAGCAGAGGTGGGTAACCGCTGGACCCTCCCAGAGGACCCATCACATGTGAGTTGTACATGTAAGGATGTTGATCCTACCCCCACTGTCTCCCAAAGGATCCCTATGCAGTGGCGCCAACACATCCAGGGTGGTCCCTCCCCCATGCCTCTCAAGAGAACACCACGGAGCTGAGAGGATGCCATGATAGTCACAACACACCCATCAACCTAATCCTCCACCAGTGCAGAGACACACACCTTGGTGGGCAAAAGTAGTCAACATGCTTCTGGGCCCATTCTGGTGAGCACCACACAGTTGCTGGTACACATCAGGTGGAGGCAGGAACGCCCAGACGAGACAGCAGTCGGAGGTCTATTGGAACTCAGGACCCAGCTGGGTCCCAGCCAGATGCTGAGTTTCTGGACGACATTTATCTCGAGCTGACACAGTTGATAGGGTGTGGCCGAGAGATTCAGAGGGGGGGGTATCAGCGATACTCCAGCAGGTTCACAGCCAATTGGAGAAGTCCCAAAGGCTACGGATGCAGGAGATAGCACCGGCAATGCATGGCACTGAGGCCAACACTGCAGCCGCAGTGGAGAGCATGGAACATGACATCAGCACTATGAGTGGTGGTGTCCTCAGCATGTCCCCGTCACTGGGGTACGTGTCCCTGAGTAGGTGGACCTTTCCGAAGCACTGCGGTGCATGACCCAGTCTCAGCTGGGCATTGCCGAGGCACTCCCGAGCGTGTCCCAGTCACTTGGTGATGTGTCCCAGTCTCAGGTGGACCTGGCTGGGGTGCTTTGAGCATGTCCCAGTCACTGAGAGTTGTGTCCCAGATGCAGGTGGACATTGGCGAGGCACTGCAGAGCGTAGTCCACGCTCAGAGGAGCATTGCTGAGCGCGCCAACACCATTGTGCAGACATTGGCAGAGCCAGGTGACTCAGGGACATCCAGAGCTCAATCGAGCTGCTCCTCCATCCCGACCTGACCCTGATGCACGATCAATTGCACAAAGACTAAGGTTGGGTACAACTGTGGCTTTATTGCAGACAGATGCGTGGCCTCCTGCTGCAGCTGGCGAAATGGCAGATCAATGGAGGACACGCATATTTATATTCCTCCTACTGGGTGGAGCCAGCCGGCAGAGGCTACCGGCAAACCTGTAATACAGGTCCTACCTTACATCCCCTAATACAGGTGTACAGTGGTTCACCACATTCACCCCCTGTTAAAAATGAGTCCGGCGGGGGTGGTGTGGAACTATATACAGTGTTGAGAATTATGTACAGTGTCTTAGAAAGGAAGTGAGGGAAGAAAAAGGTGTCCATTTTGACGGTCCGGTGCCCGTTAGAGGTTCAGTCGATCCGGTGGTTTGACGTTTCGCTGGGAGCGACGTAACGGTGGCGGCAATGTCGGTGCTGGTGGTGCTGTGCTGGCCTGCTGTCAGATGACTCCAGGAGCGTGCCAAAATCTTCTTCGTCCTCTTGCGTGGGCAGGGGAAGGAGGGATGGGCCTAGTGGGGTTAATGTTGGGAGCACCCGGGGAGGGGAGGGTGGCGACTGGGCGGGGAAGTGTGTTTGGTTGGAACCTGACGGTGCCAGGTCCCTGAGGGAGACAGTATCTTGGCGGCCGTCGGGGAACTCCATGTAGGCATACTGTGGGTTGGCGTGGAGCAAGTGTACCCTGTCCACCAACGGGTCCGCCTTGTGGAGTCGGACGTGCCTACGGAGCAGAACCGGTCCTGGAGCTGCGAGCCAAGTCGGGGAAGGTAAAAAGACGTTCATGGGGTGTGTTATTCGTAGTGGTGCACAGTAGTGACCAGATGGAATGTAGTGCATCAGGGAGGACCTCCTGTCAACGGGGGGCTGGGAGGTGTCTGGACCATAGGGCCAGCTGGACGGCCCTCCAAACCGTCCCGTTTTCCCTCTCTACCTGCCCGTTTCCCCGGGGGTTGTAGCTTGTCGTCCTGCTGGAGGCGATACCCCTGCTGAGCAGGAACTGACGCAGCTCATCACTCGTGAAGGAGGATCCCCTGTCACTGTGGATGTAGGCGGGGAAACCGAACAGAGCAAAGATTGTGTTGAGGGCTTTCATGACGGTAGCAGCCGTCATATCGGGGGATGGGATGGCGAAGGGGAACCTGGAGTACTCATCGACCACACTGAGAATATACGTGTTGCGGTCTGTGGAGGGGAGGGGCCCTTTGAAATCTACGCTGAGGCGCTCAAAGGGGCGGGACGCTTTCACCAGGCAGGCGCAATCTGGCCGGTAGAAGTGCGGCTTGCACTCCGCACAGACCTGACAGTCTCTGGTGACTGTCCGTACTTCCTCGACGGATTAGAATAGAATAGAATAGAATAGAACAGTACAGCACAGAACAGGCCCTTCGGCCCTCGATGTTGTGCCGAGCAATGATCACCCTACTTAAACCCACGTAACCCGTATACCCGTAACCCAACAATCCCCCCATTAACCTTACACTATGGGCAATTTAGCATGGCCAATCCACCTAACCCGCACATCTTTGGACTGTGGGAGGAAACCGGAGCACCCGGAGGAAACCCACGCACACACAGGGAGGACGTGCAGACTCCACACAGACAGTGACCCAGCCGGGAATCGAACCTGGGACCCTGGAGCTGTGAAGCATTGATGCTAACCACCATGCTACCGTGAGGTACCGTTAGGACAGGTTGCGAGCCTTGATGAGGTGGTACAGTTGTGTGACCCCCGGGTGACAAAGGCTATCCTGCAGGGCCCGGAGTTGGTCTACTGTCAGAGAATACAACAAAATATAGATAGATTGGAGAGTTGGGCAGAGAAATGGCAGATGGAGTTCAATCCAGGCAAATGCGAGGTGATGCATTTTGGAAGATCAAATTCAAGAGCGGACTATATGGTCAATGGAAGGGTCTTGGGGAAAATTGATGTGCAGAGAGATCTAGGAGTTCAGGTCCATTGTACCCTGAAGGTAGCAAAGCAGGTCGATAGAGTGGTCAAGAAGGCATACAGCATGCTTGCCTTCATCGGACAGGGTATTGAGTACACGAGTCGGCAGGTCATATTACAGTTGTATAGGACTTTGGTTCGGCCACATTTGGAATACTGCGTGCAGTTCTGGTCGCCACATTACTAGAAGGATGTGGATGCTTTGGAGAGGGTGCAGAGGAGGTTCACCAGGATGTTGCCTGGTATGGAGGGTGCTAGCTATGAAGAAAGGTTGA